>NW_022280062.1:1329173-1425683 GCF_004355925.1 Anarrhichthys ocellatus | reverse complement strand
ACACACACACACACACACACACACACACACACACACACACACACACACACACACACACACACACACACCCCTCCCCCGAGTCCCCTATGCCCTCCTCTGTCCTGTGCCATTTGCCAAGGAGGGAGGGAATCCACCGGGGGCTCATTCATCTTGGCCCTGTTGACCCCCTGTGGTGACAGATGCTCTTGGAGGCCTGCAGAGCTGTGTGTGTGGATGGGGGGGAGAAACAAAGAAGAAGGTCCCGCATTTCCACCCTGCCACACAGCCACGGCGCCCTGCCACGCGTGACCCCCCTGCACGCCAAGACACCGACACTGTGTCAGGTGGTTTTCAAGAGAGAGGGGTAGGGTGGATCTTTAAATCCAACTCTCGCTCCGACGCTCAGTTCAGGCTCTTTCTGGCTGACTGACACACCCGCCTTTTTTATTTTTATTGGGGGGGCCAATTCAGGGGAAGGGGGAATCTGTCCCCAGCAAAATGGGGACAAGAATGTCAGGTCAGCCTGAGCATTTTGTCTTCTTAGCCTTGCCAAGGATTGACCCCACTCTGGGCTTTTACTCCCGCTATAAATACCAGGGGCTCATCTGGCCAAAATAAATAAACGGAAATGCACCGCAAATCAACAGCCACTGGCAGATGTTAGGGATTCTATGTCATTAAAGCCTAATGATCAGGGTTAGCACCTTCCCATGGTATCGCTAAATGGAAAGGGTGCTCATTTCCAGGTAAGGGTATGGTGTTCGGGTATGTAAGTGAAGAAGTGTGACATTAATGTTCAAACATGTACGTCTGCAACATCAGAGGAGAATGTCAAACCACTTCCAACTATGAGACTAGTTAAATCACTCTTCCCTCGAGTCCTCGTAGTGCGTATTAAGCAGCATGTTGAAACTATGTTGAGGATTAACAATCTGTTATCAACTGTTACATTTCATGGTTCAATCTTTTTCCATTCAAGGGCGCTTACACACTTAACTTAATCGTTTACTGTGGCCTTGCGCATGTAAAGTTACTAATTTAGACTCCTGCGTCTGTTTTTCTTTTGACTAATTAATGCCAAGTCAGCAAGAATTTGTCGGGTAAATAGTAGGTTTGAGCAAAGTCGCATCTACTTGATGGCAAGGAGGATGCACTCACCATTCAACAGCATATTTTTAGTCTCTAATACCAATGTTTTCCCTCAGAAGAATTGGTTAAAACTTGCTTTTATTGAGGGGAGAGAAAGAAGACTGCAAATGTATCACTGTCTAGAAATTGGGTTTTTGCATGAACTTCAACAGAAAACACCTACTTATTAATAGAGATGAATGATTACAATAACATTGTATTGATTATAAATATCTCTCTCTTTACTGGCCCAGGTTTCATGCTTCGCTGAGCCGTGTGACTGGTGTTCCAGTTCTTTACCACAGACACAGTTCCACAGTTGTGTTAATCAAGTCGTGTGCAGCTCTCCTCACCAATGGTTATATTAGTGCACAGTCAGCGTGATGGGAGCTGTAAACCACTACGCGAGCCAATCAGGGCCTCCATTAGTCCTTACGGGCCTTTCATTTCTCTCAATCAGCAGCATTTGTCCAAACATTGGGCTTGAGTTTGACTGTGAAATGTGTCCGGCTATTGCTGATTTAGACCACACATGGGAAAACGTCGGTGAGTCCCAAACTGTGCCTCTGGGTTTTATTTGGCGTTTTTCAGTGCTAGATGTATCGTAAATTAACTGTAGTTATTATCAGGTGTGACAAAAAGGGAAATGTCTTTTCAGTGATCCATCGGATACCAGTGTAGCCACAAGTTCAACTGGGGGAAAAGAGCCGTCAGTGTGATGTATGTCTAAGCCCCTGACTTTGACGTGGCCTGTCTTAAATAGCCCATTCAGAATGGAGATAATGAGTAAGCCCAGCATTCTCTTTGGCCTCAAAAGACACCGTGCAAAAAAACAAAAGGGTGTGGATTGAATGCATTCCCGCCCCCCAGCCCATCCTTCACCGCTGCATTGAGCTCCTACTAAAGTCTCTGACAAAGGGGAAGTATCCCTGCCACCGCCACCTGAGGAAAGACGAGTCACATGATCAGCTGTGTTGGGGGGGTCTGGGAGATCTTGGGCTTGATGCTCTTAAATGTGGAGAAGGGTAGGGGAAGGGGTTCTTCCTCTCTCAGGATTCCCAGAGGAGCGACACAGCTTTGTGTTAGCTGACTCAGTGACCTGCTGGCCTAGCCTAGCACAGTGGGATGGCTTCTATACTGATGACATACTGTGGCAGGTTGAGGCTCTGATACTGTAGGAACATGAGGACGAGGTTTAATCGAGAAATCGAGACACGCGAGTATCAGTCGGGGAGGGAGCACAGAAAGCCATGGTGCTAATTAGCACATCTGACTCTTATAATAAGAAAAACAATGTGGCAGCAAAACAAAACAAGAAAACAAAAATAACAGCATGTGAAAATTCCCGCAACAGCATCCCCTCATCTACCTGCTCGACGTGGGCTACCTGACGCCAAAGGTGTGAGGACTCGCGCTGCTGTTTACTGTCCGGGTGGCAGCCCCTAGCCATTTCCTTACAAAAGCCCCACAACCTTCTTCGGGACCCCCTCCCCCCGGCTCTTCGGGACTACCTGCTGGGCCCTGAAGTGTAAATCGGTGCTAGTGAGGATAGCAGATGAGCTAAGGTCATTCATGGCTTTCCAGTGGGCCACACAAACAAAGGCAAACATTCCAGCTGAATGCCATTGCTGAAGTTGGCAGTAACAGAGAGAAGGAGAAAGAGCAGGCCTCAGTGAAGATAATAGCTTGAGGGTGCATGTGTGTGTGTGTGTTAGGGGATTATCTGAGGAACTATAAAGTGGGGTGAACCAAGGTTTAAGGCTTGGCGTGACCAGAGGGAACGGGGGCAGGGTACAGGGCCCGAGGAAGGGCGGACAAAAGGAGCATTTGGGCAGATGAAGAAGTCATCATCATTAAGCCACTGGAAGTTTACTGTCCAGTTATAAAACTCATTTAAAAATTAAGAGGCAAGGGGGTGCGTGTGAAAGGGCAGCTGGGCTGGGAAGGCCTGCGAAGGGGCTGGAGGGCCGTGTCGGGACTCGCTGAGGAACAGTAGCGCTAATTCATTAGGGGACAAGCGGCCTTTGTGTTAACACCAGGTTGACTGGAACGGTGACCTTGCCACACACTCTGGCCCAGCGGATGAGTTTAAGGGCAAGGCATTTAACCTTAAACTAAATCTCAGCGGCGGACAAAGGCCTGCATCGTTTAACGGCGCAGGTCGACCAAACAGATAACTGACGCAGCACAAGTGCAAAACAAGCTTTGATGAAAGTAGCCAACTCATGGATCGACACGTGACTCTACTTGTTTACAGTGAAATGATAGTAATGTTCCCGCATTTGATAGAAAAGTTTTCTTGTTTTTGTTAAATAAGTGGCAATCACCTAAAAGTTTCAATGAATACGGATAATCAGAAAAAAAAACCAAAAACCCCCAAAAAGAACCTGAAACCCATTTTTATACTCGAGAACAGGGCTGCAACTAATAGCAATTTTCATTAATGATTATTTTCTTGATAAATGTGTAAATCATTTTGTCTATAAATGTCACAAAATATCAAATATTGCCAACTATAATTATCCTGTTCCTAATTCAGTTTACTGACACATACATATACATATATATATATATATATATATATATATATATATATATATATATATACACATACATACATACATACATATATATATATACGTATATATATATGACAAAGAAAAGCAGCAAATATTGTCATTTAAGGAGCTGGAACCAGAGAAAGTTTGGCCTTTTTGCTCGAAAGATTTAAGATTGATTTTCATTGATGAACTTATCAACTTATTGTTTCAGCTCAGCTCAAAATGATGATGTTTTTGGACACGGCCGATCAAAACTTTTTATTGTTCTTAAAATCTGATCACATATCTCATCACATATCTCACTCGGCACATACATGTCCCCTTTTATACGTTTAGCAGAATGTAATAAAATGTAAAAAGTTGCCAAAACATGTCCGTCCTTTGCTAATGTGACCAGTGAGCTCTCAAAGCCGCTATCCCCGATAGAATAAGTAAATGAAAGTGTAATAAAATGGAAGGCCTGTCAGTGAACCCGATCTGCATTTTACAACGCTGCCGGGGTTGAACGTCAGTTCACCATAGTCGGGACAACGAGACCTTAATGCATTTATGGACTTATTCAGCGGAGCCATATTGAATAACAACAATGAGTTCTATTTCATACTGTAAAGCTGTCACCAGCCAGGGTTCAACACCGGTCAATGGTAAAGGGCACGAGGAGGGAAGATGGAAAAAGATGTAAAGACAAGAGGAGAAATTAACTCTCTAAAGATATATATTTTTAATCGAAGACTGGAAAAATGATCCCTAACCTTGTATGACTTAAAGAAAACTAATTAAGCTTATAATACATTAATTCACTTTGTCACCGGTTCCTTAATTAGCCTGTAATTTATCCTATTCTGAGAAAGAAATCGATCTGCCATCATTGCCACAGCTTCTTCTAACATCTGGTCCACACCGAATGGCTCATCCCAGAGTAGATCTTTGATGACGGTTGACCAGGCCTTGTCCTGGCCATAAACTGTTGTTTAGACAGCCCTGTTTGCTATACGGGTGTAAAAGGAGAGCCGTGGATCACGTCGAGAGGGCCAACACTATCAAAACACTGGCTCTTATCAGATGACAGAACAAGCAAAGGGGTCAGGTTCTGTTTCCAGCGGCTGGCTTGAGCTGCACTCACCCCGGCCTCCACATAACATGTCAGGCAGACTGAGGTGCAGATAATAACGGGGGATCTCAGAGATAATCATCATGTCAGCTAACCTTTCAAAACACACACTCAGCCTCTAGGGACGGATGGCGCCCCTAGCATTCGCCTGTATTGCCTTTATGCATAGGACCGGCCCTGCAAAAACTGAATAAATTAGAAGGGTTTGTACTGTTTCACCTCAGTTTTGGTACCAAGACTAAAGACATAAATGTATCAAAATAGGCTCAACTCAATGTAAGCATTTTACGATCTTTACTTTCATTCATGAACATTTTCCTGATAATTTACAAGTACGTTTCTTGGGAAAGAACTTTGTCATTAAGCACGCATTGCTGGAAAAAAATGGAATTTAAGTTATTATTGGAAACTTTATTTGTTATTATTGATATGATCTATTTGTTGAATTGTATGCTTGCCTGTAGACGATCATAAGAGAAATTGAAGTAAATATTTATAAAAGAAATATTTAAATAAGTGAATATCTTATTAAACAATAATGAATAAGACGATGGATATGACAGCTTCCAGTACTTGAGCCTTCTTTATATCCAATGTAACAAACATTGTGATCGGTGCTCCTAAAGTCCCCTCTTCTAGGCTGAAACAAGCCTTTTTACAAGGATACAATAAATGTTTCAGCTTCTTTAAGAATGTTTTGCTTTTCTTTTAGTAATGTGATAGTACTCTTAAGGAAACCAACATTCTACACCACCATCTGACATTTTATACATGATTAGTTCACTAATTGAGAAACAATTAGCAGATTAATGGATCATGAAAACAGCCATTACTCCTCTCAGCAGAAATATCAAAGATTATTTTAGATAAAGACATCAATTGTCTGTGTAAGGATCTTCACTAAACATTTTGGACGCTTCCAACTTAACTCCACAGATACAAAAGGTAGGCGATCCCCTCAAAGTTCAGTCAAAGTTCTTCCCTGAAAAGTTCACACAACTGACACACAAACAATTTAGCCACGCAGGAGCACTGAGCACTCATGGAGAGGACATAAGAAAGAGGTCTGTTGTGTTTATCAGGCATCCAGAGAGAGACCCACCTTTCACAATGGGACCTCTCCTTTCTTTTCCTTCCTGAAAAAAAAGTCTCTGCCACCTTGAATCCGTTTGAGTGACACCGGGACAAAGAGCCTTCTCAATGTCCCCGACGAAGGCGCCTCCTCCTCTTCCCCTCAAAACTTCCTCACCGGGCGATCAGCTGTATCCATCATGTCTCTCTTCCTGACCCCAGGCGGCATTGCTGCATCAGCACCCCCCCCCCACATTACCCCCCACCCTGACCGATTAATAAGCACCAGGTTGCCCTCGGTGACAGGGCCCACACTTAAATCCCATCAGTCCTCCTTACTGCAGCGAGAGCCACGGCGTCAGCAGGACTCTTCTTTTTTTTGTCTCAATGAGACAATGGAAGCAGGGCCATCTTTTGTCGGGGGGCTTGACCCCTCACACAAGCTTTGCTGATGAGAAAAAGTGACAGTAAACCTATTCAGGCCTGGTGCACTTCATCCTGCCCTGATCCCTCCGAGAGATGAGATACTTTGCCAACTGGCAGATGTGATAGTTAAGACGCGGCTCTTGTCACATTGTGGTGTACCGAGCAGAAATAGCGGTTAATAGAGGGCACTCGGGTGCAAAGTGAAAAGTGTTATGACTTCAAATGTGCTCCTCAAAAAACAGCCCGGATGCTGAAGTTATTAAGTGGGCCATTTGAAAATGTTCCGACTAAACATTCTTGCACCATGAGTCATTTTTGTTTAAAAGTAAACATCTCCCATATAAGCGTAGAGCAAGTTCCCTCAGACCTGATATTTTTCCAACCCTCATTTCCTGTCAGGTAGCATTCTCCAAATACTCTGTGCTGTGAGTAATATACAGGATTCAGTTCCTCTTTAAATGACCTTAATCAATGCTGGCACAGCAAGACGGCACAGCCTCCCAACTCTCCCAACTCACACCCGTTACTGTTACAGTAATGATGGTGCAAGAGCTAATGAAATTATAACATTTAAAGAAGTGATGGTTTATCTTAATTATTCAACTGTACAAAAGAATTTAGTGGAATTATTTCAACTAAAAAGTAGACAAAAAAAAACTATGCTCCTGCATAAATGAGTAAGGTAAACTTAAAGGAATACCTTGTCATTTGTGGAAATGCGCTTTATTGCATCGGCATAAACAAGAAGATCAATACTCTCATGTCCCCTCAAGATAAAGCCTGCAGCCGATCAGCTTAGCTTAGCAAAAAGAGTTGAAACATCTGCCCATTTCTAACAAGAGCAGGCTGTTTCCCCCCCACGGGAAATAAATTGCATTTTGTAATGTAAAGTCCACAGAAACAGCATACACGCAGCAGTAATGGATTACTAGCGAAGACAAGTGTAGTTTAAGCAATATCTCTGCAATGCTGCTCCAGGGGACAAAGACAGAGAGAGAGAGAGAGATGCCATTCTCAAAAAAAAAGGATAATTTGGCATTTAAATCGTGATGGTGGACAAAAATGTCTCAACGGTTATTAAACTGGACTGCGATCAGGTTATTAAAGCATATGATTGACAACATTTTCTCATCACCTGTATGAGATCTGCATGTGTTGTTTCCTCACTCATTTCCTGTTTGTAGAAAGAAAAGGACTGAATGCAAATAAAAAAAAATACAAGAGTCACAAATGTCCAAGGCTCTCTGACACACGGCTGTCTGTCTTCTTCTACAGTCGAAGGCTTAAATGGACAGGGAACAAATGTCTAGCGATAGACACACAAACGGTTTCACTGAGTTAGTTTGATGAAAAATGCCAGCCTGTGTTTGAATGCTATTGATTTTATCGGGAAGTCAATACACAGATCTAGAGGAGAAAATCAATGCAAGTCTTAATCTGTTAAAAGTTTTCTATGTGAGAGAGAGAGAGATATTATATAACATATATAATATCATATTAACATATCGTATTATTATATGTTATATTAATGTTATTGTGTATTAATATTATTGTATGTTTAATTTTTTTGATGCTTTGGCAATACCGTTTGGAAACGTTCATGTCAATAAAGCAAATTGAATTGAATTGAATTGAAAATTGAGAGAGGAACATTGAGTTCTCGCACGAGAGAGGAACGTTGAGTTCTCGCAGCAGAGGTCTGGGTCTTGGTCACCGTAGCCTTGGACAATTGGTGACATCCTTCTGCTGCAGGCAGCCCTCTCCCCCACAAACCCTGGCAGCATCAACACACGCTGACCTTGTGCTTCGACATGAAGAGTGAGAGAGACTGAATGTCCTGTTTGAGATATGTGTGTGTGTGTGTGTGTGTGTGTGTGTGTGTCAGGGATATTTTGGGGCAATTTATGTGGGCAAAGCCAATGATGCTTCCGTGGTGATGTGGGAAATCTGGCTACAAGCCTGAGTGTGTCCAGCTGTTGTTGGCACGCGTCCTGCTCCTTCACAACAACAATACCAAGATACACAACAGCGCAGGACGTTTCATAAGAGTGACGATCGACCAAATGTATCAGAAAGAATGTAAAATCTTACATTCAGCACAATTGATCATCTGGCAAAGGTAATATCTTGCGCGACTGAAATGAGAATAAACCTGCGTGTGAACTGATTTATGTGACAAGTCTGAAATGTACCCAGCCTGACGTTATTTGGCTCATGAATTAGCAGATTAAAACAACTCAAGAGGAGCGGGAAAAGCCAGGCTATGTAAACAAAGCAAGGAGAAGCTCTGAGAACAACACACACACACATAGTGAGAGAGTGACCTCATTCTCAGCTCCACAATATCTTTATAAAGATAACAGTTGTTATTGATTATTGTCAATGTGTGCAACAGCCACGTTAATCAATAGATAGAAACCCAACACTGATGAATGACTCAAACGCCGTGTACCTCTGCAAAACAAATCTGACACTTGTAGCAAAGGCCAAACAACTTGAACTTTAACTTTCTATCAAACTATTGCACTGTGATCAAACACTGCTCTTTCAAAATAATGTACTTCATTTCTGGCCACTGGTACCCACTGGGGTTGGCATCAGTACAAGGGATGAGGAGGAGGAGGAGGAGGAAGAGGGGGAGGAGGAGGAAGAGGGGGATGCAGCAGTACAGCCTGTAAGAACACACTGTTCCATAACAGTCCTGTGCAAGAAGGGATTCTCAGCTGGATGCTTTCCAGGTCTCAATGGAGAGAATGAGGACATATTATTACAAAGAGCTCTCAGCCGAGCTGCATGCACACTTTGCTCTTTATGAGCATACATTGATGTAATGGAGCCCACAGACATCCAAGAGATTGATCTTAAAAAATAAAAAATGAATAAAAAGGAGAAACACCGTAGACATGACACGTCATACCACAATCCTGCTGTGATGAGATGCAAGGACTCAGATTTCGGGGGGGGGGTTATTATGACCTCATTCTGTTTATTACCGCTGCAAATGAAAGAGTTCAACTTAAGGAACAAAAGACTGAAATTCCTCCTTCACCTGGACACACACACACACAAATGCACTCACGCCTAATGGCGACCGCTTGACTTTGCAAGCTTCCTGACGAGCGACTTGGGGGAAAGTCCAGATAAGTCTCATTCCTTTCTGTCAGGGAGCTGTTTTGACTTTGATCTGGGGGCTGGGCGCTCAATGGAGCAACACATTTGGAGCTCACGACTGTTTTAGCTCTGTATTTAGACGGCTTCACAGCACTCTTTGTAACAGTGCGGTGAACACAGCTGTGTGATTAGGAATAAGTATGATTGATGATAGAGAGTGAGGGCTTACAGAAACTAGGGAATGGCTTCGTTGAGTCATTCGGTGAGCAAACTAGGACATCCAGCGGTGACAGATAAGAAATTGCCATGCATCTCAGAATCAGAGATAACTAACAGAACAACAGGAAGTGCCATCTACTGGGGTCGTGTTCCACTCATGCATACATGTATACACACACACACACACACACACACACACACACACACTCAGAGCCTCCCTTGCAACAAAGAACAGGATGTGCAGGCCAGTATTGTCAGATGTACTCCTACGTATTGCATGTCCTACCTTCCTTTTATCCATCACTAAAAGTCACATTCTAAGGCTGTGAGGAGGCACTTCTTCCCTTCACTCCTGAGTAGGCCATAAACGCAGAGGGGTGAAGTAGACTCACACCCAACAGCACAAATTCATGGTCAGACATTAAGGGAGGAGATTGTTGTTTCGAGCATTAAGCCACGTTTAAACAGTAATGTGCCTCAACAGAGCTCAAGTTAATGAGTGAGGGTTGAATACATGCAGGAGCAAGGAGCAATGAGACTTTGGGTGAAGTAGCTTTTGGAATTAATCCAAGGTAAAAAAAAAAAAAAAGAATGAAATTAAGCACATGTTTAAAATGTGCTCTGCTTTTTCACTATATTTCTTCATTGAAATGCACATTACAACTATATGTCTCGAATGCACGTCATCCACAGAAATAACCTGGTTTCCAGTTCAAGACTACACACTAGTTTCTATGCGACTTGGAACAAAGAATTTCATATTATTTTCTCAATTAATAATTTAATCTATAGAATATGGGACTAGGAAATAGAAAAAAAATTCAGCAGAATTTCCCATGGCCATCAAAAACATATATTATTTATAGATTATATTATATATATATAATATTCCCTTTGTTATTTGAGAAATTGGAACCTGTGAATGGCCTTTTTACTTTAAAACATACTGATACGATTATACAAATGTGTGTGTGATTAATTTGATTGATTGACTAATTGTTTCAGCTCTTAACAATAGCACACTAAAAATCAAGTCAATTAAAAACAGTAATAAAATAAAATAAAACAAAAGAAAATAAAACAAAAGAAAATGGTTCCACTTCCTGCAGGTGAGACTAAGATATAACAGCTGATGGTGGAGGGCTTTGAGGAGGAAGCCCCACCCCCACTAGCAGGATCAATGCACGTAAATGGAAGAGGTCACAGACCTTTGACATCTCCTTTCAGCCGGGGGAGGAGCAGAGGCCTTTGTGAGATTGGCTTTAATGATCCGATTGTCGACTGTGTCATGCGCCTACATACAGTACAGAGTTTGTGTCGCATTGTCCTTCCCTCTGTGCACACTCTTACCTCACCATGTGTCCAAAACTGTGCAGCCTTAAGTGTGAGGTTTGAATTAAATAAATGTTGTCCTGTATCTCACTCTCGGTCTGCATCCAGCTGCATTGCTTCGCTCTTCATCACCCTCACATCTGTTTTAACCACTTCTCCCACATCTTCCCCTCCTCAGCCTCCCATATATGCTCCTCCTCAGACCTTATCAGTGCTTTCCCTCACTCCTCTTTCATGCTGCATTTTAGAAGAGAGTTTTGATCAATGACTTATTTAGATTAATAGAACTTCAACCACATGTAGATCTAACTCCCTGCTACAGAGAGAAAAAAAACACACACAAGCCTGACACCACCACAACAGTCTGTGAGTGCTCAAACATTACCAGTGAACACGGTGTTCCTGGCATTCTTGAACCTTAATAAAAAAAAGGCCGGTTGACAGTTTACTAGCGTCCATGGGGAACACATTTGGCTCTGCAAATCAGCACCGAGATGTTCTTTTATTTCTCGAACACAGCCAATAAACAGATCAGCCAAAACCTCTAGCAATAATTCTTTCTTCTCTGTTTAGATTCGGAGCTGCCTGCATAACTCGACCAAATGATTCGGACTTTCATCCGACGCTGTTACTGCTGAAGCAATACAGATATCTTGCTGAGAAATATAAAACACTTTGCTAGGTGGTTAAATGAATACACAATTTATATGTGATGTATTTGTATTTGGCAAAAACAATTTAATCTAGTTTTGTATATAATGGATCTATATTATTATTTTACAGTGAATGGCAATGAAAACATTTACTCAAGTACAGTACATAAGACCAGATAGGAACATTTGTATTCAGTTTTGAGGTACTTGTACTTTACTTGAGTATTTCCACTTGATTTATACTTCTACTCACTTACATTTCATTTTGAAATCATGTACTTTTTACTTCAATGCACTTATTTGACAGTGACAGATACTCGTTATACTTTGCAGCCAATTATTTTAGAAAAAAACATATCCGATAGAAAGTACGGTGCTTTCTTACAGATTAAACCGAATTAGCTTCACAAACGACCATAACTGTAATCATTTTTAAATAACATGATTATATAATAATATATATATACTAGTTTAACACAGAGGCCCGTTTTTTACATTATGAATGCTTTTACTTTGGTAATGCAAGTAGCAAGCATTTTGCTTACAACACTTTTTACTTATCAGTAACATTTTAATAGAGAACTTTTTTATTGTAATGAAGCATTTCAACTTCTGTATTGCTACTTTGAATAATACAATTATTATTAGTATTATTCATACTATTATTGTTACTACTATTATCATTATAAATATAGCATTGGATTGTCTACTTTTAGATCATATAGTGTGTTTTATTGACACAATCATCTCTCCATGACAACATAAGCATGTGGCAAAAAGGGAAACAAATCTGACTTGGTGCCGGCCTCTGCCTCAGCAGTATTTGGATAACGAGGGTTGATTTGAGGACCACCTGTTTTTTGGTTCCTGTCAAAACACGCTCAAAAAAATGTGAAACAATTGCACTGATCTTTCTAGTTGGGAATTAGTCCCTTGTACCATCTGTACTCAGGATCAGAGACAATCACTAAGACGTACCTCTGAAAGGATCAAGAGAAGCATCTGCCGGTATTGCTGACTGGTCCCAGTAGTGTTTTTGAGATCGTATTATTGTGATCCGTGAGGGTGTTTCATGTGAAAGATTTTTGCCTCACTAATCAATATTTTTAAATGATGTGTTTCTGGAGCTAGTTGAAGCCACCGCAGAAAATGAAACCTCTTTGCTGCTGACTGGATTGGTAATCAATTGTTACATATTGTTGTGCATGACACTGAATACAAATCAGAGTGATCTATGATGCACAGGTTTCTCATAACAGGGAGCAATATTTGGCGAGGATGTGAATGAAAGATGACGGTGTTCAAATGAAAATACATCTTCCATTCGGAAAATAGACAAAAACGCACTGGGCCAGCTGGGCAAGCTCAAGGCATAAACAGCAAAAGAGGAGTCCTGGTGAGCTAGAAATGATAACCAGGGAGAAAATAAATAAATCTGTTACCCTGGTGACAACTGGATGTGAAATAATCATCGAGCGTGAGAAATTACATGTTGCATTTTTTTGCAAAAACCTCCTCGCCTCACAGCAGGTCTTCCACACAACGTAACAACTGTTAATGATACTTTGGCAAAAAATAGAGACGGGAAGCATTAACATGACAAGTTGAACGGTTGACAAAACAACATGCTCTCAAAAGATGAATTGTTATTTTAAAGAGGGCATATTTTAAAGGGATGAGCAATAGCTTTCATTACCTAATTTCCAGTTAGGTACATCTCATTTTGGTTGATTGGAATAATTGCTAGAAGTGTACTTTTTCACCTGCATGTGTTTATTTCTCATCAATGCCATAATGGTTGAAGTTTGCTATGTTCAATATTACCAGTTTACAACAAACCTCCTGTGAGAGGGGAAATAATGAGGTCCACACCAATTCCAGCAAAAACAAATTGGTTTATAAAATTATATCCAACTCTCTTGCCGCATTCCCAGAGCCAACGTATCACTCGTGTTTGAGAAATAAAAGGTTAAAATGCCTCGACCACACAAAGAAAACGCCCACCGCCAAACCTCCACAATTGAAGGCCTTTAACAAAGCAATAGGGGAAGGAGATGTCTCCTTCAAGGCTAAAGAGAGAAACCTGTCCGAGCGCAGGAGTGGTGTCACGGGGGCCTTACTTATCTCCTCCCAGATTAACTCCCAATTGTTCCTGTGGAACAAAGGCAGCCAGGGAGGAAACCAGCCCCCCCCCCCCCCCCCAAGGGCCAGATGGTCAGCGTTCAGGCCCCCCCCCCCCCTGTCCCCTCCAGCCCTTCCCCTCTCTGACAGGGCTGCGCGTGCTCTAGGTGAGACAGGCCACCCAGCGAATTCTCAATCCACACTGGAGAGGACAACCACGAATGTTGGATACCACAAATCTGCAGTCAACGGCAACAATCAGGCTTTTAGATATCTTTGTTATCATCGATGCAAATATATTAAAGCTCAATAATGTGGATTTCTTTCCACCTGGACCACATTTTGTTCAATTATAAGTGCTGCTATAAAAAGTAACATTACAGTTGCTTTTTCACCAGTGAGCCTGCCGCATCTGGTAAAATGAACTACTCTGGTCTGCAGGATTGTGTAATGTGCATGTTTTTGTCATTAGCTCTAATGATATTTTGCAAGTAAAGAAGGGGGAGAGGAGATAGGAGGAATTTAACCTTTGGGACATGAAACATGGAATGTGAGATTAGATGCAGTCAAGACAGACTGGTTTGCCTGTAATAACAATGACAAACCACCAAAAACCTGGTTATATGGCTCCATCTAAACTGCTGATCCCTGTTTCAACGTCGAGCCTCGGGCAACTGTGACGGTCTTCAAGAGACAAACATCTGAATTAGTGGCCTGGTTCCAGGCAGGCTTGACATGACATGACTTTGTTAACAACAAACAATCATGAGGACAGGATAAGATGTAATAAAAGATGAAATAAGATAATAAAATCTGCATTTTAAAAGGCAGCAGAAACTGATCTACAATCCTTTTAATACCCATAAATTAATAAGACTGCTGATCCGACATAAGGTTTCACTGGACTTCTTTTCTGCCACAGGTTTGACAAAAGATAAGTTCCACACTGACACTCATATTACACTGCAAGACATGTTAATTACCTATAGCCCACTAATTAGGCTATTAAATGTAGGTCGGACACATTTGGGGGCCAAGCACCACTGACAGCTACGACATATAGGCAAACATAATGGTTATTAACAGTTAAAAACATATGATAGTCCCACTCAGGCAGTATTCCAGAGCATGTAAACAGACTTTGCTCATGATTTGATTAATTGCCCCTCGTTATACTTCAATCACCCCTTTCTACAAAACACCCCGCAGTTTCTTCATCCCTACAGCTTTAACACTATTGTGAAATTCACTGGTGAAAACAAACTTTAAGCAGCTGTTTCAGCCTCGGGCACGGACCCGACATTACGCAGGCTTCAGCGCGACCATTACCAGCCTGATCCTGCTTCTGATCACTAACGTGCTTTCTCTCGTGGCGTGGAATTATTTTCAAAACAAGTGTGCGGACACACCGGAAAACCGTGCACGCCTACCTTTATGCACTCCGGAGACGCGTTACACGGCCATGTCCACGTAGCAATCGGGATGTGTGGGTTACATTTGGTGCGCCTCCGATTTGAACACCACCCCCACCCTGTTGCTGCTGCTCCGGGTCGCTCTGCTCACAGCTGATCTGCGCACTGAGGAAGCCGCCAAGTGACGTCAGGACATGACTGTATGTAGACCATTTGTTCCAGTTCAGCCGAGGATAAGTTCACTTCAGCTTGTTGTTCGAGTGAGAGGATGAAAACACAAAAAGTCAGGCAGAAAAAATAACACGTCACAAACTTTACCGGAAGTGGCTCATCAACCGGTTGAAATGGACCAAAAAAAGCAAGTTTAAAAACGGTGCAGGAAGGAAGCAGCACGCAGTCATGCGTGACAGAAACGGCCCACCTCAAAATGTCATATACAGACAGCAACATGCCTGGATTAAGACATTTAATAAACAAACAAATACATGAATAAAATAATAGACAAATGAACATAATAAATAAATCAAACATGCAAATAAAGTAAAAAGGATAGTAGACCTACACCATACATACAAACATGCATACAGTATTCAAACATACAATATATATTTTACTAAATGATATTAAGCCACCCAATAACCTATGAGATATTTTCTTTTTAAAAAGCAACAACAGCAGTTTGTATAAATGTATTTGTATGAACACACAACTCATAAATTAACCATTTTTCCGCACTTCTGGTCTCTGATGTTCAAATATCCTCCTCTGCTGGCAGAAATACAGAACTGATGCACTGAGTCCAAGCTGCATTGCAAAGGGGAAACAAAGTAAACTTTTGCTTGAGATAAAGCGATATAAATAAAATGTGGGATTTTTCCAAAGAGCACGTGACAGCGTGTTCACCCACTTAAGTTTCTGAACACGGGTGAGTTTTCACCATAAAGGTTGTACAACACCGCCCTCTGTTGGGTGACATGCAGAACACACACACCTACACACTCAAACAGAGGATAACTGCTGAAAAGAAAAATAAGAGTAAGAGAGAACAGACAGACAGACTGACAGTTAGATAGACATATTCACAAACTTAATCCTTTTTTATATCATAGTAAAATAAGCCTCTGCCACTGTTCAGGGACAACTAACAGCAGGTCCTATGCACTTCCTGTTTGTCCTTTTTTTACTCAGAGAACTAACTGTATGTGACAAACAAATGCCAAATTGAGGGAAGACAACGACAATAATATACACCTCTGTGATCTTAATATTTACTTTTAAATCACTGCAGTAAAAGCCAGCAAAGATGATTAGACTATGGTGAGTGACCCTTATACAAAAATATCCTTTAAAATAGGCCTTGATGGACATCACTGGGGCTCAAGTCAGTTATGGTGACCTTATTGGAGCTGGTATCCCCAAACCTTAAACTAACAATCCCAATATTTCATCGGGTATGGCTCTCTGGCTTTGGCATTTCATCTTAGGCTCACAACCACAGCAAGAGCACAGGCACTCCACATGAATCATTTTCATAATATTTAATCATATCTTATTATGATCCAGAAACAAGAGCATATGGAGCCCACGTGGACAATTAGAATGGAATATAATGGAACAGAATGGGTTATTTCATGTAGATATTTCAGTCACTGAATAGAATAACATAGACAAGTATAAAATACAATTGATCATTTGTACTTAACATTAACTATATTATGTTTTTCTCCTCCCTCTGATGTTAGCTGTGGTAGTAGATGTGGTAACTGGTCTCATTTACGGTGAACAGCAACATGTTGCCACCATCAGTCTGAACTCTTTTGAATGCGCCTCGGCAGGGCGCATGCGCAGTACTTGACATTTTGAAGTCGCTTTCTCCGGGGTGTTTGAACAGGAAGGCGGACATGTTGGTCAGGCTGTGGGAGAAAATCGGGCATCGTCTGCTGGTTTTTTTTCTTTCCGAAAACTAACACACATTTTAAAGTAGATGGAGAAGCCTTCGACCCGGGAGATAGAGCACAGTGGACGGGAAACAGTCGACACTCAATGACAGTACGCACGGGATGCAGCGGAAGGACCGCCGTTAGACGTCGTAACGATACTGTGTTTTAAACTCATCGAAATTTGGAAGAAGCAGAAGTTTTTTTTTCCCACCACTTCTACTTTTGAGCTGTCAGAATCTATTGTCGTTTTCTGTGCAAGGGCCTGTGGCACAGATATGGGAACGGGCCTGGACTAACCTTCCTATAATCAAAAACAGTTAACTTTTAATTGCCTTTTTGTTCGGATGCACCAACATTTTTAAGCCCTTATCCTCAGTGGCATCCTGCGGAGGCTGACTAATCTGTCGCCGCATTTATCTTTTGCCACTAGAAGTTGTCTGCCACTCATTACCGAGGGGGGAGAAAAACAACCTCTTTCGACTCGTGAGAATGTGGCTTTTGTACATTCAACGCAACCTTAAACGTTTCATCGTCTGTGAAAGCTCGAGGAGAACGATGCATTTTCTTTAAAGTGCTGCGTAAAGTTCACGCGAAGAAAAGGAACATTTTGGCTAGCTAGCTACTGGCTGGCTGCTAAAGCTAGCTAGCTAGCCAGTGAGCGTGTTTTTGTTCACGACTCGAACGTTTAACAGCAAACATGTCTGCTGGGGAAAGTATGGCGGCTCGATTTGAAAAAATCGATGCCATGTTGAAGGACCCACAGTCAGAAGTAAACACGGATTGTCTTCTGGTAAGTTTGTAACTTGCTAGCTAGCTTGGCTTGGCTAGGTCGGCTAGCGAGTCAACCGTTCTGGGGCCAGGCTACTACTTGGAGCAGAATTCTTTCTTCCGAGACCAACAAGTCGTCTCGATTGTCACTGACGGAATGTGTCGATATAAACTCAGACACACACTTAATCATGATCCAACACCTGCGTGTGATAACTGATAAATATATATAAATATTAAGCATTTGCAAAAAGAAAACAATGAACAAACTCTGGTATCTTACAGTCATAACATTGCAGCCCCAAAAACAATGAATATGTAATTGCTAGCAGTGGGATAGATGTTTTTAACTCGGATGTGTATTCAGTTAACACTTAACAAAGACAGCTTTAATAACTAATTAAACAACAATGGTAACTGAACTAGACTGACAGGTGGCAGCCGGTTTCCTGTTCTCCACAATGCAGACATACTTTGTCAGATTACTTGTGGTCAGGGCCAGTTAACACAGATTATGCTAATAGATCTGATCATCTGAATTGATTTCCTTGCCACCCACTACAGTGCGATACTGCTTTATGATGCCACTAGTGCACTTTGATTTTAGATCACAGGGCAGTTGGTGGTTAGGTGTGCCGTTTTGTCTAGATTGATTTATCTCAGCTTCATTTGAAGTGATAGGCTGCCTCTCAAGCCTGTCATAACCTGCAGGCCCCCACAGCTGCATCGGTACACCTGCCTGCTGCTTCACGTCTATGGGCGACAACTCCTGATGTGACTCTCCAGCCTTGAGGAAAGAAGGCGGCTGCTGCCACGTGCTAAACCCCTAAAGCAACACCATCATAGCTTTTTTTTTTTTTTTTTAACAAATTACATGCAGCAAATAGTAAGTGTTTGTTGATATCAGGATCCTTTCAGCTTGGGTGACAGTGTCACTGAGTGTTTTCACAAGGATTGGGCTCTTAGTGACTCATGAGAGCAGTCACACTCAGATGTTGGGTGATGAACCTCTACGTTATGCTAGAGTTCACAGCTCAGATTAACAAGGAATGACCGGTAGTTTCATTGTAACTCCTTCAGGTGTTGTTCAGAGCAGGTCAATCTCTTTGATTAATGATTCCTGTATCTTGATTGTATGACATGGAATGTATTAGCAGCTCGCAGACTGACTTACCAAGCAAAGGAACACCGGGGAAGCGGTCTGTTTTGGGAAAGGGGGCTTGTCCTAAAACCCCACCCCGCGCACACAACTTGAAGTGTTTGTGTATAGGCTGCTGTAGATCGCTGTCTTTTGAAAAAGAAAGCTTGCTTACTCTCTGTGACCTCCCATCCTGTTGCAGAACGAGGCAATTAAACTCACCTGAAAGTGCACACGCGCTGCATTTTTTTAATGGCTAAAAGCTATGGGGACTGTTCCTGCTGGCAGCCGCACACACAAGGGTGTTGTTCCCCCCCTTCTGCAATCTGACCTGATCAATGAATGGAGGCCTTTTGCTGAGGCTCCCTCTGCCACCGTGCAACTCCACCCACAGCTTAATAAAATTCCGTGCTAATCAAATAACCTCTTGTCTTTGACTGGCCCGGAGTTCCCTGTGTGTCCCAAAGCCATTCTGCACGTCTGGAGAGAGAGAGAGAGAGAGAGAGAGAGAGAGTGTGAGTGGAGGCCAGGCAGGCAGGCAGGCAGCTCTGAGGTAGCTGGGTGTGGGCTCCTCTCTCTACCCATAAACCAAAATTATGTGGACTGAAGACTCATGTTTCTTGAAGACCGTGAATCAGGACGTTTAACTCATAAAGCAGCCAACATGCTTGGCTATGAGTAATAGGTTCCATCAGAATGCACAATGCGAGCCTTTTACTGGCTGTGTTTTTCTGTACGTGAGTCTGAAGTAGAGCACTGTCGGACATAAACATTCTTCCAATAAGAGGCCTGGTCTGTGTTGTGTGATGGTGACACTCGGCTCTGGGCCGGCCTATTGAGCACAGTATTCAAGCCCTGTCACCCCTTATCTTCACCCTTTAAATAAATCCTGCTTGGAGAGAGGAGCGCCTTATCTGGATGCCCCCCCCCAAATGATTGTGCTCTGGGCCGGCCAATCTGAGCAGACAGAATTCCTGACATTGTGATGTGAAAGCTCACTGACATTAACGGTCTGAGCATTGTCCACGTGTGTGTTCTTCTTTCGGCAACATCTTTCATCAAATGTGTGGATTGAAAGTGCTCACCTTAGTTTGAGTCTCTGAATGCTAGCATTGAGGAAACGTGTTTGCCAAATTATTAAAATATGGAATATAAATCGCTTTTTCACTGTCCCTCAGTGGTAGACTGTAATTATTTGGCATATTAGAATGGTTGGGTTTATCTGTTGGAACATGTTTTGCA
Organism: Anarrhichthys ocellatus; assembly: GCF_004355925.1. Taxonomy (NCBI): domain Eukaryota; kingdom Metazoa; phylum Chordata; class Actinopteri; order Perciformes; family Anarhichadidae; genus Anarrhichthys; species Anarrhichthys ocellatus. The sequence goes on along the minus strand of NW_022280062.1, from coordinate 1,405,471 downwards.
AGGGCTTTGTCTGCTTTTGAGATGAAATGCAGGCGTTTGTCTTTGTTCCTACTTTTGCACTTGGGGTACATTTTGATCCCTCTCTCATCTGCTATTTGGACTCTAAATCTGTAATAAGAGTAATTACAGGAAACTGCACGACTAGTAAACCAGATTTGAAGCCAGTGGTTGACGATGTGAATGTTGCACGTACATGTTAAGGTGGATGCTCTTATTTTGAAGTGATTTAGAATATCGGTTGAATAACATGGAGTAGATAAATCAACAGTGAAGTGGTACAGTTCATGTGGTGGCAGGCTGCTATGATGCACACGAGCGTTGTGTTAATTCATTCATGCTTTTAAATTTAGATCTATTTAAATGCTTTATTAAATGAATGATATAATGAACGCGTTAAAATCACATTTGTAGGTTAACGGCTGCCGGCATTTGCCACTCAAATTAGATTTCGTCCCACAACAACATCTGTGTGGACTAATTGATGGAGATGCTTGTCACTGAATAATGGTCCTGTGTGGCAAAGAAGCTGTGGAATAGAAATTGCTAGTGTGAAGCTTTTACTTGTTTACGTTAAGTTTGTTTTATTCTTGTATTGTTGCATGTGGCATGTTTTTAAAAAAAAAAAAAAAAATTATATTTCAAGCAAAATTCAGCCTAATTCTGAAGTTCAGACATTCAAAGAAAACTTATGATATAAAGCAACACCAGCGTCTCCAGATGTTGACCATAAATAACTCTTGCACAGGCAGAGGGACCGTTTTCTGTCACAACTGCCTAAATCTGAGTCATGAGAATGATTTGTGGAATCATTTTACCGGCGTTCCTCCTAAATCGCCTCACATAGTCAATCTGCTGTGGCCCAACTTGAGTAACAGCCTGGAGGAGTACAGTCAATCTTTGTCATATCTGCCCGTGTCCCAGTAACCTTTGCCTCCTAATGAACAAACCTCACCTGTTAGGTGTTGTCAGCACTGATAATGAAGCTACAGTCTGTGTTTGGTTCTTGACTTAGACACATCTGCACAGCGTTGACAGAGGGAAAACTTTTGTTTTGTTTCATATAAATGCAAGAGTTAGTCAAATCAAAATATTCAGTCTCATTTTCAGTAACTTATTCATTTGGAGCGATGCATGAGCTCACTCGTCGACTATCAGTCTTTGAAGGACCATACTGGTGGTTATGTGTATGCATGTTAATCTGCATTCAACCTTCTTATACTTACCAGTAATTGTGTCCATTTGATAAAGCATGCTATTAGTTTCTGGTTTGATTTACGGCCATTGTTTTCCAGTTAGTTCAATCACCTGTTTCTGCTTTGTTTTGCCATCGTTCTACATATTCATACAAAAACAAAGAGTGTGCATATAATTGTGATATTGTCCAGCTTTGTTATTGTCCGGTGGTAGTGCAGCTCCCAGGAGACATTGATGGAGTCATGGCTGTCACACTAATGGAAGAGTTAAGAGCGGCAGAACTTTCATGGCGGTGCTATGCCAACTTCAAGCATGCTGTTTTCATAGTTAGAATACAGAAACATTTAATGATGAATTGAATAATCTCCTTGAGTTGATAAACATGAATTTGCGGTCGCGGTTATTGATCCGTTCCTATTGTCAGAAAGGTTCAGGGCTGAAGAACAATTGGCGGAGCTATTTGTAGCTCCACTGACTGATTATGTGCAGGAATGCATACTAAAATGCTCCAGTCTTTTAATAATGGAACACTCTCTCCTTTTTGATTCACCCATTGAACTTTACAGCCTCCTGCTTTTCTTTCATCTCCTTTCTTAAGGGCTTCCAGCCCCAGTTAGTTCGTCCCACTGACAGCGGACTCTGTGAACCCCCCCCAACCCCACACCCTGCCCGGTGAAGATGGGTCGGAATAGGCCGAGTCGACGTTTTAATAAGACGGTTATTTGTCGGGGCGAGGTCAGAAATCCTGGGCCAACTCTCAAGTTTTTGCTTGAGAATCCCGAGCTCAGTCGGTGGAACACGTGAGTGTGCTCCACTGTTGGAATAACTCAATTATATTTTGACATGAGAGCGTTTGTGACGGTGTTTCTCGCTCACTGGGACTTCATAAGGAAATGGAATGCCCCTGTTTTGCCACCCCTGGGTTCACTGTCACTGCCATTTATCCAGCGGAGCTGTTAGATATGCAGTCTTTCTAGGTAAATGGGATTTTCTGTCAGTAGATATCATTGTACAGCAGGGGTGTGCAAAAGGAGTTTTTGCACACCAAGAACTAAATCTCTCAATGAAACTAAGTTGTATACATGTATTTGCGTGTACCTGAGAGTTGGCAGCGAGGAAGCGATGTGGTGTTTTCAGGCTTTGAGTGGTTTCATTGGTTTGTATGATCACATTGGTGTGGAACTTCCTTTTTTATTTGCGTGACGAACTGAATGGCTGTCTGAACAATTGCTCACATGTGGAAAGCATATTGTCTTAAAGAGGTGGCAGAAAAGGAAGTGAGGAGCAGGGCTCGACTTAGGCCGGTCCACATGCCTTGTGCTGGCATGCAGAAAAGGATGATGTGGCTGAGTCTCCCATGGAAATTTTAACTCAGACTTTAATGTCTGGAAAAGAGCTTGTGTGTGTGTGGATTCCTCTCCCCTAAAGCTTAAAGAAATAATTGCCATATGTAATGTCAACCACCAGCTTGTGCGTTTTTATATACGGTAATTACTACATTTCGTTAATAGGGTGATGAGATGTTATTTTTAATATTATTATTTAGTGTCGCCCTCTGGCTGAAGCAGCATCAGCAGAAATCGGATAACATGGAGTCCTGTAAGCTCTGGTTTGGATTCCCAGCTATCTATATATCTATATATATATCTATATATCTATATATCTATATATATCTATATATCTATATATATATATATATCTATATATCTCTATATATCTATCTATATCTATATATCTATCTATATCTATATATATATCTATATATATATAATTTTTATTTATTTATTTTTTTTCTCCAAGACTGCCACATAATAAAACATAGCCTGTGGACTAACCACCCAATGCTTTTTGCACATGAGTGACTTTTATGCATGGTTTTGTTTCTAATAGGGTAGATTGTAAGAGAATTTTGTGTGTTCATAAATATTCTCACTAACTTTTTGGATTATTATTGTCGTAAACTCTTTGCCGGTTGGTTCAGGGCTGTCCCTTCAGTGAAAGAAGAGATCTTAGAGGCTAAAGTCTAGCTCCACGTACATTTAATATTTACACACCTTGTGTATATCTCTATTTATCTGCACTACCGCAGCATTTTCTTTTCCATTTTGCGCTGCAAATTTTTATCGTTAATGCCCTTTTTTTTTTCGTTCTGTTTGCCTGGAAAGCAGACAGAAACGCCTCGGAAATTTCAGCTGCAATAAGTGCGGTAGATGTGCTCGTCTACGAACAGTTTAATGGCTGGAAATGACTTGAATGAATTACTAGCTAAGAAAGAGCTTTAACAGTGATCCTGGGCCGCCCGCCTCATATTTGTTAGCGTAGCCTGGAGCTGATTTTGTGTCTGTGCTACTGGGTCTCCATCTGGAGATCATACTCCCTCATACTCATACTCATCATACTCATACTCATGATCATACTCCATCTGGCCCAGTGGGAGACTGGTCTCAGAGCTAAAGCCAGATAGCAGCAGATGATGTTTGGTTACTGACCCTTACACAAACCACTCAGCAGCGGCTGCTTATGTTTCATATTTATAGATATATATCGAACCGGATGACTCTGCCTCTCTCTCTGTGTGAGTGAGTGTGCAGAAGTTTCGATACTGCTTGGCACTGGGTCATTCCGGAGAACCCATACCCAGGCCTGTAGCTGATAGACAGTTGTTACACACTCTTGCTTCTTCAGATTGCTTGTTTGTTTTTGTACAGTTTGCACTTCAATCCGCTTTGTTCTAATTCGCAATTTAATTAAAATTAAAACCGCGTTCTTTTGTCCCGCTGGTGTTGCGGTAGAAGACTCTTGGCATGGCTCTCCTCTGATTTTTCTTTGTTTTTTCCTTCATTTGTTCTACCATTGGACCGGCCCTCATCTCCCTCCTCCTCTCCGTCATAGTGCTGGGCTCTAGTGCTGATTGAAAATAAGGCTCACTGTGTGACTCTGTGCTTGGGATGGATTATTTTTCTTTTTTCCTCCCTTCCTTCACTTTTTGTTGAGGACTTGTTTGGCCACATACCTAAAATAGCTCTCTGACGTGTACAGTCCCGTTGAGGAATGTTACTGTGGCTGTGTCTCTGCGGCAGGAAGTTATGCAAACGTGCATTGCTGAGCGCGGAGCCTTGTGATTAGGGTCCTGAAGGACTCACTTCTTCAGCTTTTTTTTTTTTTTTTCCCCCAGTGTAGGCTGGTTGCGAACAAGGCCCCCTTTTCACCCAGCCTATGGCCTGGGTTGTGTAACTTATTCCACCAGAAAGTTGGCTTTTAAATTGTTTTTTTGGCTCTCACCTCAGCCATGTGTGTTGATCACAACCTCCCCTCTTATTAATTTCCCACTTTCTGTCCACGTCGCTTTTGTTCTACCCACCAGCCATTCTTCGCCTCCCATTTCAACTTTTCCCCTCCCATCTGCCTTTTTCCCCCTGTTTCCACCCATCCCTCAGGGCTCTTGCTTGTTTTATGTCTCATTGATGAGTGGTGGTGGTGGGGGGGGCGCGACATGGCCCTGACCTCCACTCAGCAGAGTTACTTAAGAGGATTCCTCGGCTCGTCTGAGCTGCTGATTCAACGTGTGTCATCATTGTTTTGCTCAGAGACGCAAAAAAGAAATCCTCTGAATATTTAACCGAGCATCATTCACAATACAGGAATGACAAAATTCTTGGTATGAAAGTGGGTTCAGAGAATGATGTATCTTATGTCAACAAGTGGGAAAAAAAATGTGTTTAGATCCAGATCAGCTGGAATATTAATATTTTAATCTCTGGGCTAGGTGACTCATGGAAAGGTGTCAGAAAAGGCTCAATTTCAACATCTGGTTCGCACCCGCTACAGGGAAAACATAACAGTATGTTGTGTTCAAGTGCCTGTCTTCTTTCAGCCATTGTGGATTATAGAAGATTAGATTAAATCCAGCCGGTGGCATTTGTGCTCCTATCCAGCCAGAGACAATCTACCCTGTCCTTTGTGTTTGTAGTGCTTGGAATCTCAATATTGTAGCTGTCACATCACCATTTGAAAAGGGTGTTTATAGGCATTGTCTTTTTCCACTCTTATTAATCAACACCATCCTGTTGATCTGGTTTTTACTACCAGCAGGGACAATGCTGCTCGAGCTGTCATGAGTGTTTGTAACGAGGGTCGCTGGGTGCAGCGCAGCATTGTGAAGTCACCCGGTTTACCTCACTGTTCAGGTATTGTTAGGCACCACCCTGCTGCCCCAGTCAGTTGCTTTTTTTTTTTTTTTTAGAAGCTTTGTTAGCAGGGTGGGAAACTCTTCTTTTGGTCATCCAGCAATATAAATCGCTTTTCACACCAGCCATTTCTTATGTAAATGTGTTAAGGTGGAGTGTATCCTGTTAGTGAGGCTTATCCCATTCCTTTGATCATATTAATAAATGACAAACTATGGTAATTCTATTTCTTTTTTGCCTCGCGGTAACCACTGCTGCTTCCAGCTGACTCCTTAAAGCTGGTGCACATTTAAATCATGACGGGGAAAGAAGTCATTTTCTTCTAAATAAGAAACATGTTTTTCAGGCTACCTTTTGTTGTCAAATAACGATAAAACAGTCATGGCTGCTAGCGGTGGAGACGGAAAATTAATGGGCTGCTCTTAAAACAGCTGAAGCTGTGTTTGAAACAGTCAATAATATTCAATAAATAGCATAAACATGATTTTATATTCATGTAATAGATACACAAATGGCAATTGGATGACAATCTGCATGTAAAATACTGAAAACAATATAATTTGGTTAGAATAATGGTCTGCTTATCATGATGAATTCTCACTTATTAGAGGTTTCTACTGTACTAGTGTGCCATTTACTGATTATTGCATGCTATGTGCAGGCGCCATTGGGAGGCAATGTGTGAGTGAGATGAGAGCGACCGGAAATATTAATGAAACAAACGCTTTTAATTGGAGACTTTGTTGTTCCTCCAGGTACGAAGTTGATTCACAGCCTCTTTCATTACAAAAAAAGACAAAACTCGTTTCCTCGTTGCATCAGAAATGAGACTCTTTCGCTGCAGCCATTGTTTGTAATTCTCTTACGTCACTTTGCTGAAGCTGCGCCTGTGCAGGAAGTGGTCGGGATACGGTGGGAGACTTCAAAAACCTGATCGGAACCTAGACACTCATGTCCATATTAATGCACAAACTGTAGTAAAGCTGTGAAACATTCTTTTTCGCTACGTCCATGTTTTGCTTACTGGCTTCAAGGCTTTCCTTCAGTGTGGCTCATAAAAGCATATCTGGGCAGCAGCTGACTCCAGCCCCCAGACATGATAATCTTCCTCCGACTGCATATGCTCTTATGAGCAGATGTACGCTGTCAGAGGCCTGACTATCGATAACATTAACACCACACTTGTTTTCTTAGTTCTTCTGGCGGTTGGCTTTGTTACAGTAAGTGATGCTGCGGCCTCTTACAGGAACACGGAGTGCTCGCGATATCCGCTCGGCCCGCTCAGAACGTTTGTTTGAAACGGCAGAATTCACTTATAAAGAAAGCACCTCATGGATTTCAAAGATTTTCTGTCGCGGGACGACAATAATTTTGTGAATTTAAATTGCTGCCGTCTATGGCAGGAGACATGCTTTGAGGCTCCATTTAATAAGCTCTGAGATCCTTCAGTGGGTCTGTTATTAATCACTTTCACAAACAGTGAATGTTTACAGCAGCAGAAGCTGAAAGCCTCCGAGACATTATTAATGTAATCCGGGCTTGGCGCCCAGTCGCCCACTCATGGCTTTATGCTGATTCTTCAGAGTCCAGCAGCCTGACGGGCCACAGCTTTGTTTTACATGTTGTGTGTAGCGTAGACGCTGTAGCTCTGTCTGCCTGCTTGCTAACCCTTTCTCCTCTGCCTGCAGGACGGCTTGGACGCGCTGGTGTACGACCTCGACTTCCCTGCCCTGAGGAAAAACAAGAGCATTGACAACTTTCTGAGTAGATGTAAGTAGCTCACATCATGCATCGATCGCCGTGTCTTTCACTTTGAACTACTTTGTGTTTGCAGACCCCGTTGCATACGGGTACAGGCCTAGGCTTCAGAGAAGAAGGCTGTTTTTGGGTCACCGTCTCTATGTAGGCTTGGACACAATAGGTGTCTGCTGCTTAGTGTCCCCAACAAAGGGGCTTTCATAAATGGCTGGTGACCCACATGATGCCGATGGTGGTGGCTTCTCTTTTTCCCAGTGCCCTCAGACTGGGAAACCTCATAACTGAAATGCCTACCAAAGGACGATAGTGAGGCTGAATCGATCTCTCCTTCACAGATCTAGTATAACTGCACAATTCTTCGCAGTCACATTTCAAGGAAACTATCATAATACAGCGTTTGTCCCAGAACTTGTTCTTGTAAAGCCAGCCATGTCTGATGTGGGGTGGTTGGGGGGGGGCTAGAGCATCAGTGTTATATCTTCAGGGATATACGTCTTTAATTTCCTGAATTACATATAGGCAAACATATCATTTCACCAAAACACCTACAAGCAAACTAAACAACGAATGTCTACTCCCACTCGCAAGTTGTAACGCAGCCTTTTCTCCCTCCCCTTTGTGGCCTGTTTTGTAGCCTTCACTTTTTGTTTTCCCTGGTTTCTCAAGAGTTATTCCCCAGTAAATACAGTTTGCACTGAAATCTATTGAGATGCGTATTCACATGTAGTATTGATCGGGTAGTGACAGCTTTTATGGGGAAATGATTTCCACTCTTCCTGCCTTCCGGAGGACATGGCTGAGAGGTTTGTTCATGTCCATGTAGTGACCTCTCTTTCGGTCTTTACAGGGCTTTATTTGTTATCGGTTTAAGTAAAAATAAAAGTCAGTGTTTCATATTTTGATGATCAGCTCAACCCACTGTAAACCCCTGGGCTAAATCTGCCATTAGGCTGAATTACTCTTGGTACAGTACATTGGAAATGCATTGACGGATGTGGATTAATGGACTGGATGTCATGTGAGACACTGGTCCTCAGTAGCATGCATTGCCTGAAGGGCTCTTCACTCTGAATTCTCTCCTCCATGCATTGTGCGCTGCTCTTGATCACATCAGCTGATTGCTCCATTGTATACACGCAGGGCCCTCCACCCCCACACACATGCAAATACACACAGTGTGTCTGTGTAACGGCAACAAAATCCTGTTTGTACCATTTCCAAACACACGTTTTGGGTCCTCTGGGATATTTCATGATCCCAGGAACCTACGCTCCCAGTAGAAATGACTCGCTCTTAAATGTTCTTATTCCAATAACTCGGGCCTTGCTTTTTTATTTTTAGATCGATTGAGTTATGACCCATGTGAATTGAAAATTCCCCCCCCCCCCCCCCTAGTTCAACTGTGACCAAATTTGTCTGAACAGTGAATACAGTGTCCCCTGAGGGAGCTTGCATTGTTACATCAGGGAGAGGCCGACCCTCCCTGAGCAGCAGCTCTCAGCTGTGCAGAGGCGCTGTCAGCGCTTTGTGATCCGTCTGCCAACAGGCTGGATGTTCATATGAAAGTCTGCTGTATGTAAACAGTACATAACATCTAAATGATGTCAGGAAGTAAAAAAAAAAAAAAAAAACAGGGTAGCTGATCTCCCAAACAAAATGCAACCTCTGGAAAATGTATTTTGGTAACAGAAAACCTCTGCAAGCTCTCTCGGGCACCTTATACTGTATTAACTAAAAGTCAGTGCAACAACTTAAGCTTCTATAACTTCTATTTTCTATTAACATCTCTCTCTACTTGTTTTGTTTTTCCCCAGACAAGGAAACCATTAGTAAAATCCGTGATCTACGCATGAAAGCTGTGGACTATGAGGTGGTTAAAGTTATTGGGAGGGGAGCATTTGGAGAGGTGCAATTGGTAAGAAAGCTGTTTTGTGATGTCTACAAACAAGTATTATAGTCAGTATTTTGTTTTCTATTAGTTCAGTAATAATGTAACATTCTTTGTGTGTTGCTCTAAAACACCGTTGCTTGTGAAAATTACTTGAATGCGCCTAATTGATTGTCAACACTTCACCTTTTTTTGTTTTAAAGGTAAGACACAAAGCCACGTGCAAGGTATACGCCATGAAGCTGCTGAGCAAGTTTGAGATGATCAAGAGGTCGGACTCTGCTTTCTTCTGGGAGGAGAGGGACATCATGGCTTTTGCCAACAGCTCATGGGTGGTGCAGGTAAAAAAAAAAAGCATCTAAAACTCTACCTAACCTAGTGTGGTATTATATGTAGGCCTCACCTACATAAACCCAGCACTATGTGTGAGTCGGACTGGTATTTCTTTGGTATTTTTACGAATAATTTCCTCTCGTTTCTATTCTGCAGCTCTTTTTTGCGTTCCAAGACGACCGCTACCTCTACATGGTGATGGAATACATGCCGGGCGGCGACTTGGTGAACTTGATGAGCAACTATGACGTCCCAGAGAAGTGGGCCCGCTTTTACACAGCCGAAGTGGTGCTGGCTTTGGACGGGATCCACTCCATGGGCTTCATTCACAGGTGAACTTCTCCACGTCTCCGTTGTGTTTGTCGGGTTTTGTTTTTAGGCAAACACGTTGATATTTGATTCGTCTCTAATGGAAAATGCTATTTCTGACTTATGTGAGGTCGTTTCATAGTCTGTTTGGAATGGCCTCTGAAACCTGGAGGGTGTAAAGCCATTTATCTTTTATGGGTCTTGACAACTGAGATATGCAGCAGGATGTAGAAGGAGTGGTAGCGACCTATGATCTAAGTGGGCTTTGTAATAAGCAGGAAGTCCAGGGTCAGAGGTACTGTTTTTAGCATGGATGCTAGTTCCTTGCTAGTGTTCTTCTAACTATAGGTGTCATGCAGCTGTCATTACTGCTTGTTTTTAAAAACCGGGACTCAAAACTAATGCTCCTCCAACATTAGAAAGTTGTATATCATGTGTTTTTTCCCCCAGTTAATTATTTAGTCTATCAACCTGTATCTCAAACCTATTCTACACACTACAGCTGCGATGGTTGACAATTCACACCATGACGGTTGCATTAAATAGCTCTCTGTTGTAGTGAAAGGAATTTTCAAGTCAACGTATCCTCCGCTCTCTTGGGTCTACTTTCATGCCTCATTACAGCTGACCCGTCAGCTGCAGAACACTGCAGCACCTTCAGACACTTCTCAATTGGAGAGCTTTATTTCCCTCAAGCAGCTCTAACCTCTAACGGTGCACATAAGCGAATTGCAAAGTGATTTAGTTTTTCTTATTGTATGCTTGAGTTTTGTGTATTGTTTTGGGGTGTTGTACATGCGTTTGAAGTCGCTGTATTTTTGCCTTCTCAGGGACGTGAAGCCCGATAACATGCTGCTGGACAAAGCAGGCCATTTAAAACTGGCAGACTTCGGGACCTGCATGAAAATGAACAAGGTGTCACATTTAATTTCTGTCACCGTAATAATATTGACAATGTATGTGGTGATAACATTTAAGCATGTGTTATACTGATAATTCATTTATTTCTTTGAAAAAACTGATGAACTTGTAATAATTTAAACAATGTGTCTCCTCTTCAGGACGGTATGGTACGATGTGACACAGCAGTGGGAACTCCAGACTACATTTCGCCCGAGGTACTGAAATCCCAAGGAGGAGATGGCTATTACGGCCGAGAGTGTGACTGGTGGTCAGTGGGAGTGTTCCTGTACGAGATGCTAGTTGGTGAGTGTTTGATAAGATATTTCCCGTCAGGGTTCGTGTTGTTATCTCGTAAATCTTATCGACAGAATGAAGTTGAAGGTGAAGACGAAAGCCTTGAGTGGTTTCTACCTTTCCCTCGGTTGTAAAAGATGTTCCTGCTCAGTTTGAATGTTTGTTATGGGGACATAACAGTGACCCGTGGCTCTTGTTTGTGCTCAGGCGACACTCCCTTCTACGCGGACTCCCTGGTGGGGACCTACAGCAAAATTATGAACCACAAGAATGCCCTGACCTTCCCCGACGACAGCGACATCTCCAATGACGCCAAGAATCTCATCTGTGCTTTCCTCACTGACAGGTTAGATAGCGACATACTGAGCACTTAGGGTGGGTTTTTATCATTACACCCTCTCCGGGTTTGGGCATTGACGGTGGAAGGAGTCTTGATTGACATGCACATAATAACGTAGAAGATGTAGCTCTTTGCGTCGAGATATTTAAGAACTGCTTCTGCCGAACATAACCGTTGACATGATCAAGAATTCAAACTTGTCCTTCCTGACCCCCTACAGGGAAGTCCGCCTTGGCCGCAATGGCGTAGATGAGATCAAGAGGCATCCTTTCTTCAAGAATGACCAGTGGACGTGGGAGAACATCAGAGACAGTGAGAACACTTTCACCGTTAACATCACGGATTACTTTCACACCTCCCGTTTTCATTTGGCATTCGGCTCCCTGTTCCTTTAATCGTGTAGCCAGCGTCCATGTTTTTCCATTTGACCTACTACACAGACATTTGCAGGAAATTCTTGTAGACGAGCCATTCATTCAGTATCCTCTCCGAGACTAAACGTGATTCCTGCTCAGAGGAATAATTGGCAGCACAGCCCTTTTTGAGGCCAACGACGGGGGGGGGCAGTCTATGGCAAATGTTAATGCGCGGGGGTTGACACTGGAGCAGAGAGAGATTAGAAATGGAGGGCTAAATCCAGGAGCTATAGTCAGTTCTTTAGTGGCTTTATATTTAATACTTTACTAGGCTGCAGTCAGCACTTTAGCGTTGGCCTACTCTGTCGTTCCACTGGCTGACCAGCTCTGCTAACTGACTGGTTTCCCTTGTTTACAAAAAAAAAAGGGGGTTTCAAAAGAGATCTGTGATCCACAGAAAAGCTGAACACGTGTTTCTGTGTCTTTTATCTATCTGGAAGGTAATCTACTTCATAATACAGTTATGGCAGATTAGAAAATCTATTGAAAAGATCTATTGAAAAGAGAAAAATTAGTCAAAGTCAACGAATATGTTTTACATGATTTGGATTAAGTGATTGTTCAAGACCTAATACCAGCATGTAAGTTACAGATGCATGCATGTATAATGTGTAATTAATGATAGAGAATAATCATCTTGGTGGCTGACAGATCTTGACTTGCCAATCATTTCAGGACTCTCTTCTGTAACCTGTGTTTTTACATGTTGGCTGAATCACGGGCGATGCCATTAACACACAGTGACTTATTCTACGTGATGAACTGGTGGCCCTGTTTGTCTGTTTACGAATCTTCCATCTTGTCGTGCCCTGTGTAGCGGCTGCCCCGGTAGTGCCTGAGCTGAGCAGTGACGTGGACACCAGTAACTTCGATGACATCGAGGAGGATCGGGGAGAGGAGGAGACCTTCCCCATACCAAAGGCCTTTGTGGGCAACCAGCTCCCCTTCGTCGGCTTCACTTACTACAGCAGTCAGCAGTGAGTCTGCCAGACGTGTTCATAATCAGCGGGATTGTTGGTTCGATTTTCCTTCGACCAAAGGAATCATTTTTAAAATGGGCCCTTTTAGATGACTTATGACTTCAGGAGCAATAAACCTTTTTCATGGTAGAACTCGGTTTGTCATAGTAAACATTGTTTGAATACCTTATGTTGGAGCAAATGTCAGATATATTAACTCTCCGGGTTGCCTGTAAATGCTCCTGTAGTTAAGAACATTGCTGTGAAGAAGCAGTGGTAGTGTTTAGTTTTCACCTTAACGAGAGGTTTTAATACAACTGTTGTGATTATGCTTCAGTAATTAAATGTCTTCTGTTTCCAGCCTTAAGCGCAGCTCCAGCGCCGCCACGAAGGCCAGTGACAAACGTAGCAGCTCCACAAAGGAAGACAAGAGTCATGTAAGTGGAAGACTTTTGGAGATCTGCCAATTTATTCGATTTCCCTTTTTATGCAGGTTCCTGCAATATCTGTCTGTAACTACGAAGATCTAAGATTGTTTTAATGTCTGTTTTAGCTCGAGAACCTGCAGAAAAGGATTTACCAGCTGGAAGAGCAGCTCCACAGTGAGATGCAGCTGAAGGATGAGTTGGAGCAGAAATGCAGGTATTGAAACAAGAATTGTATTCATCACAAGAAGGAAGCTGCTTACACAGTCAAAGCACAGAGCGGATGCAAATTCTTTGGTCTCGTAGACAGACAACCAAACAGACAACAGCATCACAGTGAGGTTTAGTGAGAAGACATAGACATTTACTTCTAAATAAAGTCGTTGTTGTTTCTAGTTAAATTTTGATATTTGCAAATGCAAAATGGGCCACAGATAGGTTATCATGTCACGGTGCCGACCCGTTCTTTCCCCCCTGGTTGCATGTGCATTGTTACATGTTTATAAAGAGTAAACCAGACCTTTGTACACTTTTTATTCAAGAGATATCCAATGTAGTGATGTATTGTTTTGTTCTCCCCAGGACATCAAACACCAAGATCGACAAGATCATAAAGGACCTGGATGAAGAGGTACAACATTCTTTTTATGGACAAATTATACATTGTTTTTGTGATATTTGCTTCTTTAATTGCAATTATATCCATAAATGTAAACTGCATCGCCAGCTTTTGTTTTGGTAATGCATCTAAAAAGTGTGACGATGGAATGAAACGATGAAGTTCAATTATTTTACTGTTACGGGGGTTAGATTACGAGCTGGTTTCTTCCTGCCACACATCACAGCTGCTCTGTTCCTTGCCACAGGCGAACCTGAGGAAGAGTGCGGAGGGCAGCGTGTCCCTACTGGAGAAGGACAAGATCATGCTGCAGCACAGATTCACAGAGTACCAAAGAAAAGCTGACCAGGACGCAGAGAAGAGGCGCAATTTGGAGAATGAGGGTAACGATAATGAGGCGCTGCTGACGTGTTATACTAATCTAGGTTACTCTATGTGGGCAGCAACTAATGGTTACAATCGAATCCCTTAATACAAATTATATCTAAGCAAAGAATTCACACGCAACATTTGAATAAATAAAAGGTTTCTTACCATCAACACTACATTTCGTCCGCCATGTTTCTGCGTAATTGACATTTATTCAGCAACGTCGTGTGGCAAAATTTTGCAGACTTTCCGATTTGTTGTTGAGGATACTAGTTTTTCAGATTATTTCAACACTACATGAATGCAGCATTTATAAAGCCCTGTTTAATTCATTTTCAATCAATTTTTTTTAGTGTCGACTTTAAAGGAGCAGCTTGAAGACATGAGGAAGATCAGCCAGAACTCTCAGGCCTCAAATGACAAGATCGTGCAGCTGCAGAATCAGGTAGACACACACACACACACACACACACACACACACACACAGAGTCTGGACGAGTGGAGGACAATACATTGAACTTCATTTTCCCTCCCACTCGTCTCTTCTAATTGACAGATGGAAGAGGCCAACGACCTCCTGCGTGCAGAGTCGGACACCGCGGCGAGACTGAGGAAGAGCCACACAGAGATGGCCAAGTCCATGAGCCAGTTGGAGAGCTTGAACCGCGAGCTGCAGGAGAGGAGCCGCGCTGCGGACGGGGAGAAGGCCCAACTAGAGAAGGAGCTCCTGGTCCTTCAGAGCTCCCTGGACTCGGAGAGGAGGAACTACAGCCTGGGCTCTGAGGAGATCAGGGAGCTGCAAGGTGATCCACCGACACACAGATAATGACACCGACATATGCAAACGCAGCACTAAAATCCATAACGATCCATAAATCTGGTTTGAAACTTCCTTTTAATGAGAACCAGCGTCTGAAAGTCATAGAATTAGTGGGGCAGGTGGGAATTGGAGTCACTTTCAGAATGGTTAAAAAAGTGTCAAACAAGTATTAGGTATTTTTTGTGGATAAAAGTTCTTGACATTGAAATATATGAATAAAAAGGTTTTTGCAATGAAAAAGGCCAGCTTCATATCATAAGCACCGTGAAAGTGACGATGTGTCTTTATCGTCCGTTCTCAGCGAGGATGTCGAGCCTGCAAGAGGACAACAAAAGCTTGAAGCACAGCCTCTCCAAAGTGGAGTCTGAGCGCAAACAGGCTCAGGAGAGGAGCAATAACCTGGAGAAGGTATACACAAGAAGTACAAATACTTATGTCCGTCCGATTACGTACGTGCTTCCACCCTGTTGAATTGCAGGAATTGCAGGAATTGCTGTTATTTAGTGTATTTCTTCCAAGACGATGGGACAGCTCGCCTTCATGTCGTTCTGTTGTCACTACCCCTCCCCCCCACAGGAAAAGAACAACCTGGAGATAGACCTGAACTACAAACTGAAGACGTTGCAGCAGCGTCTGGAGCAGGAACAGACTGAGCACAGGGTGATGCGGGCACAGCTCACTGACAAATATGAGTCCATCGAAGAAGCCAAGTCAGCTGCTACGAATGGTATGCCAGTCCTCTGTCAGAGCACGTCCTGCTCCGCGGTTTTTCCTCTCTGCTTTTTCTATTTGCTGCCTTATTTATTTTCTCCAATCCTACTTTAACTTCTGTATCTAATTACCTTTCTTTCTGAGCTCATCTTCCTCTCCCTGTTTCATCTTTCTTGTCTACCGTCTGATCAGACCTTTACCTGCAGGGGATGTTTGTGTGGGAGGAATTCAAGGAGTGTAAGCGGGCAGCATGTCAGGACAGCGCCTCATTGCATATTAAGACTCTTAAGTGAGCTTTTTCAATAGAATGATGATCTGTCCAAATGATTTCTGGTCTTTTTGCCTTGAACATGCTGGAAAAGGCTTATTTCTTTCAGGATAGTTGAGGCTCATTATTGTCAATAATACTGATTCTCATCTACATTTCAGTTTTTCCATCTGGATTTTATTGCCCCCATGCACAAATTTCCAGCTTCAAATACAGAGGGAAATTTACAGAACTGAACCATTACAGCTCAGAGTATGCCTTCAGTAATAGAAAATGAAAAGAAAAATGGTGGAAAATGCTCATTAGCGACTGATAATCAGATTTTGTGTTGATCCTGTTCCATTACATTTGTTGTTGTTGATGGAGTTGGGTACTCGTTGAACAAGGACTTGACCATTTTTCTGTCGCTGTCCTACTCCAGCTGTTCAGTCGAAGATGTCTGAGGAGAACGGCGCGAGGATGCGAGCGGAGAGCCGGGTCGTGGAGGTTGAGAAGCAGTGCTCAATGTTAGAGTTTGACCTCAAGCAGTCTGTGCAGAAGATGGAGCAGCTGATGAAGCAAAAAGAGAGGCTGGAAGATGAGGTAAGTAAAAACCCCCCTCACTCTGGCAGTATCAAATAAAAATGCCTTTTTGTACAGCATTTTTTTGTGCCTTGTGTCAGAGATATATCTCACCTCCCCTTTGCCGTCCTTCCCCAGGTGAATAATCTGCAGATACAGGGAGATCAGGAGTCAAGCAAGCGTGTCCAGTCTCAGAACGACCTGAAGAGCCGCATGCAGGAGGTGGACCGCCTCAGGTGTTCAGAGAAGCAGCTCAAACAGGAGATCAACACGGTGCTCGAGAGTAAACGCTCGCTGGAGTTCCAGCTGGCACAGCTAACCAAGTGAGTGGCTTTTCTGCACACTTTTTTTTTTTTTTTTTTTTTTTTTTCCCCATGCAATTCTGCATTTGTTGTCCAACCTCTAATCATATCACATTGGATATTTGTCTGCATGCAAAGTGTATACAATGAACATAATATCAAATATTATAAATAGAATAAATACTTGCATTATATCTACTTGACAAATAGGAGAATTTAAAGTTGCTGACACCACTGTGCCAGTTATTGTTACTCTGAAATGAATTGGCAGCAGCTGCAGCCAGGAGCTCTTAGTTTTCTGTTTGTGATGTGCTGGCCAGTAATGCTCTTTGGAAGTCAAGGCGTAAATTGCCCGACAATTGCCTGCTATTTTCAAAATAGTGCTATTATTCCGGCTTAGGGGGGGTGACCACGCCAAAGCTGTTCTGCAGCAGTGTTTACATCAAAGGATTAGAGTTTAGCCTCCGGCTCCCTCCACTCCATTGCTAATCTGCTGGCTAACGCTGCAGCCCATGCTGCTAGCTGTGCTGCTAGTTACATTTTACTACAGGCGTGTTTGGAAAGTGCTGTGTAATTAGCTTATAGCTTAGCTTAGATGCATAGAATTAATAAGCACTTATTGTTTTTGGTTGATGTGTCAACAGACAATACAGAGGCAACGAGGGACAGATGAGGGAACTTCAGGACCAGCTTGAGGCCGAACAGTATTTTTCGGTAAGTCTCAGCTCCCCGATGTCTCGGTCCTCTTTATTAAACGTGAAAGCCACTGGCTAAACCATCTGTCTGCCCTCCATCAGACGCTTTACAAAACTCAGGTCAAGGAACTAAAAGAGGAGATTGAGGAAAGGAACCGGCAGGTACAAGAGACTCATAAAAAGGTGCAGGAGCTGTGCAGTGAAAGGTAAGAGAATCCGTTCTATTGAGGCCTCAAGGCCATCACTTAACCACCCAAATGTCAGCTAATGGTTTTATGAGTTTTCTTGTGATAATGAATGGCTGAAGAGACATGGGATTAAAACAATAATAATAATCATATTTGTGTTTATCCTGTACAAAGGGACTCCCTGTCCGCCCAGCTGGATCTGACGGTGACCAAGGCCGAGTCCGAGCAGCTTGCCCGGGCGCTGCAGGAGGAGCAGTACTATGAGCTCAACCAGGAGAACAAAAAGGCAACCAGCAGACATAAGCAGGACATCGGGGAAAAGGAGTCTACTATTGCCCGGGTATGCAAATCCAACTCCGTGTTGTTATATCCCTCCACAATGTTTATTATGTTGTACATTTGGTAAGATGCAAATGCCTTTTTATTGTCTAAATTGTAGCTTGAGGAGTCCAATAACACTCTGACCAAAGATGTGGAGAACCTCAGCAAAGAGAAGGCTGAGTTAAGTGAGACGCTTAGTACTCAAGAGGAAGGTACTGTCCCTTTTGTTCAACTTAAATCCTCTCTGCTGCATTGTGATTACGTTGTGGCACAAGCTGAGTCTCTTCTTCTTGACAGAGTATGCAGCTCAGAAGGAAGAGATCGCAAATGTAATCAAGGCCAACTATGAGAAGGTCCTCAACACGGAGCGCACACTGAAGACTCAGGTAACGAGTCACAGCTTTAGCCGGGGAGGTATTTTTGCAAACACCGGTAATGCCAGTGGAGAACGGTGACTGATGCTTTCCAACCGTTTCACTGCTTTTGATAACTCAGGCGGTGAACAAGCTGGCCGAGATCATGAACCGTAAGGACATGAAGCTGGACCAGAAGAAGAAGGGCAGTACTGCCGACCTGCGGAAGAAGGAGAAGGAGAACCGCAAGCTCCAGCTGGATCTTAACCAGGAGAAAGACAAGTTCAACCACATGGCCATCAAGTACCAGAAAGAGTTGAGCGAGATGCAGGGGGTAAGTTAAAGATGTTCCAGAGCACTAGAGCCCAGTAAACACTAAAGTTTTATCCTCGTTTTCAACCCACATCTGACCACATCTGCTAACCAACAGCAACTGGCAGAGGAATCCACATATCGCAACGAGCTGCAGATGCAGCTGGACAGCAAGGAGAGCGACATCGAGCAGCTTCGGGAGAAACTGAACGACCTGCAGCAGCGCATGGATAGCTCTAGTGTCACCAGCTTGCAGACCGATGAGACGGACAGCAACATTGCAGGTAGGGTCACCACAGGGACTGACTGGACTCTGCTGCTGCTCTTACTGCACACACAGGACTCCTCTGCAGCTATTCAGTGAACACAGAACATCTAAATAGTCTGGGAATCGCATAGAAAGATGTAAAGTATCATTGCATTTCCTTTTAACATGTTAGCAATCTTGTGTTTATGTTGTGTGTATATTGAACAGGCTGTTGAACAGCTGCCTGTGGTTTTAGGTTTTTGTTTAAAGTCACGTTGCCATACCTACTGCTGTACGACGATTAACATCTGTTCAAAATGTATGATCGTACCTTCCTCTACATCTTTTATTCACAAACATGCCTTGTTATAGGTCTGTTTTCATATGAGCTGGTGTCTGTGGTTGAATCCTTCTCTCTTTATTCCCCCTCATGTCCAGTCGGTTGTCTTCTTATCTTTGTAACATCTATTCCTTTCCCTCTGTGAGTAACTGAGGGGACCGGCCCCCTCTTGCCTGGCCTGTGCTGCAGCTGTTGTGTTTGTCTTTTTTGCCCCCGATTTTTATTAAGTCTTCTTTTACCAGAGGTTGGAAACCCCTCTCTTTTGACTTTTGAAAGACGCCTGATGGAGAGAAACAAATATTCAAATTGTCTGACAAAAAAAAAAGACAGACAGACTTTCATGCAAAGATGCTGGCAGTGAACTTTCTTAATGTCACAAAAGGTCAGCCCCAACGGTAAAGTAACCACACGAGATCAGAGGTTACCGTCATACTAGACTACGCCCTGTGTGAGATTTACCGCCTCGCACTCAGCCCCTTTCAAAACGGGTCTTGAAACTGAAGAGCCTGTTTTTTTAATTCATGGCACCGTGTGTGTACTACAAACACTCGACACTCTTTATTGTTTCTTTTGTTGTCGGCATGTTCATCTAGAAGTACTGCTCGTTTGGACACAAAGAGCTCCCTCACGATGTCACGTTTTAGTTGACAAGCCCCCTCTTATAGTTCACTGTTCCCATTTAACTTTATGTTCAGCTGCATGCACTTGAAATGATCATTTTTAGCACCAAGTGAGGGATATAACCTGCAATGCACATGGTTGTTTCTGTGAAAGGCGTGATCAAGCTAATTCAGAGAAAATCAAAACCAATTCATGCTGAAAAACTCTTCAATTTGAAGTAATAATCTCCCGCGCTCTGCTAACATGCTGTAAGAAGGACTTACCCGTGTCTAATATGTTCCTCCTGCATGGGGAGTGTGCAGTAGCAGCATGGGATGTCTAAACTCCTCTCTAATCACTGCAGTCACCTTAACGCTGGCAGAACTCCTTAAGGGGTTCACTTGGTGTTTTTGAAACAATTATGGCCTTTGTCAGTTAACTTTTCATCCCCCCCCCAGTTCAGTTTGGTTTTAAACACTGCATGGCCTTTGTTCCACAGTGCATTTCACTCACTGCATGGATTTGTAATTGTTGTTCCATCTGGGCTGCTTTTCAGAATCCCGATTGGAGGGCTGGCTGTCGATTCCTAACCGAGCTAATATCAAGCGATACGGATGGAAGAAGCAGGTATGTGTGTTTTTTTTATTGTTTTGTTTGGTGTTTCCTCTGCACACCTGCTTTTCATCTGTTTTGGTTTGTTAAGAATGCCGCAAACCCCTTGAGGGCAATATCCGTCTTCCTCTCATTGTCCTGTTTAATATTTACAGTATGTGGTGGTGAGCAGCAAGAAGATTCTGTTCTACAACGACGAGCAGGATAAGGAACAGTCCAACCCCTCGATGGTACTAGATATCGAGTAAGTCTTTTTCTTCCTTTTTCACGGTCACATTTTTGCTGAAAAATGTCTGCGGCAAGAAAAAAAATGATCCCCCAAGGCCATGTAGCAGGGGTTGTGTTTTACATGTTAGTGAAGGTTACAGTGTTATTGATACGTCATTTTGTGCCTTCTTTGTGCAGCAAACTGTTTCACGTGAGACCCGTCACACAAGGAGACGTGTACCGAGCGGAGACTGAAGAGATTCCAAGGATATTCCAGGTCGGAGGCTCCTTCCTGTTCTAGGGATTTCTCTATAGATTCTCATAAATGCGTTCTGCCTGTATATTTCTGATGTCAAGATGTCGAGTCAGATTCCGCGAAGCTCTGCTCCGCCACAGAAATGCTTATTTTTAAGCGCAGATCTTTTTTTGACGTTTTGGCCTGCTTCTCCGTCTGTTATCAGATCCTTTACGCCAACGAGGGAGAGTGCAGGAAGGAGGCGGACATGGAGACGGGCCCTCAGGGCGACAAGACCAACTGTCTCCCACACAAAGGCCACGAGTTCATCCCCACGCTGTACCACTTCCCTTCCAGCTGTGAGGCCTGCTCCAAGCCTCTGTGGCACGTCTTCAAGCCGCCGGCGGCGCTGGAGTGTCGCCGCTGCCACGTCAAGTGCCACAAGGACCACCTCGACAAAAAGGAGGACGTTATCGTTCCTTGCAAAAGTAAAGTCCTTTGGCAGTCTAAGCTGTTGATGGTGTACAAACTCTTTATATTTTTATCTTTTAAGAAGACGAGCTATCGTTAACAACAATTAGTCAATTCATCTTTTATAGTAAACTGACTTTGGGTTTTGGACAGTTGATCTGGATTCTTGACCTACAACACTTTGTGCCCCTCCCACACAGTAAACTACGATGTGACCTCTGCCCGGGACATGCTCCTGCTGGCTCTGAGCCAGGATGAGCAGAAGAAATGGATCGGCCATCTTGGAAAGAAGATTCCCAAGACCCCGCCATCCACGTTTTCCAGAGCCTCACCTCGTTCCATGTCCACTCGCTCCGGACCAAACCAGTCCTTCCGCAAGAACCCTAAAAGCAATACGGGAAAGCTGAGGTAACTTGACAATTTGTGGCTGATGTCTTGTTCACTTGATTGCATGAAATACAATAAGGGCAGTGTGCTGTTGTTTTTGGGCAGCGAGTGAGTGAAGCTGCATTATATCCCATCTGGTGGGCTGAGCTGTGGTCCAGTCAGTCACGTGACCTGCTGTTTGTCTCCTGTGTTGTAGCAGAGCGCAGTCCAGCCTCCAAGCAGCAAACACAACATCCAGCACTTGTTGACAGGAACTTCTTCAGAAAGTGTTGATACTTTTTTAGACTTTTGTTTTTTTTTCCCTTCAGCTTTAAACTTGTCTATTTATTAATTGTGTTCCTGGGTGTTTCTAACACGAGACACTTCCTGGTTGGTTGGTTGGTTGACTCCTGGGCTCTTTCCAGTTGGCACTTGGGATTTTTCTAATTGGCACTAACGTGTTGTTGGGTTCAGTAGCTAACATGGACTTACTGTGCAACTCTTCGCTAGAATGGTCCATAAAAAGGATTTTTACGAAACATGCAGAGGTGTTAACGGTGTTGCAGTGTCTATAAACCGGCTTTTCTGTTGTATGTTGACTCTGATTGGCTTACTAACCGAGCTAAAGATATGTCTCTCTTTTACTGGACACCTGTCTTTGTTTTTGTTTCTTTCAGCTAACCATCTGAACCGTTTGGATTTTTTTCTGGACTCTAAACTTTGCCTCCTTCCTCATCCTCAAAAAAAAAACCTGGAGAAACCTGTATTTACATAGAAAATTCATTGCAAAGAGAGAGTATATCAATAAATATCTAGCGCTGGAAAATTGCAACACATATCAGACACAAAGGCATCGTGGACATAAAGAGGCCTAACACCAGGCTCCGCCGTCTTTTCCACAAGAAACGACCATCGTTCAAACTCAACAAACTTGCAGCTCTCCATTTCTACCAGAAGATGGCACACTCGTCCTGGACTTAAGATGGACAGTGTGCGCGGATAGAGGGACTCATGTCATGGAGACGTTCTGTGTTTCATATTATGTGACAGTTATGACAGTGGGAAGGTAAACGGGGGTTTTGCTGGGACTCCTGCAAGTGTGTCCTCAGTTTAAGGTACCGTCATACAGGGATTGCGGATCTGCAGTGACTCGGGTGGAAAATGAATATCAAATGTTGTAATTTTTTTTTTTCTCCCACCACCTGACAGATACTGAAGCCAAAACGCAAGCGTGCTTCTGTCTCCAGTTAAAGAAAATGACTGATGCCTTTATCTAGTATCTCTGGCCTTTTTGCCTTTATTCTTATCACTCTGCAAGTCACTTATCAGGTTTGGGACAGAGTATTGGGACATAAGTATTAGATGTTTTGAGTATTGAGTGAGGAAGCATGCAAGATCATCATTTAAATCTATGCATTATTTTTATTATAATTATTTTTATTGCTCCAAGCCATAAGGAATATTCCATTGTAATGGCATATAGGAGTCCTAAAACTTAATAGTTTTTTCTGTTTATTTGGTACATTCTGTTTTTGTTTTTTTTGTTGTAATGTATTGCCTTACATTGATTCATAGATACGTGGTTCAAAAGGAAAACATTAAGTTAACAAATGTAAAACTGCACTGTTTGAATTGTAAATTATTTGTAGACTAAACAGGTGTAGCATTTGGCCCACCTAGTGCCTTAACGTTTGGATATTGATTTTACTGCCATATCTGTTTGTTGTTTTTTTTTTTTCCCTCCAAAACAAGACAAATCTTAACTCTTCCATCATTTATTGTTTAAGAAATCGCCATGCATCTGTGGTTTTATTGGAAATTCTTCTCTCTGGTTTGAGTATATAAAATATATATATTAGATTACCTCTTTATGGACACATTGCAATAGAGTTAGCGTGTCAAAAGAAAGTCCCTAAACTCGGTTCATATCAGAAGACAAATTTCAGGATGGTGTACCTAAAGGGAGACCACAAGAATCGATGAGTGTCCTTGTTAACAATTACGAGTTGTTTCTCTAACACGGTAATGTCCCGTTAATGCAAACCCCCCCACAGTGTATATAATGAGAGCGACATAAGGATTATGGAATACCTCTGCAATCTTTTTATTTGTAACTTTTTGTTCAGTTAAAAAAAAAAAAAAGCACTGGAACTATGATCTACTCTTGTCTTGGATAATTTGCATGGTTAATTGCATTGGAGTCCGCACTGATGGATATGTCAATAAACATATCTTTATCATTCACTGGATACTAGTTTTCACTACAGAAAGTGTGTTTCATATTTTTATTATCAGGCGTCACATGAGTGCATCTTAAAAGTGCGCGTAGTGGGCATCAGACTAAAAACGCCAGGCTTATTGTGTGCCAAGTGGTTTTTGCGTCATGTAATTGAGAATTTATTTGGGGATTTGTAGTCCAGAAGCACATGATCACCTGATTTCTTAAGGGCCCTAAAGTGGGCTCTGTTTTATTTTCTAATTTTGTGTCTAAAGAGATTCCAATGGTCAAAATCGAAAATCTAGTTTTGATACAATCATTTTGTCATTTTTGTGCTTATGTTGCATATTCTAGAATTAGTGTAAATTACCACACAGTTAATGTAGTAATTAGTATCTTAAATAGACAGTACACACATGAATACACAGGGTGAGTTTTAATATGGTGGGAGGGGGGAAAGAAAATCACCAGGTAGGATTGTTGTTGTCTGAGCAAACCTCGCTAACAAGCAGCCCTCTCATAAACACTGTAATTAATGTGCCTGAATGGTCTGGGCAACAACGATCTGTGTGTGCGCGTGTAGTCCCGGGTGCAGTGCTTGCGGCAGGATGGCTAGCAGATGTCAGAGCGCATCGATAAGTTCTCAGCGTGTTGTTGCAGCGTCATTCTGTTTGAATGAAGTTCAACCTGAGAACTAGCTCAACTCTCCATTCGCGCCCCAGTGGATTGAAACAGGAAAAAAACAAAGAGTTGAGGAAGTAAAAAGGTTGCCAAATATGCCGGTGTTTACAGGTATGGTGTTATTTTTAATACAGCACGTTAATTGTCGTACAAAATGACATCAAAAACCGTCAACTCTTACACGTGTTGTTTTGTGCAGTAACGTGAAATTACATTTAGCATGCTAAGTTGGCTAGCTTTAGCATGATATGCAATTAGCATGCTAACGGTAGTAGCCAGCCTGTCAGTGTTGTTAGGCCACTGGTGGAGTTATTACCAAAGAAAAACAATATTTAAAGACATGGAGAACACTTAAGTATTACGTTGCTGTCATTGAGTCACTGTTAGCTAGTGGAGCTTACAGAATGTGTTTGGTGAAGCCGGTTATGTTAACTGGCATCTGGCTCAATCAAAAAAGCAGCTTCTGACGCTAAGTACCAGCTAACGTTAGCTAGGTTAGCCAGGTAACAGTTGAGTAAAGGTGATTTAACTAACGTTAGTTGTTGAAAAATCAAGCCTCTTTTGTCGGTAACTATGTCAGTTTAAGTCCTCTACGTGTAATACCAGTATGAAATCACAGAATCACGCCTTTTATTCGTATATGCAGTCCATGATTAGCACAGGTAGCCCTGCTAACCAAGCTAGCGTTAGCTAGCCAAATCATGAGTGTACACTTCAGAAGCCCTTTAACGTTACCGCAGTTGCGGCTTCTTGAAGACCAACAATGCTTATAGAACGCGTGTATGCTGTTTTTAATATGGTATTAATCTTACATGGGACACTAAAATTACCAAACATCAGTGTTATTTCATTGCATCGGCAGCCAAACCGTTGTATGTTTATGCTTTCACTTTCAGCTTGGACTGAAGCTAGCTGTGTTATCCCATGGAACACTTAGCTAACTGATAGATGCTGTGTCATACATGACTGCTGTTTGACAAATTAACGGCTTTTCCCAACAGTCACCCTGGGAGGCTAACGTGTGTGTGTGTACTATTCTTCTGTTTTGATTTCAGTGAATGTGAAATGGGGCAAAGAGAAGTTTGATGCAGTAGAGTTGAACACTGAGGAACCACCCATGGTCTTCAAGGCTCAACTCTTCGCCCTGTCAGGAGTTCAGCCAGACAGACAGAAGGTCATGGTGAAGGGAGGCACTCTGAAGGTACTGATGTGATCAAAAATCATCTTTTGTTCATACTAACAAGTATTGCCCCTTTAGCCAAAGCCTGTCAGTTATATACTGACATCTGTTCACCACAAACTATTAAAACGCACCAATGAACCACACATCTGCATACAGGGTCCTGGTCCTGCTGTTGTAAATATTCACAAGAGAAGCAAATGTGTATTAGTCTACAGCTGAAAACGGTACTCAGCAAATTCACTTTTTACTCCCGTTTGAGTCCTGTTTGTTAGACTACAATGCCCAGTTGTTGTAGGAATTCAGTGAGCATTTTGTTTTTAGTGGAACTGTGTGGAATGGGCCTCGGAGCCTTATCTCTTAACTGTTTTTAAGAAGCTCACCAATGTCTTGTTCTTTATTCTAGGATGATGAGTGGGGGAACATTAAACTGAAAAATGTGAGTATTCAAGATGTGTTTGAACACGTATAACAATCATTTCTTCGTTCACAGAACTATACCACCAAATTTGTTTGAACCAATCAGTGAACTTCTGTGTATTTCTCTTCTGTTTGCAGGGAATGACTCTGCTGATGATGGGCTCAGCTGAAGCCCTGCCTGAGGAACCGGCCGTTCGGCCCATGTTTGTCGAGGACATGACTGAGGAGCAGCTGGCCTCAGCGGTGAGTAAGCTTCAGAATGACCAGTACGCCTAAAACAAACATGACGATTGTTGTTTTCGGCTCTGACTTGGCCGGGGTAAAGATGTTTTCCTCAATGTGGTGTTTACCAAGTAGAGAACATAATGAATATATGTCCCATTGTCATGAGATTACATAGACATAGCATAAAATATGGACATAGTCTCCTAAAGTCACCCGTACAGTTGTACCGGGAGTTGGTTGAAGAGTAATATCCATTTCATTGGAAGTGGATAACATGACTGGCCAATACAAAGTGAAATTCTGCCTGTATTGTTGTTTCTTCAGAAACGCTTGAAGCTTGGTTATTAACTACAAAGAAGATGTATTTAGTAAACTGTATTTCATTTTTATACGTTTAGAGGAACTCTTCCCTCTCTGCTTTCAGATGGAGCTGCCTTGTGGGCTGACAAACTTGGGCAACACCTGTTACATGAATGCCACAGTGCAGTGTCTGCGCTCTGTGCCGGAGCTCAAGACTGCTCTCAGAAGGTGGGTCTTCTGCTACGGTCGGCTCTCAGAATATATTCAGCCGGTGGACATACTGATTATGAAGAGTTATCTGTTTCAGTGGTCTACATTGTTTAAAATCATCTTTGTGTCTTTCTTTGTCCTAGGTATGCAGGTGCTCTGCGATCTTCAGGGGCTAATGCACCTTCACAATACATCACCGCAGGTACGAGGCACAGTCAGTGGTTAACCCTGTGCAATGAATGTCTTAAACTTGCTTAACGCATATGATATTAATACGTATATGTCTTCTTTTTTTTTTTTACATCCTCAGCCCTTCGTGACTTGTATGAGACCATGGAAAAGACCTCATCTAGCCTGCCTCCCATCATCTTGCTGCAGTTCCTCCACATGGCCTTTCCACAGTTTGCTGAGAAGGGGGACCAGGGACAGTACCTCCAGCAGGTTACACTCATACTTACAGCTATGCATCTTGGACCTGCGTTCTTATTCTAGACTTTGAGTGACATTATGAGGATATGGTCTCATTTCTTGGCATTGTTTTCTTCTTTTTTTTGTCCTCTCAGGATGCCAACGAGTGCTGGCTGCAGATGATGAGAGTGCTTCAGCAAAAGCTGGAGCCATTAGAGCCAGAGACTTCTATGGAGGTAAAACCTATTGATTGTTGTTGTTTTCTGATGAAAGGATGACTCTGTAATTGATCAGTAAGTTATTTTGCTTTTCGTCTCTCAATATCTAGACCGAGTCTGAGAGCGGGGCTGCCTCTTCCTCCACAAAGAAGAACTTAATTGATCAGTATTTC
Source organism: Anarrhichthys ocellatus (assembly GCF_004355925.1). NCBI lineage: Eukaryota > Metazoa > Chordata > Actinopteri > Perciformes > Anarhichadidae > Anarrhichthys > Anarrhichthys ocellatus. The sequence goes on along the minus strand of NW_022280062.1, from coordinate 1,377,835 downwards.
GGCGTGGAATTCGAAACTGCGTATCCTTGCGGCGTGCACTTGTTGATCACATCTTTCTATGGTTTGACTCTAAAAGTGTTGGCGATGAAGAGTGGTGTGTAGTGTCGAAGTAAGATCTGTGCGTGTCGTTACTCCGAGGGGCTTTTCCTTCACTCTCCTGTTCAGTATGAAATGCACAGAGGCTGAGGAGGAGGAGCCAATCAAGGGCAAGGAAAGCCAGCTCCAGCTCAGTTGCTTCATCAACCAGGAAGTGAAATACCTCGCAACAGGCCTAAGACTGGTAGGAATCACACTTACCTGAATACGTTTTTAAATGGACTAAAATGGGAGCAAAAGAAAGTGTCACTGTGTCTAGCAAGACATGCACTTTGTGTACCTTTATTATAATATATTTAGAATTATACTTGGTTGTTTTTATGTTTGTCCAAAGCCAAAAAAATAACTGCAACGTACATACGACAAAATCATGTTTCTGACTCTTTTTTTTTTTTTTTTCTCTCTCTCTCCAGAGACTGCAGGAAGAAATCACAAAAATGTCTCCATCCTTGGAAAGAAATGCCCTGTATATCAAATCTGTGAGTGTTCCCTCTGCCTGTAGTTTCTCTTGGAATAAGCGTTATTTTCTACTGCTACATTTACAAACGTGAGAAGTTAATTCACATATTGAAATGTGTCCTCTAGTCTAAACTCAGCCGTCTCCCTGCCTACTTGACTGTTCAAATGGTCCGGTTTTTCTACAAAGAGAAGGAGTCCGTCAATGCAAAAGTCCTCAAGGTTTGTCTAGAGCCGCCGTCGTCCCTAATTTATAACAGGGTGCACTATGATTGGTCATTTAATGCAGAGTCTAACACTGTTTTTTTTTTTTTTGAAGGACGTTAAGTTCCCGCTCATGCTGGACGTCTATGAGCTCTGCACCACGGAGGTCCAGGAGAAGATGCTGACCATCAGGTCCAAGTTCAAGGTGATGGAGGACAAGAAGCTAGAGGAACAGCAGAAGAAGGTACGGCCGCTCCTTTGACATCTTATTTGTATTGTTACTTGCTACCTGTCATGCTAAGCTCCCACTTCATCATACAGTGTAAATACCAGCTCTTCGTTTGCATTAGGTGGTGAAGAAGCCAAATGCCGTGAAAGTGAAATATGAGCCTTTCTCATTCCCTGATGGTACGTAAGGACATGTCACTCACACGAAAACATGTAGTCGTAAATTCATCACAATACATATTTGTATAAACATACATAAAGACAATTTCTTCCTTCATCCATGTATGTGGCATTAAAAAAAAAAAAAAATTATCTGATTCCAGGAACGTAAAGAATAAATATCCTTTAATCAACATGTGCTCATTCACTCTAAAAATACACCTTATAACATTTTAACAGCATAAGAATAAAGTAACATCACTGATTAGTGTCTCAGGAATCAGAGAAAAGGCTGCATTTAGATTTTAAAATTTTCCATAAATTTCTAACCTTCAGCAATAAATCTATTGTTGAAAAGGCAGATAGAAAGTGCTCGCACTGTGCTAACTCTATTGTTACACTTACCAAAGGCACAAATGAAATGAAAGGTTTTCAAGTGCCTGCAAAATGTCATTGTCCCACAATGCTGAGCACCACTTGGGTATCTAGCAGTGTAATGGCATTTGAGTGCACACTATGTTCCCTTAAGGTCTATTTCAGTCGAATATCAGCCCAACGTTGAAGGAAAATGTGACACACTGCCGTTTCTCCCGCAGACCTCGGTTCCAACAACAGCGGCTACTACGACCTGCAGGCCGTGTTGACGCACCAAGGCCGCTCCAGCTCCTCGGGTCACTACGTGGGGTGGGTCAAGAGGAAAGAAGGTAAGCGGAGGTTTCACATTCAGCATGTACGTCAGTCACAATACAGGAACCTAAATCCCCGAGTGTACACAGATGGTCAGGAACTTAACGTTTCCCTGCGGTCTCTCGTCAGATGAGTGGGTGAAGTTCGACGACGACAAGGTGAGTCTGGTGTCTCCGGAGGACATCCTGCGACTGTCCGGGGGCGGGGACTGGCATATAGCGTACGTTCTACTGTACGGCCCCCGGCGGCTGGAAATACTTGAAGAGGAGCAGTAGCTGTGGAAGATTTCCTAGAAGACAAAGACGACATACATACAAACATGCCATTTCCAAGCACTGTCTGCATAGATGTGCAATAAAACTGGTGTCTTTAAAGATTCAATGACCTTAATTTCTTCTTCTTTTTTTTGTAACCAACACTGATGCTTGTAAAACAAATTCTGTCAAATTGTGTTAAATATTCAACTATAGTGGGCTTTGAAAATGGAGACATGACAAGAGGCAATCTGTGGACCGGATCCTTGAAAGAGGATTACGAGTCCAGCTCTGCAGTTTCATTAAATGTTTTATACACATTGTATATTTTTTAAAGCCTTTGCTAAGGTGCTCATATCATACAAGCAAAAATCTCTCTTTAGTCATTTAATCAACTTTTACAGGAATGCCGCGCCGAGCCGTTGTATCTTCTCAGATGTATTACGGAGAATAACACTGTTAAGACTTGCCCTTGTTCACCTGTTGGCCCCTCTGGGAAACTCGGGTTCAACCTCAGGTCTTTTCTTAAGTGCTTGGCTCGCATCATCTCCTGGAATTGTTCTAAAATGTATTGACAGATGAGGTTCTTTCTGCCAAATCTTCACTAATGCTTTTTTTTGGGGAGGGGAGGAGGGGAGGGGGGAAAGTGTGTGGGGATATGGTCTGGAACAGGTTGTCCTTGTGATGAACCGTGTGGGTTTACTCGACGAGCAGTGAACATTGTTCTTGCCGACATCTGAACCCTTAAAAGGCCGTCGCTTCACTTTGTGACGCGAGAGAAACAATGTAAGACCGAACCATCCACCCTCTGTAATAAGTTATTGACTGATTGCTTTTCATAGGTGATGAAAATAAACTGTTGTACCAACGTGTGACGTTCTTTAATGTGAGCATGTGATCGGAATTAATGGTCCAACAACTTATTAAAAAAAACATTTATTGGGTTTCTTAACAGTGAAAAAAACTCCAGTTTCAACCTACACTACATACAAAAATGTTAGCTTCCAATTGTTTTTGGTATGAAAAAGGATGCTGCGACAATAGCAGAGGTACTGAACGATCTATTTTAAGCCTCACTGAGGTTGTCTGCAATCTGGGCGAATCCTGCGGTGTTGAGAGCTGAGACCAGGCTCTCCACGGTGGCTTGTGTTCCCTCTCTGTCCTGCCAGGCTACAAGCAGCAGTTTGGCCTGCATGTCGACGTCTTCGCTGTCGGTCTCGATCTCTCGCAACTCCGCCGCCTTCATCTCCAAATGAGGCGCCAGTGCCTTCCACTGAGCGCCCAGCTTTGCTGCAATGTCATCCATCTGCTGGTTGCTCACCATCTTGCTCTGTATGCTTGGACCTGGAAGAGAGCGACATGAAGCGGAGGATAAGAATAGAGGCTTCATCTAAACAGGGTGGAAACTAGCAGCTGAAAGATGGAGGGGTATGGTAATTGTAGTTTATCGAGTATAGCCTACATGTTGGGATGTACAGTGTTGAATCAGCGACTATTCAAACTCACTGTCGTTGCTGTCTTTGAGGAGATTGTCTCCATTATCGTCGTCATCCTCTTCTCCCGTCTTGATCTCTTCAGAGGGAATATCCTTCTGCATGAATGGAAAGAAAACAATATCAGTTTTGGCATTGTGTCTTTGTAGAATGAAGGATACCGTTTGTTCTTAAGTAAAGTAAAGCCTCACCGGCAGTTCTTTGGCCAGTTTGCTGACCATGCTGTCGAGGTAGTCCGCGAGACTCTTGAACTTCTGGTTCGTTGGTTGAAAGAAGTGTGGACTTCTCCTGGACAGCAGCCTCAGAGCACGCCAGCCGTAGTTCGGGTTCCGCACGGCCCTGAAGTGATTCACAAGAAGCAACTGATGAGTCACAAGTAGTATAGAATGCCTGAAAAATATAGTAGTATGCCATACAAATGTCAAAGTAGAGTATGTCATAAAAAATACTGCAAAGATGTTATGACAGTATAGTATGCTTTAAAAATGCCATTCCATAAACAATGTAATGAAAATGTCAGTTTAGTACATCATTGAAAATATAAATAGTCTAGTATAATATGTGATAAAAGGTTTTAAAAAAGTCTTAGTCACCACTCAAGTTGTAGTTTATGTTCATGTCTGCCCAAAATATCTTGAGACCAACATTCTATCCTGTTAGACAACATGTATATATTATTGTGTTGTCTCAGTGACATTTGACCACTAAATTCTTATCAGTTTATCCTCGGGTTCAAGTGGATGCTTGTGCCAGATATAATGACATTCACTCCAGGTGTTCCTGAGATATTGCTTTCACAAAAATCACTTCATCCTTAAGTCAGCGTGGATGTTTTTCGCCAAATTTGAAGGAATTTGCTCAGCGTTCCTGAGATATCACGAGGACGGGACGGATTTGAAGCGGTGGTGACCCTGACCTTTGACAGAGGGAGAGGTGCTTAAGTACAGACGGACAACCCAAAATCATAATGCGTGCGGCCACCGCTGTCACAGAGACATAAGACTGGGGATGAAGACACTAAAGCTCTTTAGGGAGAAAAGACTAGTCACAGTGCAACTTACTTGTACTCTTCCTCCACCATGTTAGCGGGATCGGCCTGTTCAATGGCCTCCGCAAAGAATTCGTCCAGCGATGGCATGAACTCCCTGAATGAAAGACAACATTGTCTGCTATATATACACATATACACATACACATATATATACACACACACACACACACACACACACACACACAAGGTGAAGGTGATGTAGATGAGAACTGCTTCCTTATTTTCTGAACCACTGACCTGCTGTCGGACTTGCAGGCCTCCATGTTGTCATGGTTCAGGTTCCACAGTCGAGTCAACTCGTCACTAACAAAACACAAAAGTGAGAATTGTTGCGGTAAACTCTACAGGCTCATTCCACTTGGGTCGTGGTCTACAACTGATTATTAAGGAAGGATCTCTTTTCATTTGTCTCCACATATCGCAGACGAACACATGACCTGCACTCTGCATTTTTATGGAATTGGCTCTTACTACAACAGGGTTCAAACCTGAGAACATCTAACAAATCTGCTTTCCCTAACCTGCATTACATCATTATTGCATTACGTCACATACTTTCCCATGAAAAGCTTGCTGTCCGGCCCTTTTCCAAGGAAGTCTTCTGGAGCTTGTCGCTTCCTGGTGGGTCTTTTGGGTTTGTCATCTACTGCCCTGTTAAAGAGGGAATAAATCAAACAGACAGTCATTTTGGCATGCTAGCCCAGGTTTACACACCACATTCTGTTGCTGTAACAATGGACAAATCCATTAAATAAAATATCTGCCAATATCTGATTCTATTGCGAGATTAGGCTGCTGTACCTTTCTTTCACAAAGCTCGGGCAGCCCTCATTTTTCCAGCCATTCCAGTTCTCCTCTGTGCCGAGGATATGCTGTCGAGAAGAACATTTATAGTGTCACGAGTGTACCGGGAACTCTTTCCAGGGAACTTGACAGAGCGCGTAAGAACAAGCCTCGTTTAGCTTCCAATAATAGCATTCTGAAATCTTGGCTTACTTCAACCATGGTGGCAAACTTGTCTCCATCCGGAGGAATCTCTTTCAGCAGCTACAAGAGAACAGTCACAGATTAATACGGTGGGATTTTCTCTCTCTGGATCCCATGCCAATAAAACAAAATGGCAGATATTTCTAAATCTTGGCAAAGCTAGATATTGCTGCTGGTAAATGGGAAAGTGTTGTCCCTGAGTTCAGTGTGTTGAGCATGTCTAGGTACCTACTGTAGGTCGACAGGTACAAAGAAAGTGAAATATCTATCTATAGGAAATGATGTCAGCGAGATTTAAGACTGACCTGAAAAACCAGTTTAGTCGTGTCTTCAATCCACGTCGTCTGGTCGTCATTCAGAGCACAGCCAGAGCTGCACGAGGACAAAAACAGAACATGAAACAACGGATGACAGCTTCTTTTATTCACACACATTTTATTGTGCACCGTTGGACAAAATGCTTCACCTTTTGAACTTGACCTGGCCCTTCAGGTACTGGAAGAGGATGAGGTACTGCAGCAGAATGTGCCGCCTGAAGTTGCTGTCGCTGAGCTGCAAGTCCATCAGCTGGAGGGTGAGAGCGAAGAACAACAAGTGAGGCAACGCCCAAACTCTATCTTTGCATAGATACGAATAAACATATTCAAAACCACATCGGGACTGTAACAGGAAACAATTATTTCTGGGCTAAAAACAGTTTTCTCACCTTTTCACTCGTCAGAAACTTGGCAAAGTAGACGTGCTCTCCTCCCGATGCTCTCAGCTCCTCCAGCTTCCTCTTAGAGGCCTGCATGTCATCCAGCTTATAGCTCTTGAACACTGCCAAGGTCTCGTCTGAGAACTGTGCAGGACAAAGAGGAATTTACGCCGGCAGTGAGTCAGTTCTTTTTAGCATCTACTTTGGTAGTCGTTATGATCTGACAAAACGTTCTCTGCTCTCGTGGCGAGGTGCATTACCTTAAGAAATGTCATCCAAGAGAATTTATCGTAACACTGCACAGGGTTTCTGAAGTAGTCCTGCAGAGTCCAGAACTTTCTGTACAAGTTGTAGTCAATTGGAATGGAACTGAAAGTAATAATTGATGCAGTTGTAATAAATACAAAATTAGTAACATGCAAAAGGTGTCATTCATGAAATGGTTAAACGTTGCTGTATTTCAGTGCAAGACGTTCCCTCACCATGGTGCAGGAGCCTCCTCCTCTCCCATTTCTCCTTCCTCCACCTCCATGCCATCTTCCTTTTCTTCTGTGTGCTATAAACACCGAACAATGAAATAAGATTAAACTATAACTTTAAGGTTACATTTAAAATTCTCACTGTCATTATCAACACTTTACCTTCTGGCCGAACGTGCTTTCTTGTTCATTCTTGTTGAACACGGTTATATTTTCCAGATTAAACTGGCTCTGCAGATTGAGCCCTGGAATAAACACAAATGGCAGTACATTAAAAAGTGCATCCGGATGAGGTCGGATGATGGTGGCCACAGATTATAAACTATCACACATGAGGAGTCGATGTTGTCTTCTTTATTCAAAGATAATATGCATGCGTTTACCTGATTTTTCCGACAGAGGGAAGAGACGTGCCAGGAAGAGCTGGATTCGCCCACAGAATACCGTATTCTGGGATTTGGACAGCCTCCTTAAAAGATCTACACAGTTGGACAGGTGTGTTACAAACAGCTGTGCCCTTTAAACACACAAAGTGTTGTTCATCAACGGGAATGAAAAGCCATCCTTACCATTACACATCCTCAACAGGTAGTTCTTCCCAGCGGTGTAAAAAGAGTTCTAGGAAAAGGGAGAGTACACAGTGATTAAATGATCTTTATTACACTGGAGACACACTAGAATTGGCTTTGAGGCTGCAGCTTATTTACCGATTTCCAGGTGGAAACATTCTCCTCGACAAAAGAGAATATTTTGTCACATTGGTCGAGGGGAAGACAGTCCAGTACATCTCCCAGCAGAAGGAAAGGAGTTGTAGCAGAACAGATACCTACAGGGAGACAAGACACAAGATCACAAGTATTGTGAGGTGTAGTCAGGACACAGTTTGTACTGATGCATGTCATGACAACAATATTACTAATTTATCTATCTAATATCTTTATCTATCTAATTTATCACTTGAAGATGCATAGTAAGTGGTGTCTTTCTTTGAATGCGAGAGTCTAGTGTATATATATATATATCATAGCAATAGTATCACTGAGTTTCATGTGGGCAATTTGAATGAATGGTATAACACAACAAGTATTCATTCATTAACTGTTGTCTTTCCTATAAATCAAAGACACAAAGAGCAACATACCTTCTGTCACTGCGTCAATACTCAGGTAGATGAGAGTCAAGTATTCATCACAGTTCACCTTCTGCTCAACCTGCAGACAAAAAATACAACACGATAATATACATGGTTCATTTAATGAGGTTCATAGAAATAAAATAAGAGTAGATGTCTGCTAATTGACTTACAATCTGATCACCAAGCACACCCCTCAGCGCCTGGTCAAGGGTGGTCTTCTTCTCTGCCTCACTGTAACACACGACACAGTGGAGTCAAAAATACGTTTCATGGACGAATCCGTCACTCGTAAAGAGGCTAAAATCAACATTACTTACTTCCCAGGGAACTGGTTGAACACGTTTACCAAAGGTTTGCTGGTTTTACCAACTAGCGCGTTTCTGGCAGACGCCTGTGGGTGTGAGAGAGAGAGAGAGAGAGAGAGAGAGAGAGAGAGAGAGAGAGAGAGAACATGAGCGTTTTGTTAGCTTAGCTTAGCATTTGCTAACCGCTATGAAAACACTAGCCAACAGAGCAAGAACAAGCAGCAACAGACCTGCTATCTAGTTAGCTATGATGATTATAATAACGATGCACAATATGTGACACCACCTACTTTGCTAACGAAAGGATTTTTTTCATTTCTCACCGTAAATTTGTCTTTAGCGTCAACAAAATTAAATAACGACGGCGACATTTTTACGCCTTTACGAACCGGAAATGGCGCTAAGCGTCTTCCGGTTCCCTTGGCGATGTGTGGAGGGGTACGTTCACGAGTTTTAGTGTTTATCAAACACAATTTTATAAAATATGTTTAAATTAATAAATACTACATTCCACGTTGTTCGTGCAATGTTGTCTGTATCCAGCTTTTTTTTTTTTCATTTAAAAAAAATCTTTTTTGTTTAATATCACAGCTCAGTTTTCACAATTCATACTAATATTTAGTCTGTCGAGACAAATGCATTAACCTGCTCAGTAAAAAACGTTAGATTTAATTGTCAATTTTAGAAGAAGTAATGCAGCAAGGTCTGTGCCACCTAGGCTACTATTTCAAAATACACTAAATAGTATTTCAGCAACATGCTTCAAAAACATGTTTTTTTTTCTTCTTTTTTTTATTAAAAACTGCACAAATATGTCTTGTGATATCCCTCAAACATGGTTGTAGAAAGGTGGTGTTGGAGGTTAATAAGCTCTGTCTGAAAGGCCTGAGTTTAATAAAAGAGGATATTGCTTTTAGAAAGTTAAGATTCCTCCTCATATTAGGATATTAGTCTTACTTCAGCATACAGGCCTAAATCTGTTTGAGACCAGATGGCGGCAGTGTTGCACATTATTAGTTGAACTCGAAGTCAAAGCATACATTACTGTGTTTGCACACTAAATACTAATGTGTGTGTGTCCCTGTAGCATTTGCCATAACATGGACATGCAGCTTACTTGTTAATTGTCATATGATGTTACATTGTGCTTGTCCTTCATGGTTAGGGTCAAGGCTAAATTCATTTTTGGCATGTAGTGTTTATGAGTAGGCTTCACAGAGGTCACAACTGTCATATTAGTGTGTTTTCATGCATGTGTGACTGTGTCTTTGAGTGCACACTTCTGTGTCATTGGCATACAATTTAAAATTACAACTAAAGGCTTTACCGCAGGGCATGTTTTCTTTTTATTTGTTTTACTGTTCAACTATGTCACACAGCACATTAGGACCAGTGGTGCGTTACACTGTGATATCAATCTTTAAAGGCCCAATCCATCATTAAAAAGAAGAAAATATATACACATAAGTTCAAGGTATATTCACAGTTGACTTAATTATATTGGGGGATTCAGTTGAACAGGTCTTGAACCAGACGCAGACTTTATCTGCCAAATACAGAAGTACAAGGAATTTGTTTGATTTTTTAACATGTATGCAAACCTTTTACACATTAGTAAACTGGATTTTGTAGTTGCCAATAGTTAGTCTGTGCTTTAAAATGACCCATTAATCTATTTTAGTGGGATAACCTGTTTTAATCCCGTGTTTTACATTGTTGTGATATATTTTGTGTGTATTTTGGTTTACATTATTCACGGACTCTGCCTTTAACTTTGACAGAACCAAAGTTAACACTGTGGCCTGTTTCGATCTGCGTTTACCAAGCAGTTTCGCAGGTCAGGGCCTCTGAGGTAGATCGTGTGGGACCATTCACCTTCTGCACCCTCTGACAAGTGTTTATAACCCTGCTGGCTGTTCACTGAACCTTAAGGTGTTGTGCTGATGTTTGGGGGAAAACACGGAAGCTGTGAAAATGTAGTCATCCAGGGATCATCTGCATCACGTCCAGTCTGTGGTCATAAAACAGAGAAGTAAGGACTGTTTTATTTATTTTTATTGGCACCTTGTTTCTCAATACACACAGTTCTGCCATAGTTCACCAGATATCTGACTCCCCCCCTCTACTGACACAGTGTTTATTGGACCTTTGCCAAAAACTAATTGAAAGCAGAGAGGGAGTGAGCATGGCAAGGAGCTGGCAGATAAGGTCCCAGCATTATGTTGAGATGGGGGGGAGATTGTCTCTCAATTCTTTTTGACTCCCTTTCCCTGTCTGTGGGACAGAGTCCCCCATATTTCTTCTGAAGACATACATCTTTAAGAACAGGTCACAAATATATACTTTGTTTTTTAAAGGGCTCAATCATTTCCTAAAACGGCTGGGTGCTGCAACTTTCAGGAAATATTATTCAAACAGAGGTAAATGCTGCATTTGTTCGGGACATTCCAGTTTATTTCTACCCACAAAATGAATACATAATGAAACACCATCAGCTCTTGATAGCTACCGACCGATTAATCAGCTATCAGCCTTTTCTTCCTCCAAACTATCGTTAGTATCATCCTCTTATTATGCACCATCGGTCCCCCTCTCCTAGTATCTACTGCAGCAGGACAGTGTAATGAAGGAACATGTTACTGAGTGCCACAGTGTAGCTCATTGATGTTATATCAGGCTTTGGTTAGTAGGATCAATCTATTAATGGTTTTTCACGAGATGTGTTGACAATAGAAATATATACTAATTTTGCCATCCTTATTCTTTAATGTTACAATCTTGAAGATTTCTGTTTTGTTTTCTGGCTGCACCTATATGATGATACGAGGTAATCACAGGTGTGTTCTGTGCACTGCTTTTGATTTTTCCAGGGAATGTCACGGCAGACACCCAGTTTGGTATCAGTCAGATATTTATTTTAATGAAAATTTTCCAGATTATGAACTAGAATGTGTTACTATTAATTTGTGAAGTGAAAATCAATGATACTGGTTTTCTATCACAGAAACTGTTCAATATGCAGGATGTGCGTTATATAGGCCATATTGTTGGCTTGAATATTGAATATTATACAAGTAACTTGTCACTCTGAAATCAGTTTCAGAGCCTTCATTCATTATTTTGTCTCCATAAATATAATGAGAGGACAACATTCTCCCATGCCAATTCATGGAATAATCAAGCACGACGCGAGAGCCAAATAATTTGATGAAGGACAGTCTCAGACAAAATGACTGAGGGGCAACAAAAAGAGCATTGTCCATGTTGTTGAGGACAGGCTTCAAAACAAGAGGCTAAACACAATGCTCTGACCTCTGAGGTTAAGCACACAAAGAAAGGAGATTTTAGATTGGCCGCCGTCATATGACCGGCCTCTGAACTCCCACCATAAAAATCATGTGTCAAAGTGTCATGTCATATAAGTGAGATGAACCCATCAGAACAGCTATCCTTTCATTGACACGTTTGAAAGCTCAGAGCACGACAGGAGGTTTATGAGAAACCAAACTGACAGTTGTGGTTACATTCACCAGAGCAGAGAAATATTCCTCATTGAAGGGAGGAAGGTCATAAAGAATAATGTATATGCTGAATGTAGAACTCTATTTGGATTGTTCCAGCCATTGCCATTAATTAAAAAAAAACAAAAACCTTTTGATTTATGCAGGTTTTGCAGGTATTATAGACTCTTCCCCTTTTGTTGCATTTATGCTTAATGTTGCATTAAAGTTTGTGTTAAATATCAGAGGGATTTTCCATCATGGATTTCTCCTCTCTAGGGCGGTAATAAGTGGAACTTGGACCCGACAATATAACAAAATGTACATCTTCATTACCTCACATAGCATTGTAAAATGATTTGGGACACAGACATTTTGTTAATGATCATCTCACACAGCCCAGGTTAAAAAAACAATCACTGAAGTACACTTAGTTTAATTATACTTCCATGAGCACATAATTAATGAACTATGTGCTATTTTTACTGTACTAAAAATGTACTCAGTACACTAATGTTATATCATTAGCGCTACTAAAGACATACTTAAATACATCTATGTGTACTTGACTGTGCTGCTGTTTTGAGGCACCAGTAAGGTGCACTTAAATAGACATGAGAACTACTTCTTTAATTATTTTTTTTACAAAGGCTGTACTCCACCATTCAGATAACTATTAATACAATTCCAATTGATATAAAACATATGCAATCAAAATGTGTGGATAATACATTTAGATTAAAATGTATTACCATTTGGAATGACTTTCAAGTTCACCTAAAACATAAATGAAATACACTTATAAAGTGTATTGAAAAATTACTTATTAGTTAAAAAAGTTATATTGAAGTATATGTAAATGTATCTTAATGGTGTCTCAAAATATTAAGCGTTTAGAGACCTGGAACATCTATAAAAACACAAAGAGGTGGATCAAAACAAGGTGACAAATACACTACCATCAAATAAACCTTTATGCTTTGTTGAGTTTATTTCAAATGGACCTGCAATCGCATTTGTATATTGCCTCTCTAGTCTACAAAGACCCTGGTGATACAACATAACTGTTTACTTAAGTGGGCCAGGCACTGGCTTGGCTTGAAGGGAGTGAAAACACAATGCCGTTGATTTACAGTGATCACAGGGTTACACTGTAGGTTCTTGAGTCATCACCGCCGGTACCTTGAGTCATCACTGCCGGTATTACTGCGAGTTCAGTGAAGGTCACTGTGGCTGTAACTACAGAATGATGATCCTTGTGACTTTGAAATGTCCAGTATTGTCTTATGGTATTACCAATCCTGGTAGTTCCTGGTAAAACAAGGATTTTAAAGGGGTCCAGGAGTATTTAACAAATTGAGACACAAGCACATAAAGAAAAGTCATTATATAACAGCAAATATGTTGCTGATATTCAGCAATTACACCGTCTGTCTTTGCACTGGCACACAGTTCTATAAATGCAAAAGAATCATGAATTTTACTTCATAACCTCAATTTGTATGATTGCAGGTGACTTAACCCAGGCTTAACCCAGGCATCACAATGCATACACATGCCTCGAGCCATCTTTCAAAGCCTTCAAAATCTCCTCATCTAATTCCACCAAAACCTTCTCTGGTTGGGTGCAAAGCGTTGTCCTAATTACCCTATCAAGCAAATAAGGCACACACTCCTAAAACACACAATTCAAATGATTAGGAAGTAATTGGTTGTGTTTGTTTTTATATATTTGCTTTGATTAAAAAAATTCCTGTGTGGCATTAACTTAGTAGTACCATTCATGTTTTATAAGTAGGGCTGGACATAAATATTCAACTCGTTATTTGGATAAGATTTGGGGTTTCAATTGTGGTGTTCAGATTTCAGATTTTCAGTTTTTTTTACACTAAAATACCACTATATGTATTTGCAATTTAATGTACTTTTTGCAATAAACATACAATAAAGTACACTGAAATACCCTTTGAAGTATTGCAGAGTAAGTATGTATTTTTAGTACACTGATGTTGAACTATATTACATCCATTTTGAAGTACACACTGTTTAAGTACATGTTAAATAAGCTTTAAATTAAGTACAAAAAGTACAATTATACTTGTAATAACTTTCATATACTTTATGATACTGAATTATATTTCTTATAAACTAAAGTATACTACATTTTGCCCTGTGGGAAGACACTATTGGGAATACTCAACGCGAGGATATGTTGACCCGGTGCTCAAACTAATAATCACTTGTGTCTACTTAAATGACCTTGGCTGGATTGCCCTCAGAACGCAGGGCTTCTGTTGAGAAATGTTCAGATGTAGAGTTTGAAGTCCCCTGATGGTTGTTCAATGATTAGCCCACGGTGTGGGGACCATCAAATACGCATTAGCCATAAAACGGGATGTGATAGGAGACGCGTGCGTCGATGGGGAAAGGACATTCTTGTGACACAGCCAAACAGGAAATCACGATGGCCACATCTTGTCAAATGATGCTTTTTTTTTTAATGAAGAATCTAAAGTGCTTCATGTGCAAATACTTGATCCACATTGTCCTGTTGTTTCACTACAGAGACATATTTGGGACTGTCACCATAAACCTTGAATAGAATAATACAGTATGTGATACATTATATATGATCTAAATATACATTACCATCCATAACGTAAATAAGGACGGTACATTGAACTTTGCAAATAAAAAAATCTTTGAGATGAAAACTGGATGAAAAATAATCTTTATATTATATCCATTGGTTTAAAATACATATGATAAAAACGGCTGTGAACAAGAATATAACAATATTTAAAGCATATCTGTAAATCATATATTCTTAATAAATGTGCCGACCCACTGACTTGGCCCTGCAGCTGCTGCTCCAGTTATTTCAACTGCATCGTTTTAATCTTCTGGACCATTAAGCAGGACGTTCCTGCGTATACTGAAGTCTAGTGTTAGTGCATACAAATTAATAAAATACAATTTCAGAGGAAAAGCATCAAAGAGTTTGCTGCCTAGTGGTTCTCCATTTCACTACTTATCAGAGCTGGTCCAAACGAACGTGCAGGAATGATACAAGCAGTGAAACTTATCTGTAAATTATTCAATAGCTTATGCATGCATGAATTGTGCAGGTCACTCCTACAATCACATGGCAACCTTAAAGTACAATCAAATGCATTAAGATTTGTTGATTGACCAAAGTAATCGACTTTTAATGGTGTTCTTTATCTCGGAGAATTGTTCATGCTGAGGGCCTTATTGTGACCACTGTTACAATGCACTTTTCCTGTGTTTAGCATATCTTGATGATTTTCTCTTGTGATGGCCACATCATATGTGTTAATCTCGGCACCAGCGATGTAGGCAGTGACCCTGTTCTACCTCTGCAACTTGCCTCACGTCGTCAGAAAATTACACTTACAAAAATGTATTTACACAACTTGTACTTTTGTAGCTGCCATTGTAATTGTGATTTACTGCACACGCTTCCTGACCTCTTGGCACACACGCTGCTAAATTATGTGACAAAGCATGGAGGACAAGTCTTAAATCATGACAATTCCTGCCAAACACAGGAAGTCTGTACTGGCAAAAGGAACAGCAGTCTCAAGTCGACCCAGACAAACACTGAGCAGGATATTCGCTTCACAACACTGCAAAAGCGTGACAAATGATTCAACAAAATAATATTTGTATTTTCATCCACCCTCTATTTAAATGAAACCCCTTGTCCCCTACAATGCTCATTTTAGCTGAAGCGGTAACCCTTTCCTTTAAGGGTACCACATACATTTATCTCCTGAAATTCTCATTTCTGGAGACTTTTTGCTGAATGTCTACAGTTGCTCTTGTCAGATTGCTGTAAAATGAAACCACAGATTTAGAACTACATATATGATTCACTTACAGCTATAAAGTGCACGAGCCCAACTGACAGAACTTTTAACACCACTCCATTGATTATCAATCTCACAACCAGCTGAAGCTTTATCCTGCAGTCACTTTTAGTTTCAAAAAGACAATCAACACTTTCAGCTAAATGTAAATAGTTCAACTGAAATGTTTGTCCAAAGAAAGTCGAAAACAGACAAAGGTGACCCTCTTGGCAAAGGATCCTCTATGCCAGCAACACCTTCAGCTCCTGAGTTACTTTCTACCCTGGTCAGTGCATCCAATCAGCAAAATGTTTTGTGAAATGTCCCGTTTTGAACCCCAAGGCCACCATACAGAGGGGGGAAAAAAAAAGCACTGCACAAGATTTCAGGTCACACATTTGAGCATTAGAGAAAAGATGAAACTCCTGATGTTGAAAAAGTATTTTATTTGATTCAAAAATCAGCAGTATAAAGTAATCATTTTCACACAAGAATCTCCTTTGACCACTCTCAAACATCCTCTAGAAGGGGCTCACAAATTCCATTTTCCTGTGTTGAGCCACAGCAGAACAGCACTCTTGCTTTTTCCCTGAATGGTTCATCTCTGGGTGCCAGCAGATAATTGTACAGAAGCGCCGCCACCACACCGGCACTCATTGGTCCGGCCCAGTATACCTAAAAAAACAAAAAAACAAAACAGGACAGACTCATTCGTATTTCAAATGGTTCACAAAACTTGTATTAACACAATTTGCAGCTTTTCAATACATACCCAATGATCATTAAATGACTCCTGTATAACTGCAGGTCCAAAGGTTCGAGCTGGGTTAATTCCGCATCCTGTGAAGCTGATCTGTAAACAGAGGAAAACATAACTTCCCTCTCTGGCTACAACATTGGTAACTTACACATGTGCCTGATTTCATCCTATGCCAATCCATTTCATCAGTCCACAGCAAGAAAGAAACATTTACCAAATGAATGAGGATATCAATGTTTTGATACGCTCACCCCAGCAAGGTGTCCCAGCACTACAGACAATCCGATGGCCAGAGGTGCAAATCCACCGACATCACGTCTCTTGTCACTGACTGCAAGCACACACAGGACCAACTGAAGGGTGAGCAGGAATTCCACACCAAGACCTTGACCTGGGCTGATTCCATTTAGCTGCAATACAGGAGAAAACACTTCAGTTTACGCTCTGCCTCTTTGGTTAACCATTATTAGGGAATTATTTTTGCCTCCATTTCAGCAGCTCTTGCATCACGGAAAAGATATAAACCTAAAATGGAAGTAAGCATGCAAACAAACAATTGGACCATGCCTTAGTTGCCTGACTGAGTCGGTCCTTACATTACTGCAGAAGATGGCACAAGCCTTTTATCCTATAAACACTCCCTGGTGAGAGAAGGCCTGCTCAGGTGTAAACCAGGAGCGATTGTTAAAATCGGACATTTAAATTATACAACTTGTCACCAGCAGTTTGAAAATGGGTAAGTCTTAAAACACAAAACTAGACAGTGTCTGGAGTTGACACTTGCTTTTATAAGGAAAACTACATCAGGCTGGAGGCAATTCCCCGAATGCCACTCAATCTGAGAAAAACACGGCATCCATTAAGGAAAGCATTACTCTGGAAGATTGGAAACACATGCATTCCGCCTTACCTTGTTAACACCAAGTGAATGTGTTGTTTCAGGCCTGATACCATACACAATGGCACTGCCAGCCACTGCTCCCAAAATCTGAGCGATCATGTAGAAAAAGGCTCTGAGCAGACTCATCTGGCAACTGGCCAGGAGGCCCAGGGTGACCGCAGGGTTCAGATGGGCACCGCTAATGTGACCTAGACACTGAGCTGATGTGGCAATGGCCAAGCCAAAGGCCAATGCCACTTTAATCTCCTGGTCGGGGAAGGAATTGTTTCGGTCTCCTATCGCAGCCGAGAGGCCGATGAAGATAAAGATGATCATCCCCAGAAACTCAGCCAGAACTGCCCTCCAAAATGCCCACGTTTTAATTTCTGACATGGTTTCCCAGTTAAATAACATCATGCCAAACAACAGATTCTGGCCAGTGTTTCAGTGACACATGTAACTGTGGCCCAAGCAGAGGTTTGGTTCCACCAGCAAGCCAATTGCAAACATCACGAGTGATGTTCACCAACGTTCTTCAAGTGTGAGGCTTTCAAACAATCAGGCCTGATTGGAAGCAGCTGAGACATTTGCATTTCACCAAGTGAGAATGACCAGCTCTGTTCAGCACTTTTCTAATTAAACAGAAGGCTTTTACTGTTATTCTCAATTCATTAAAGACTGCACCAAACTGTTACTTTGAGAGAAGGAGTGTTAACTGAATGTTGAAATTTTATTTTTATAAAAAGGAAAATACTGAGCAAGGTTTTTGTGCTGCATACAAAATAACACATACAGCACTCTGCAAGCTTGTGTGCATAATTCAATCCATGCTGTTCATTTGCATTTTTATTATTATTGCTGTAATGTAAAATTAAGAATAGGCTATCCTCCTTATGATCTAGGATTTTAAAAAGGCATCTTATTGTTATTTGGCTTAACTCCAGGCGAACTGGTGTTAAGGTGTGAACGACGTGTGAAGGACGCTGGTCATTACTTTTTTGCAAGTGTTTGTGAATGGTTTCCCTATCTTTCAATCTGCATATTCTATTCTGAGCTTGTGTCATGCAGGGCCGGCTGCATTGAAGTCAACAGCAGTCATATGCCGCTGTGAAGGAAATGGGACCTTTTGAATTCCCAACAAGGAAACCAGCCTCCCATTCTGCCTTATAATGTGTGGACGGACTGACAGGTTAAAGGGTCACGCTGCTTCTTCTCTTCTTCTCAGTGAAATAAGAAAGAGAAAACCATCAAAGCATTACTTTTGCCTTTGGGCAACTATGCTCCATCCAAGAAAAGGAGCACATCCCCATCTTTTCTTCATAAAAGAACACGTTGCCAAATACCTTTTGATTTCCATAATTCAGTCATTTCCTTTCATTCTTAAATCAAATAAAAAAAACACACCACTGATATATTGCAGGTGTCCCTGACTGTCATATTTGAAGCCTAGATACCTGAGATGAGAGATGATAACATCAATGAGAGGATGAAGGAGTTATTCATTCAGAAGGATGGAAGAGGTGTATCGTAATATACAGCACATAATAAAGTAAACGCCAGAGATAAGTGGAGAATCGACAGGAAGGACAAAGGTTACCCTTTCTAACCGTATGAGCAGGAGCAGCGCTACGGGCCTGCCAACTCTCCTGTCAGACAATATTTCATTTGTGGAAAAAACACCCTTATTCTTTTGGCACATGCGTATCTGATACTACTCTACTGTACATCTCATAAGCCCCACTTCCACCTTGACACTCTTAAAAATAAGGGTTACATATGGGTTCTTCCTGAAGAGCTGGGTTTCCCTTTTTGAAGAAAGGGGTTTTTCAAATAAGAACCATTTTCATCCAAAGAACCATTTTTGGAAAACAGAGCTCTTTCTTGTTGAACGCAGGAGAGTTTGAAGATCCTTCCAGCCCACACACAGGGCATAAATAACATCAGGATGCAGGTTTTCTGAAAAAAACCGTGAGAGGATTTATTATTGTGGACTCTTATGAGAGCTGGACCTCAACCTAACTCAGGGATTATTGAATAAACACAGAGAATTCAAGCGTGCAGAATGGGAAGCAAGTCAAGTATATAATCACTATGTATGCTGGTCTGATAAGCAGAGTAACATGTTTCTTAGAACGTCAAAGGTTTCCCCTCTTTTTATTTGCTTGAAGTAAATGAAAACATAATATAATCATGGTGAATAAAAAGCGTATTTAAAATCGTCTTAATAGTTTGGACTCATCTGTTAATCTCAAGCAGTTATCGAGAGTCCAGGTTCAAAGCTTTAGTTGAGATCCCAGTCCCTGCTGCACGTGTGTCTGTTGGGTGAAAAAGACTCCGGATGTTTTCCCCAAAAAAGTTTGATCACATCTTATTTCCTTGTCACATACTCCTCACTCAGAGTAATATTGCTTTTCTTTAATTTCCTTTTCTTTGCTCTTTGGCATCTGGGAGTAACCAGAACCAGGCTTTCTAATGATATCAGTGTTGTTTTTGTACTGAAAATATTAAGCATCGCACGCCACTTTACACAATGACTGTCACTGGGTTTGGGTTTGTATCTCTGATCTCCGTTCTCTGCTTCTCACCATGCCTATGCAAACGTCAACGTTTTATCGGTCACCTGAATTTGGTGATAAGACATACCTATTCTGAAAGCCAAGACTTCAAACCCAAAAATGACCAAAAAAAGGGATGTTGAGCTAGAGAGGCTATCCATCAATCAGCAGCAACAGCTGGGCCGTGCAAAGAAAACACAATGATATTGGAACGAAAGCAGAGTATCCAGGTCCAAAATTTAAGCCGAGGATTCCTACTGGACTACGTTTTTTTGTGCCTCCCCAACTTAAAATGTCACCAGACAAGAGTTCTCAGTAACAATTTATGCTGATTAGGCATGGATCAGTAATTTGACCATATAAGTTGCCGATGTATTCACAATTACAAATTCAGCTGAAGAGGGTAGAGCGAGTCTAGGGCTGAAGTCTGTTGTTTGTAAACACACGCACGTTGAATCAACCTTTGACACCAGATAACGCTAATAACTCAGATTTAGTGCTTGTCTAATCTTTCCATGAGCATTTAAATACCTATAATCAGTCTGGGTGTGATAGCAGGTTTTGATCCATATTTCATTTTTTTGTGGGTTGACCGTTTCTTTGTTTTGTTACTTCTTCAGCTCTACACAAGATTGCTCATTATCTTTGTTTAATTGTCCCGACATTGAGAAACACAGAAACTGAAACATGTTGGTCTATAAATAATTAATTAGATCATTTGGCTCAAGCTCTTCAGGAATGCAGACCTCTGTATACTGATTTGTTATCATACAAATCCAAGACTGGACTACGGGCAACTCCTCAGGTTCACTGGAAGAGACCCAGCACATGTTTGCCCTGGAGCCCCCTAAAAGATTAATCTGGCAATGGATGAATCTGTATATTTTCATCTGGAAATATTCTGCAAAACACACTAACAATTATAATATACTGTGCTCTAATTACATTTACAATTACTTTTTTTCTGCATTCAATAAGGGTTCTTATGCCTGATTGCTTGGTGCTGATTGCATTGAGAAGAAACAATCTAATCTATAACATCAGATACCAAACATGTATTCATATTTGGTATCTATATATAACAAGAAAGCACATGGAGTACCAGCTGTTAACAACAAGTGTTTTATTTACTTAAAAAAGGGAGAAACTTTTCAAGAGTGCACACATAAAACATTATCCATCAGAAAAAAAAAAAAGTGATATAGACACAAGGGTATACAAAAACATAAAATGGCTCATCATTAGAATACTGATATGGGAAAACATTTCAGCCCGCTGCTCTGTCAAGACTCTCACATCCTCGACGTGTTTCCAGGAGCAGCTTACGTGTGGGGGTCGAACAAAGGAGTGAATTCTACGTCAGAGAGACACTAATTGACCCGTGGCCACAATCCTCATCGGCATTTCAAAACAGCACTATACACTAAATTCAAAAGCTTTTTTTTTTTTTACAGGAGCATGAACATGTACAAAGAAAGTGACTGTGGCTGTATGGGACTATTTCGACGTCATCTCCACAGTTGTGTTGTCGTTTCCTCCGTTGAAGTCATATTCGTCCACTGGGCCGCTGACCAGGACCTTCATGCGCCCAGGGAAGTCATCGAATTTGGGGAACAGCAGGAAATCGTAAATGAGAGCTGCTGCTAAACCACCACACATTGGCCCCACCCAGTACACCTGCAATGGAAAACTCTGGATCAATCTCTGGATTGGCATTGGTTAATCTGTCACGTGCGAACACATCGTTATCACAGGAAGATCATACACATAAGATTCAAGTTCAAAAGGTTTACTTTTGTCGATGTGTCTGCTGTGAAACAACAATAGGAACGCTGTAACTGATTAACTCGTGAGGGAGAATTCCCTGGTAATGGAATCATCCGTCTGTTATGGAGTTGAATTATTGAAGCTTGACATGTAATATGCATGCAGAAAAATGTGAGGCAGGCGTAAAAGAGCTTGTGTTCTTCCGTCTCTGACTTACCCAGTGGTTTGTGAAATTGCTCAGGATCAAAGCCGGGCCAAAGGAGCGAGCGGGATTGATGCCGCAGCCTGTGTAGCTGATCTGTAATGAACAACGAAGAGACAGCATAAGAGGATATCTTCAGCTACATGGTCTGGTGGCATAATGGAGTCAGGGGTGAGGGTTATTAGCTGAAACTAATGCATGAATCTCTTCCACTCCAAGAGCCCCTATCGTATCTATTGCTTGTTTACATTGCTCAAACGCCCTGTGCATAATCCTAGATAATTATTATACTGCATTGGAGACGGTTTTAAGGTGAAACTTACAGCTGCCAAGTGTCCCAGGCAGACCGAGAGGCCAATGGCCAAGGGTGCTGAGCCGGTGACATCACGCCGCCTTTTATCAGTGACTGCAATGACACACAGCACCAGCTGGAAGGTTGCCAGGAGCTCTATGCCTACACCTTGGCTGGGAGTGACACCGTTGAGCTGCAAGAGTTAGAGAGGAATTGAAAACAACAAGGGTTTATCAGTTTGTGTCAGTTTGTGTCAGTTAGATAGTTAGATAGTTTCCTATCGCGACCACTTGTCATTTAGCAGACGCTGGCGTCGCCCCACAATCCTGACAGCAATTTGGCAGAGGCTCCAAAGTGGCACATTGTTTATTTTTTTATAATTTCTAGAAAACCTGATCATTTCTATTCAGAATTATTTAGCTGTGGTACACCATGTATGGGGGCAGTACAGTTTCTCCACAATGATATTATGCCTTGAAACTCACACGTTTTTTGATAAGAAGACAGCTGATGTTACAGATAGGTCAAAGAGAAGTGAAGCATTCCAGCAGGCAAAAAAAAACAACCAACTAATTTACCAAAACAAGTGAGAATAAATGTCAAAGGGTTGACTTCGCATACTTTTATTGCAGATTCTTTCAGCAATTTGCAGTTTGGTGTGCTTCAATCATGTGTCATCACTATTCAATAATAAGCAATGACAGAATGTCCAAAGAACAACACAAACGGTGCCAAATCAAGTACCCACATAGAGTCTAGGTTTTCACTGGGAGGTAAATTTTAGATCGTAAAGGCGCTTTAAATACACACTGCTGCATGACATTTCTTGGTGAGAGTGGGATGTTTTAGAGCTCCTGCTTTTAAATCACACAGTATCACATGTTCTGTCAACAGCAGTAATACCAAACTTTACTTACAGAGTTAAGCCCCAGTGCGTCAGTGGTATTTGGACGTGCCCCATACACAATGCCACTGGCCAGAGCTGAACCCAGCATCTGGGCCACAATGTACATGACCGCCTTGAACACGCTGATCTGGCAGCTGGCAAGCATCCCGAAGGTAACTGCAGGATTCAGGTGGGCTCCACTGATGTGGCCTAAACTCTGGGCCAGCGTGGCGATGGCCAGTCCGAAGGTCAGCGACACCTTCACCTCCTGGTCTGGGCCGGTGTTGTCCGTGTTCCCAATAGCTGCGGAGATACTCAGGTAAATGAAAAGGGTCATGCCGACCAGTTCGGCCAGAACGGCCCTCCAGAAGTCTTTGCTCTTGAACTCTCTCATGGTGGTGGCAGGGTGGCTGTGGGTTCGAGCTCTGTAACGGCTGTGCACTCACAAACAACAGCAGCAGCCTGCATATATATGGCCTGTGCTGATAATGGTCAGTGGGCGGGCTTTAAAAAAAATGAGAGGGCCACACTGAATTAATGAGAAAACCAAAAGACTGGGCTCCCTCTTCCCTCCCTCTGCTCCCTCACCCTCCTTCCTCTTTTGCTTGTCCTTCAGCCCTCTCCGTTACCTCCCTGTATGCCACACTCTGGTCTTTGGACTTTTGTGAGTAATAGAACTGGGTCCTGAAATAGCTTTATCCAAAGATAAAGTTTCCACTCATTCAAGCATTTACAGTTTTTGGAAATTATTTTTGCTTTAAATCCCGATGAATTATGAGCACTTTAAGTTTAATATGCCCTGTGTGCTTCATTTTTTAATTTTGCATAATTGTGTCGTGCGCTCCTGAGGACTTATTCACACCAATCACTGACAGCACATAAGGGAGAGCGAGAGCGAATGCCAGGAAACTCCCAAAGAGTAATTTCAGATCTCATCCGTTTCTCAACAGACAAGGTTTTCATGTTTTTTTACAAGACCACCCAAAACTTTGCACATGCCAACTCTGAGACACACTTTGAGACGAAGAGAGAGAAACAAAATAAAAGTTGAGAGAATAAAAAAAACCATAATGTATTTATTGTCAATAAACATTAAATGCAAGCCTCTTTTCTAGCTTAAATTGGATTTCAGTGGTATTTGTAACTTTTAAAAACAAGCAAAAGAGGACAACTATTGAGACAGATTGTATCAACCTAAACAAACATTTTACAATATGTAGCATGTCACTAAATAAAATTCTGTGGAGTGGGCTGAGTATTAAGTTTTGGAAATGGGAAACGTTTCTGGTAGATGGAGCAACTATAACTAATTAACTGAACGGATGTTTGCTCAATAATTATTTAAAAGAAATTTGGAACAGGGTAAAACATCAACTTTGAGAAATGAGCTGCCTGTTGCACCTGGCCCCCAACTCAAGTGGGTGTGACAAACAAACAGCAGCCAGGCCGCTGCAAAATCTGTCATGGAATTTACTTTGCTACTACTTTGGGTGTTTGCAAGTCTCTTAGTGATGGTTTAACAAGCTCATTTTTTTAGGGGATATGAAATGTCTGATTTAAATCAAGTTAAAGTAATTTAACTGTGTCAGCGAAACACACCATTTCCACTGGTGTTATGCAACTACAAAATTATGAAACCTGAAGGATTTACAGAATATTATAGTTGTGATACATTCTGTCATTGCATCACAGGGTGGCTAAATAACTCTTTTTATGCAGAATCAAAGGCAGATGAAGGAGAGAGTTTTGTCCTTAAACAAATGTATGACCTTTTAATTATTAACTGTACCAGCTTGTACTCTTACCAGGTCAATGGGCTCAAACTTGGCACGTCGCTGAACAGTGACAGTAGCAGAGCAAAAAACGCAAAACCATTGCTATGGATATCTTGCCCTGCCATTGCACTGGAAACCACAATGACCACAAGTACTTAGCTCAGTACTGCATCATGAATAACTGTCAGCGTCTGTCAGTGTATATTGTGACATTATTTTCTTCGGTAAAAGGAATTAAATCTTCAGATATATGTGATTGACGTCTTTACTTTGTAACATTTGTCAGGTCCACCAGCTCAATAACTGCATATTATCTTATGTTTAAGAGCATTGGGGCAAAGGGTTGTATGGCTAGAGATATCTGTTTTGTCTTCCATATTATATCACGTCAAATTTTTGACCGAGACACACCTAAAACAGTTGTTTTCTTTCTGTACTGTACTTCGCTGCCCAGGAACAGGATGTAGATAAGAACTATTTGTTACCAAGGATTGCTGACATATCCTCTTTAGTCCTGTCCATAATACATTTTTAAGATGCACTGCATGCACACTTGGTTATTCTAAAGGGGCCATTTTACATTTCAAGTTACGTTTGGTAGCTGTTTACTTTTGTCAGTGTAAGACGGAGATGTAAAAAATACTCCATTGCTTGTAAAAGTCTCACATTCAAAATTAGTATAAGTTAAGAGAAAGCACTGAATTATTATTAGCTAAACCAATTTAAAGTATCATAAGTAAAAATACTCTTTATGAAGCAAAACAAACCCGGATTTGTTTGATAATTGAGATAATGTCCGGAAGGATGTGTGGTAGCCAACATGAAGCATTTTATTAGTGCAACAAAATAGGAAAAGGAAAATCATCTTTCCTCCTCTTTTAGCCAAGATGCAAAAATATACAAAGAAACTGAAAAAAACTGTTTTGCCTCCATATTATTGTTTGGCCTTACTTAATCAAAAGAGTGTAAGAAGGTAGATTACAATAATTTAAAGATTGACAAATAATCCAGGTGTTTGGTTATGGATACCGTGCTAATAAGTGACGACTGATGCACTAAGGAGCTACTGCCTCTCATCTGTTACTCAACGCTCAAACGTTTTCTTCTTAAAGTGAAATCCTGAACTTAAGAGATCGATGTGAACATTTCTGAAACCAGCCCTCAAGCTAGATTTGTTGGTGCACATGTTGTTCCAAGTCTGCTCTGACGCAATTGTACTACATGTTCTAGACTCCATAACCGGATCTAGTGTACAAAAGTGTTACTGGAGCAAAAAGTTCCAGAGACAGGTGTGGCCCGAGGACTACGTTGAGAGTTTTTGATGGAATCACTGAATCAATTGTATGTATGCTGGAGTGGTGAACGTTTGGCATGTTTACGGCTGGATGCATGCAGTGCACACACAAAAAGAGATGGGATTTGGAGCCATACAGTATATTGTCATGTTGTCAATCAAACCAACTCCTCTCTCAAACACTTTAAAAGCAGTGTGCTCCAGCGAGCTGCCAGTAGAGAAGGGCCGCATGTAATGACTTACTAATATTAAAAAAGCAAACTTGATGGCCTTTCCTTTTCAGCCTTTCCTTAGACAATGCTGGAAGAAATCGAAATAAAACAGAAATACCACATAAAAGCTGTTATGATACTAAGGAAGGTGTCAAACTTTGCTGAACTTTGAACATCAGTTATGGTAAGTGATTGCACAAATATTTCACAGTTTACCACATGGTTGCTATCTCATCAGACTACTCCAGCTTATATCTTCTCTAAACCATATCTTGTCACTTGTGAGCTGTTCAGACCACAAGTAGAGGAATGTGCAGAATGCTTAAAAACACCCAACGTATAAACACACTGAGCAGCCCCGTGCGAGTAATTCATGTAAGAGTTGAAGTAAATGTTGTGAAAGCCTTCAACATTTCCAGCGAATGGAACTGATGACTATAACAGCAGCAGAAAGTACATGTCAAGGGGAGGAGAAGGTCACGGTGGGCTTGATAATTACATGACTTTGTCAGGTATTTAGGTTCAAAAAGTGACACATACCATGAGCAGAGGTTGCTGCTGTTACGCTACAATAATCCAACCATGCATGCAGATTGTACACACAGCCATAAATAATAGTACAGACTACAATAAAAGTCTGCAGATTGATTAAAGAGTAGTGACGTACTGCTGAGTGAAACCCAGTTTTCCAGAACATTGCTGTTCGTTTCAATATTACAACATTCGAATATGCAGCCAACAGCTGAGATTTGCTGTTGGGTGGATGTGAGAGGATCCCCTCTTTGATGAGACAAAACAATAATTCATGCAAGACAACACCAGTTGATTTCCAGTTTCTATCTGCATTAGTAAAATATCAATATTCTTGCACTAAAAGAAAAGCAGAAAGCAAAAACGAAAGATAAAAATGGGCTGAATCCACCGTCGTGATTGAAAGCAGGACATGATGGACGACTTGTGGTTTGGGAAATGCCATTCCAAATATTAGATCTGCTTTCAAGCCATGTTTTATTGTTGTAATTGTCAGGCCACAATAAATAACAAAAGTAATTTAGTAAAAGCTTGACAAGACGGTTTGGACAGCTCGGTTTGGCTCACTTTATCTTTCAGACGCCAGTCTCCTCATCCTGCCACACCGTTTCTCCCAAAGCAATACAAAGTGGAGCAATGAGCTTAAAATAGGGAAGATAGAATCAAACAACACACATTGGTTGGTGGTTGAACAAACCGACTGATGGGTTCGAGGTTGAGGAGCATGGACAACGCAGAAGCCCGGTGGCCCACAAAACCGCCTGTCGCAGTCAGGAACTCATTTTACTAATTGCTCAAACTTATCTAATTACAGTTTGGGTCACATGGTATTTTGTGTCCAAAGGAAACAATCTTCAAAACAAATACTGCACATTTTTGCTTGCATCATATCCTAATGCATGATTCAACTTTTTGTTAAGGCTACAATAAAAAAAAAAGAAAAGAGAAATCGTTTGGTGGAGGAGGTTGATAAATTGTCCCTCCACAGATGTTTTAATCAAGAGAGGTCATTCTTTACAATGGCCTCCCGCTGACAAGGAGAGGAATGAAGCTGCAAGCGGTGTGAAAGCGGACAGAAACAAAAGAGACAATTTAAATGATTTGCCAGGGCTCCGATTCCTCACCATGTGTTTGACTGTCAGGATGCGTTGCCCAGAAAACACCCAAATACACAATCTCACACGCCTGCACACACTCTGAATTCATCACTAGTGAACAGCTTCTTAGCAGATCACAATCATGAGACTGCTGGTAAAGCAAGTGCGGGTCAGTGCGCTGGTGAGCCGCCCCACACTGGATTATACAACCAACCTGAACCATCTCAAACTAAAGATGAATTAGCCTGCTATCCTCTCATTATTGTTTGAACAGAAAAGGAAACGTAAACATAAATTCTTGCAGATTCTCAGACATGTCTCATTCATGGGCTGTTCTTAAGGTCTTAACTTTGTTTACCCTGTGACTGATCAGTTCTTCTCATCAATACCAATGTGGTGTAACAACCCTTCGTCCAGATATTGTTAGAAAAGACAAGTGAATTATGACATCCCAGAAATTCCCTGCTGCCTCTGCGTCATTTTTATTTGTTTATGAAATATCCAAGGTGTAATGTTTGCTGTGGTTGCTCAGGATAGGACGCATTAGCAGGTCCAATACCGCTGTCACGGTTTTTGGCTTATCTGACTTCCACAGTGGGAGTGTAATTAGCGAGTTAGAAGGTGAAACTGTTTATTTTTGCAACAGCCATCATAGGATATCCTCTTATTCTGCACGTGTCTGTGACAGACGAACAGCAGTACATTTGCATGCCCTTCCACACCACTCATCATCGATTTTGGCAGGACGTCAGCATGTGAATTCCTATGGGCAAACTGCAGATCTGCTGTTTCTTCCCGAAATTGATTTTAGTGTAACAGCTGTGTGAATAACAACAGCAACAACAATAAAGAATAATGTATCTCATTCTAACATCCCGATTACGTATTCAGCTCCTTTATCTCTGTAAAGGAAAGGTGTGTCAACCTATTCAGTGCAACAAATGATTCTTCTAACACCCGCCGATTGTTTTACAATAGTTGCAACAGCATGAAAGTGTCTTATCTGTGGTGGGTTCATATAACTCTAAACATTAACCGATTAGTCTTTGAAAGGATTTTGTACTCGTTAGATGAAATGCAGCTTCCTCGACTCTATAAATGCGGCAACTGTGGTGAATTGTCAAGATTTATTTCAGTTGTAACCAACTCTATTTGTTTGGTTAGAGGTGTCTTTGAAATGAAGTGTATCCAACCAGCCTCTGCAGTTTGGTGCAGGACTGATGCTTACATCTGTCTCCGAAGAGATTTATATTTCCACTCCTTGCGTTCCCTTGAGACCGGCAGACTCACAAACACTCAGGGGGCCTTTTATTAGGGGATCAGTTCAGCTCAATTGTTGCATGTGTCTCCTGGCTCTTTGCCTATTTATTACCATTGTAAAGGCCCTTGCCTGTGTCCCCCACCTCAACAGAACCTATACAAAAACATGTTTGAAAGGCTTAGCCAGGGGTCTGTGATGCCATGACAACAGCTCCGACATTATAGACTTCTTCCCGCTTCGGAGACCATATCATGTTTTACGCATCTCTGTGGCGAGATCACCAAGGACACCTTCATGACTAACCAAGCTAGGATTTTATCCTAGCTCAGTGACACATTGATCAATGTGAACGTGAAAACTGTAAAGTGAGAGCGATCATTAGATCATTAGAAAACATAATGAATTTATGAATTGATCGTTCAAATGACACAATATTCACTCTTAATTAAGATACAAGATTATTTTACGACGGCTTCACACGTTGTAGAATAAACATGTCCTGTAGGCGAAGCTGTATCCTAATAAAACCTTTTTTTTTGTCTCCCAGAGAATAGACTTTATTGGGCTTTCATGGCGAGCTGCCATCCTGGATGCTCTGGGACAACATTAACTTCCATGGCATGAAAGCAAGTTCATAATCTAATAAAATGTAGGTGTGCCAACTGATGAATGACAATGAACTTTGTACCAGCATCTCTGGTTTTAATCCAAAAGGGGTAATGACATAGTTTTAACACTCATCTCCCTCATGAGGCCAATTAGATTTTTCTGTCTTTTCCTTATGAGCTAGAACAGTGCTCAGGGAGAGAAGAAATGATTTTCATTGATTTATAAGGTACTGCATATCCATGTGCACATCTCTGCAGTCCAAAGATCACACACAAATACACACTATGTGCTTAATAACATTTCATTTAAATCAGTATCAATCACATATTTGACCACTTGTGAGCAGTGAAACAAACTGTAACACGGTTATTTTGTCACCTTTTAAATTGTTATGAACACGTTAGCAAACTTTGGCAAGCCACCGGGTTCACAGCAACTGTTTTTACAGCAGTTCAGCCTAAAACCTTATTTATTAACATTATTTTTATTAATAATATTAGCCGTAGCTATAGCAGACAGTAACCTATTATACACATGTAGAAACATCAGCATTACTTTACCTACCCTTTACCTATTACCTACTTCCACTAGGTAAGCGTAAATCCTATAAACACTCTTATTTTAGCTCTATTTTGGTCTTCACTAACTCCTGAGGGAAACGTATGTTTTTAGCTGTTAAAATGCTCTGCTATGTTTACCAGATAGTCCCCCGACAACTGCCTACTGCTGTTGGAAATGACTTTGATGACGGCTGGGAGACTGAACCAAAGCAATAAAGTTGCGGGCTGTAAAATAAAAACAATGAGCTGAAAGATGCCATGGAGCTGAGGGGAACCAGAGTTGTTTATTATCTGTAAGTTCATCGAGTGTCATGGTAAAATTACCTTCCAAGAACGGAAAACACTCTGTGAAAGAGCTTCTAAGACAAAGTCACAGACAACTCCCATACCTGACAACTCTGTGTTAGCGGTTACTGAGGGGTCAATCACAGGGTTGTTATCCCTTCTAAAACAAACAATATTTTATTCGATGCTAAGCTGCTTTTAATGCTTTTTGGCAGATGAACTCTGTATTCTGATTGCGTTTGCTTGCAACAATGGTGGTATCAGAATGACCTTTTGTATTCCAAACAGAGCAGCTCTTCCAGTTATTTATGAATACATGTTTATATCAATTGTAGGAAGATCTTCTTATACCATGGGCAGAACATTGTCGTAGTGATATATGATACATCATTACAACATATATTCAGGCATGTAACATGCTTGAGATAAGAAACAGGAGTAACCAGTGGTGCCAGTGTTATTTGGTGGTACGGAGAGTTATTTCAGAACTAATCAGATAATCATCTTTTACATATCAGCCTTGATTTTACAGGCATAACCGTAACAATTTACTATCCAGGCTGGGAGCTTCCTAATAAAAACTAAATCCAATCACACTGAAGGACCAAATCTGAGATAAATATAAAAAGATTTTTTCAAAGTCTCAAAAACATATCACTAATCACCAGCACTGATGTGTTCTTCAGTAGAGTCTGCAAAAGTCAAAAATTGAATTATATATATATCTATAGATACAAAAGGTCTTTAACTTAATGTATCTCAGAGGCACATCAGACATCAGAAACATAATCAACATGTTACTAAACCAGTCAGTCATCCGTGTTTGACAAACCCTTTTGACTTAAAGGAAATGTAATTTCACACATTATGTATTTTGGGTTCACATTTGATTCCAATTTACAGACAACTCTTGTGTTGGAGTCATTTCGAATGACAAGAAAGAAAAAAGAGCCATGCATTGGAAGCACGCTATCTACATTACTGATCAAAACCAACGTCTAGAACAGGTTTATAAAAGAGACGCCACATATTTGTGTGATAACAACTGATAAGCTCCAGGGAAATTCAACTGTGGATGACCTTTCCTCGGACTGTCTGTTGGGATACCTTTGTACATGTTATAGAGGTTAAAGTCACCTGTCACTGATAGCGTGACAAGATATCTTGTCTACCAGTCCTCGGGTGTCTATTTTTTTCTCCCATATCTTTATACAAACACATATGGAGGTAAGGGTAACATAAGCACGGAAAACACAAACCGGTCTCGAACACCGGTATTTGTTTGTTCGACCAACATCCCCTACCTCCCACCCTATGTTTTTTGGTCTTTTTACTACATCATCACACTTCCGATGCATTTTCTTAAAACGTCTAATAATGACACAGATTGTAATCACTTGAAAGCCTGGTGCGTCTCATACAGACACTAAAGGTTGCCTTGTGCGTCAGTATCGGACGCGGAGAGGCACGACAAAGCGTTCGTATTTGCCGCCATAGGAGTGAAGACGAGCCTCTGGGCCGGACCAGATGGCCGCAGTCAGACCAACACAGACTGATAACTGTACAGTTGTTGTTACATTCTGTCGAAGCAAAATGCATCTTCTACAGTACAGCAAAGTATCCTTGAACAAGCCTAGATGGAGACATGATGGGGAACCAGAATCCGGTAATGATTCAAAGAGATTGGATAGCATGAGTTTGTTGAAAGAAAGAACGAGAACAAGGACTGAACTTGATCCCTGCATTTTTGCCACTAGCCAACCAGATTGAGAGCTTCTGATTGTCCAATATCATTATATAAAGTGCGGGTAAAGAAAGGGCTGGAGGCTGAAAGAGACCACCACTGCAATACCGAGCAGGAAACTGTGAGTGAACTTTACAACGAGGTAATACAAAAGGCCAAAGTATAATGTAATGCTCATGAAACACCCAGAGATCCAGACAGATTACAGGTCGGCACTCACTCTCATGTTCCTCACTACGTCAGGAGCTATATGACCAGGAGAACCACCTTGATACCCTCTGGCAGGATGTACGAATGTAATTTTACATGCTTTTACTGTAACGAAAGCTACATCTCATGTGATATTCCACCCAAAATATTTTTAGTATCGTAACACTGATGCCCTGAACTTGGAAGAGGGTTGTAAAATGTTTGTTGTGTTCTTCATTATGGAGACTTTAGGCAGCCTGGTTTAAGTCAAGGACATACTTTCAGCATCTGCTGTTAGCAGTGTGTCCCTGAATTTGTTTATATTGGAGAAAACTGCATCAACTCTGACAAAAAGTGGTCTCAAACTGCCCCTGGCAATGTTTTAAAGCAAACTACAATCCCTCTACTGTAATCTCCTAATGCTGGATGACCACCACTCCACCCGGCTTAATCTTTGCTATGGTGCTGGAATCTTTCGAGGCAACAGGGGTTGAGTGTTTCATATTCAAAAGCACCCTTTTATGGTATGTTAGTGGTGGCCATTCAGGAAAATTGCTTTTTTTCTCTCATTAAAAGGAACGAGTCACTGGTTTTGCAGTGACCAATGCTATTTAGTGATGATTTTATGTTGTTCATTGCTTCATGTGCTTGTTTACATCTGGGTTCCTCCTTATGTTGTAATAAAAAGTCGAACTAAACTAAACAAAAAATGCTTTTCCAGTTTGTAGTTTTAGTTTTTTTTACAGCAATTGAGTCTTTATTACTTTATTTCAAATTAGTCTTTTACACCATTACCAAGCATTCACTATAATCTTATTTATTTTTTTGCCAGTTTTACCGTCTTGCACGAATTGCACACAGTACACATGGGCCCATGAATAAATTAATCTTAATGCTTTCTGGAACATTTTGTTGCCAAGGCAACATTAAGGTCTCTTACCATTGTTGGTCTGATTAGGGGATGGGGGGGGGGCAGTTGGAGAGGACTTCAGCCCCCTGAATAAAAGAACAATACAAGGAATTGGGATGCAGATGTAATCTGACATGAGATCTTGGTGGCAGCAAGCGATCAGGTCTATCCCATGAACAGTTTCTCTTTTTTCCACGAGGGGACGTGCATCAGAATTGTACTTGTTTTTATGAAAAGGAAGAGTTGGAAAAGATCCACATTCAGCCTCACCCAAGATAAATAGACTGAACAAGACAAAAGAATGCTATCTGGTGAAAGGATGAACTGAAATGTCAGAAATGTCAGCCAGGATGCAGATTACTGAGCAGCAGTTGATGTTTGGACAGGGCTGTGGTTTCCCCTTTGGACTAACGAATGTGACATTGTGTCAGTCACTGTTAGGATATGTTTGATTACTATGATGATTTATAGTTATGTATGAGGAGTACTGACAGTGAGGCTGAACATAAGTTGACATAAAATAAGTATTTTGTAAATTATAACAGAAATGTAATACGATTTAAATGAGGGTGTATCCTTATTAATCATATCTATGATGAAAGTCCAAAAATTCCTACATGTCTGCATGACTCAACTCACTTCTTCCTCACTGCACAGAGACAATTCTGCTGGCGTAGAAGTGAGAAAGCACCCCTCTTGTCCTTCCCATGTCCACAAGTTTCTCTAAGAAAGTTTCTCTAAGAAATCCTGACGTCAAGGGCTTTGATGTCGTTAAAATGAGTGGCTCGAACAATGTAGGAGAATGCTGGGCGACTGTTGTGTTGGACAGTGTCCCATTCTGTTTACCAGTTTTGTGGTAATGATCACAGACCGTATTGTGAGTAGCTCCTGGATGAGACCCAAAGACCCTTTAGGGATTTAGGTTCCTCTGAGTGGCCTTGTGGTATGAGGAACTGCCCTTGAACTACATGGGGAAAGAGGTGGGAGCATGTGTGTTAACAAGCTCAAGTGGCTTTAAACAGCACCACATCCCTGCCAGCTCCTGGCCTGACGTATATGCAAACATAAGTGCCCTTAAGGGATTAATGAAATTTAACAGTAAGCTATTATTTACAGTGACGCTATTCCATTTTTTTCCACTGTTAAAACACTCACACGTGTGTGCTTTATCCTCCTTACAGTTAAGATCCGGCGGAAGTAGCATATTTGACAAAGCTCCATCATAAGTGCATGCAACCGACTGAACATAGGAATAGAAAGCGTAAGTGGTTTGAGAACATATTTATGGACATCTGTCAATGTGAGAAAAACGTTTTAGATTTTGGGTGCGGTACCTCTTTAAAATCAGATTGATTCTTTGCATTACCTCTGAGGATGGATGTGTTCATTGCTTTAATACAAATTATGAAATATATTTACCAATATGTCTGTAAAAAGTTGTGACAAGCCAAACAACTTAGTCCACATGACTCTCAAGCAGGGCGTTTACTAAATGACGATTCTTGATTGCGCAAAAAATGAAGCAATTACTGTGTGTACTCGGGTGCACTCCTCCCAGAGCCACAGAGAGACAAATATATAACAGCAAGAATTTCGTAGACGCCTGAGTGTCAGCGCTAAATCTTACATCCAAAGCATTGTGGGCGCAGCGGTGGAAATGAGTGAGGGCTGACAATCAGTGGGAGGTCGACAGGGAACTGAGGCTGCAAATCTTGGGTGGCAACAGGGCAGGTGTTGACGCCAAATGCACAGGATCTTCTCAGAGACTGCTGGTCCCTTAGGATGCAAAATGGACTCTCCTGTCTCCTATTTTGTAGTAGCCACTGCCTTATCAAGGGAAGGAAATAATCTGGGAGCTGCTTCCCTGCATTGTGTGTATTGTATTGTATTGTCCCCCTAGTGAGAGGAGGCTGCATTAGCCAGCAGGAGGCAGATAATGCTTCGGGGGTGGCTCAAGGCAGGTACGTTTGTGCTTTCGAGGTTTATCAGTTGTTTTGACTCATAGGAAACAAACAGAGGAACCTGAAAGATTATAAAGTAGCTGATATTGAAGTATAAACTAGAGGTGAAAGCAGTAAGAAGACGGCATTAACAGGAAAATGCATGGGATGTTCAGTCCCATTCACGTGAAGCTTCCTACATACTCATCCGAACCAAGTTGCCACATTTGATCCTCTTAAAAATCTCTGGGTGAGCTTTTATCCTCCAACTACAAGTGAGTATCCCTGAACCTGAAATTCATTTAACTGCTGAGCTGTGCAGCTGCATAGAAAGAGGCCTGCCCATTCACTGCCTCTGGCACAAAACGATGCCAATAAACACACTAGGCCAACTTGGTAGGAGAACAGTGCATGTCTTTTTCCATTTCTTGGATGAATAGCAGCACCGTAGGCACCCACATTATCGCAACATTGAAACTTTTAAGGAGCACTTATCTCTTAAGATATCAGCCAAGAATGGCCTCGCTGCTATGCCACTCAATCCATTTTTCAAAGCAATGACTCAATATGCAATCATGCGCGGCAATACTTGAGCTGTTGACAGGTTGAACAGTGAAAGCTGTATTAATGTTCTCTGCTGAAGGAAATCCTGGGCTGCTGTTCAACTGCCCAGACCAAGGCCCTGTTAGAAAACAGACTTGTAACCTGACCAACACTTCCCCCTTTAAGCTAGTGTACTCAAGCTTGATCCATTTGCCACAAGGGGTTTAGGGGACTCCTCTCTTGGGAAAGGTGCACTTTATTTGATTTATCTTTAGAAAGACTCAAACCTCCCTTATACCCCGGGACTGTCAAATTAGTGGTGCTTGTTTAAAACCGTCCCAAGGCTATTGCTGAAATTCTAATAACCTGCAGGCCAGGACTTATATCTGGCGCCCTCTCGTTATTCTGTAGTGGAACGGTCAGCAACCAAATTAGCCTCAAACAAATTGACTATTCACTACACCCCTTCCCTGGAGGGAACAGCCGCTCTGTTAAGCGTTGGATTTCCTCACATATTTAAGCGGTGTGCATGGGACTGTAGAAAGAGACATATTTTGTACATAGTTTGGAGTGTGGAGACAGAAGAATTGAATAGAAGTTTGTTTAAAAAATGACTAAAAATTCGGAATGATTAATCTGCCGCCGTTGTTATTTTAAACTGCATAGTGACACGCTAGAGAGGAAAGTTTGGCAGAGCAACAGTAACTATACCGTCACACCAAAAACACTAACAAATATGGCGGCAGGAGAACCTCATGCCATGTAATATTATTTCCCACCAGATAAATAAATCTGGTCATATCTTTGTCTCTGCCCACTGGCTTAATGGGGTCAGAGGGGTGCAGCTTTCAAGCCATTACTTTGAATGTCACACCATTTGATGCAGATCAACCCGCTCGGATGTAAAGCCTCTCATGTAATCACATCCCTAATCTTGCAAATGATATGTGCCCATTTCAAGTTGCAGAGAATGAGGTTACAAAACTGCAATTGGCGTGGACCTGAGGACATAAAATACCCTGACAGCTTCAGTCCACCTTTGCGCTGTACCTCTATGAATGAGAGCAGGTCAGAATATAAATATCACATAGTGTAATTACAAAATCCCCGGTATTTGAAAAGGTCACTTTTCATTGAAACCTCCGATGGGATGCTGGCTCTTTAACTTGAGCTATTGAAAGGATCTGCTACCGTTTTTTTTAATACAGTTTCCTACCAAACCCCCCATAGTGAGGAGTAAAAGCTATTGAAGCAACTTGGGTGTTAGGCCCCTTAGTTGAAAAGGGATCAAACGTGTGAGCAGAAGGCTGTTTCAGACCTATATGTTAATGAGGGAGCACTGCGAAGAGGCAGTTGCTGCAGCAGCTCTGACTCAGGATGTGAACACGACTGCAGCCTAAACCGAGCACATAAACATTTGTCGCTGAGCAATTTGTTTTGTCTATTCCTGGATTGCAGTTTCACACGTCATTAATGCATGAGCACAGCAGTGTGGCTGAATTAAATGTAAAAATTATCGGCGTTCACATTTTTTTTAAACTTCCTTGACATATTTCAATGCCGAGAGTCTCTAAGCTTGAAACGAAAATTCACCAAGAAGAAGGCAGAGCCATTCAGACTCCTTTTCCATTCAGCCCATGAACACAGAATCAATCAATTAGACCTCTTTGAGTAGAGCAACAACCAAGTTAATCAGTTCACTGAAGGGTGGCTGGGGTTACTTCCTGTTAAACAAAAGGCCATGCGTTCATGTTTGAGTGCATGCATGTGCAGAGGTTTTCTTAAACATTTTCCTTTCCATGGAGCATTTTGCACAATGGGATAAAGTAGCAACAGAGCAGATGTCGTCTATAAATCACAGCCTAGGCAGAGGGCCAGTCATTGTGACAGACTTTTGCCAAGTAGAAAACACACCTTTCAGACTGGACTGGTTGGGTAGATTTCTTTTGGAAAGGCTGATATGTTCAATGTATGCCGTCTCAGTGGATAGCTGGTGAGCTCCATCCTGCGCACATGTTGATTTGTATCTTGAATACTTTACGGAAAAACTCATGTGCACATTCATACAAATTGTTTTTAGCTATCGCTGCAAAAAGTAAATAAAAATCAACTCATTCTACTAACGTCGGAACGCCAAATCTATCGCAAAAACTTAGCGAGGATTTAAGGCCTGTAATACAGAGATATGCTGGTAAACAGTCTTGTAAACAGTCCTTGTGTAACTGATTTTATTGTTTTATATGCAGGCGACGGATAAAAACATTATCAACTTTTCTTACACAACACTTTTGCATCGAGCCAAACATAACAGACACAAAACAATCCCTTCACATCAGATAATATGGTCTTTTTCACACAGAGGAACTATGGTGCTCTGGTCCTAATTGTTCTGCTTCCCAAGTACCCTGACCAACTGTGGAGCCAAAGGGAAGCTCAGAGTGGGTGGCTCCGCCCTTTGCCATCTCACTTTTTTAAATTCACATTAGCAACTGATTAATTGGGATGCTAATTTTGGCCGGTTCATCCAACGTCTGCACATCGGCCAGCAGGATGCCCAGAGTACAATTAACCACACAGCAAGCTGTCTTATGTCCGATATTGCAATTCCCCCAAAAGGCACTTAATTAATATTCTTTTAAAAAAGCATAGATTTACAGACGTTAAATGTCGCTTTTTAGCGCTGGCCTGAAATGCGCTGAAATGATTCTCTCGGAGTAGTTCTCTAAATATTGTGGCTCAGATCTGATTCCAAATTTCTCATGGTTAAGATTATTTGGGGAAAGTAAAATGGGAGGACAGGAAACATCACTATTGACAAAGCACGTGTACAAATATTAGGATAACACTCTGCTGAACTCAAAATAAGGAAAGTATGGGCTGCATGTTATTTCAACTCAGTATCCTGCCTTTGTAAGATGGGAAAAAAAGCACCATTAAAATCACAAATCTTTCCAATTCAATAATAGTTTATTGCTGGATTTTCACTCATTGGATCACATAGGGACAGAAACAAACTGGCTTTTGTGATCATTTGAGGAGAGAAAGGCGTCCTTGTGAGCACTGAGAGCCTCATGTAGATCCAGGCTTGAGCCCCGAGTATCAGCTGTAATGATCTCTACAGTCATTAAGTGTAAATATATACCATTACTCATCAACTGTGACATTCTGGAGAGCCTTACAGGTTGCCTCAGAGGTCGGGAGGTCAATAAAGATATCCTTTTATCTTTGCTGGTATCAGGACATACCTTGCATTTACCAGAGGCCCATAAGGCCACCCATGAAGTTCACATTATTGCAACTTTGTGGTTCATCAGTGCGCTGGAAGTTGCATCGCATGAATGATGTTTGCTATTTATCTGCATAAGGTGAGATGGGATCGCTCAGTCATTGCCCGCTAGTTATTTTCAATCTATGATAAGCTCGGATGTTGTATCTATAAGCAAAGTCCAGGTTCAGTGTTTAAAAAGAAAAGCAAAAAGAAATCAAAGTGCACGTTCTGGTCGTTCTCCACTGCTGAGGTCAGCTTATTTTGTAAACCACAAGGCTCGTAACTTGTCAGCAGTGACGGTCTGTAACGTATATCGTCATCCCAAGTGCAGATGAAAACAAAATCCCACTGATGACTCAAATGATGAGTCGTGCATTTGTAGCTCAGCAAAAAAGGATTTCACAAGAAAAGCTGAAATTGTAAGCTTGTACAAAACATCCCAAGGACGTTGACTTGTGACAAACGAGGTTTCAAGTTATCCAAATGTTAAAACTTAATGGCCCTCCATAATTCCACACATTGGTGGCTTATCAAACATGGCTTGATAGGTCTAGTGGGAGTATAGGCAATGAAACAACACCATGTTGGTTATTTATGCTTCCATGGAGTCAAACACGAAATTTGTTTTCCCAACTCTAAATGTCTCTCGAGTGTGGTCAGACCAATCTGACAAAAATGTCTTGTTTCTGGATACAGCGTGGAGCTTGTTTCATTTGTATCTGGTGGTATGAATTGCTTAAGCAGACATGTTGATACGAAAGACCTTCCTCGTGCTTTGAGTTGGCATCATCCTCTTCTGCTAATGCAGGAGAAAAAGAGCTGGGAAAGCCTCACAATGTGCTTTATTGCTGTCTTGTGGGAGTTGCTGTGTGCTGTATATTCTGTCCTGACTTTCATCTCCCTCTTCCCACATATCTGTCCTTGGTTTGGTTAGAAGACAAAACAAAAGCAAGAAAGTGAAATTATTAGAGTGATGCATAACATTCTCTTCTGATTTGTTTCTTTTCTCAGCCTGAGGGAAATGTACAGGTCCTTGACCTTCTGAAATGGCACGCTGGGGAATAAGCAGGAGGGACTTGTTCCCCCGACTCCACCAGATGGTGTAGCCATCGGAGAGCATGAAGGCATTTATAGCAACAAGGTGGGGACAAACGTGGGACCGAGGCGGGAAACCGTTTTGGATACAATACTCCTGAAGTCACATACTCACTCCATGCGAGGCCAGGTCAGATTGACTCCCTGAAATCAACATAATGCTCCAAACAATTTCCCCTGAATAGATCTCATTGTTTACTGCGGTGCAAAAACTTTAAATAGTAGAGCGCTTGCACTTCCTCTGCATTATGCTTTGTGATTGCATCCGACTTCAAAACATATCAATTCATCTTTCCTAAATGGCTTTTCTTCAACGTGGACGACAATCACAAGACTTCTTGGCTTCCATCTGAATTCCACTCATTCCAGATGCAGTCTGAGATACAAAATATGCACTTTGTTCCTGCAACATGAGATAAAGCATCAGCACTTGAACTTCTGGGTCACTGCTCTGAATCTCATCTCCTCACCTCACCATTGCCCTCTAGTGAACACTGAGCAAGAAGTTTAAGCTGATGTCACATAAGGTGCTTGACATTTTTAGCTCCATGAGAAACAGAGGAGGAAAAGAAAAATACTTTCTGAGGACATTTAAGAGCTCAAACAACACATTACCTTTAGTTTATACTGTTGTGTACTGCCGTCAGACATTCTTGTAATTTTAAGTCATCAACTTGAGCTGATTAGTTTTCTAGTCATGTTGTTATTTAATTAAAAACTAAGTGTAGTGCCCATTAAAAACACGCCGGTTCAGAACGGGCTACATGGCCTGAGGTGTTGCTGCTTGCAGCTGTCTCACAGCTCATACAGTCAATTTCACACTCGACACTGTGCGTCCTTGGGTCCTCAGCAGTACACCTGCCCTGCCATAGTTGCATCGCACCCCCAAGTCGCAGCTGTGCACGATCGGAAACATTGGTGAAACACACTCTGGTCTCTGTAAAAAGCCCTCAAAGTACTTAAAAAATATGCTAATGAACTGTATACTACTTATTGTGTACTTCTACTTCAGAGGAAAACATTGTACTATTGCATTTACTTGACAGAGAAATGTTTCGATCATGCAGATTCTGATTCGACTCAACAAATATTATTTGTCAAACCATCCTGCATCGTATTATAATTGAAAGATCCACCTTGAACAGACGTTAAGTAAATTTAAGTACATTGTGCAGATAATGCCTCTGTATAAACTCTTCACTTGAAGATAGACGGCAGGACTTTTACTGTCGTTTTTTAGTTTTAGTTTTCTGAGAACTTCTTCTACCAATATGGACATTGAAAAAAGGGTGAAAAGTGAAGCAAGACAGCGTTTGTACATCATCATCCGGTTGTTGGTTATACAGTTGCATGGTAAGCTGTTAGCTCTGACAGTACTTACACGTGAGGCTTCTATAAACTCACGCTGCTGGATGTGGAAAAGTTGTAAGCGAAAGCAATGCTGTTACCCACCCAGCTTATAATTTTGGATAGCAGCTCACTATCTGTTCTGTAAACAAGCATGCTGCAGTGACTTGACTGCTAACAACACTAAAAGCCCCTTGTCTGAGCTCTTCCTGTCCCACAATGCCCTTTGCACTTCTACTGGCCACACCGTCGGTGGCGTTTTTATCTATCTATCTTATCTATTTCATTTACACAACATTGTACAAAAATACTATAAATAACTAGAGCAGCAAGGGAAAAATGATTATCCAATCACCCGTCTCTGCATGGCTCTCAATTTGAGTTTATGTCACTGCCACGAGTTCAGCTGAATCATTCCAACAGTATCATGTTGTATCACCTCACTGTGAAATTGATTTCACTTGACTTCAGCCCATCTGCATAGATTGTAAGTGACTGAGCTGTC
Organism: Anarrhichthys ocellatus; assembly: GCF_004355925.1. Lineage (NCBI taxonomy): Eukaryota > Metazoa > Chordata > Actinopteri > Perciformes > Anarhichadidae > Anarrhichthys > Anarrhichthys ocellatus. The sequence continues at coordinate 1,335,725 of NW_022280062.1, read as the reverse complement.
AAGTTGCTGAGAGTCGTAATGAGACCGAATTCAGCTTGAAAGCTGGAAACAAACAACCAAAGTAATATTAAACAAACAACCAAAGCGAAGTCGGTGATGGAGACAAAATGTCTGTCCCCTGCTGATGTTGAGATTATTAAACACAGTTTTTAGATGCATTGTTCAGTAAAGAAGCTCACTAACTACTCACTTGCTTCCAACCCTGTTGAAAATGTACTTGTTTAAAAATGGGAGACTCTTGTGTTTTCAAGCACATAAGGCATGAGAGGAAAAATTAAATTTAAATCTGAAAACTAATTTTATGATTGCAAAAATCTGAGTTGTTTTGTGATGTGTGAGTGAACTGACTGAGACTGTTTTGATGCATTTCACTGAGGGAGGGACCGGTGTCCAGCAGAGGGCAATAAGGGATCAACATTTTCTTTTTAACATTCTTCTCTACATTCATACCGTTTGCATAATCGTTGCATAAATGTGTTTGCATATTTTCTGTTACATGTTTGTACACTGTTTGCTGTCTCCGTGTCGCCTACATCATTGTCTCCGATTCTATTTTCTGCTGCAAACATTCTTGTCTTCCTCTGTCTGCTTCAGCTAATTTCCACCCCTAATCCCCCGATCTCTACTCTTTCAGAACATTCAGCATGAATAAAATGCAGTTCTTAATTGACCGCCCTGTTTGAAATAGAGGATAGAATAAAAATGTCTTAGAACTTGGAGGATGAGGTTTTAAAGAATTTGATATAATACAGGCACAAGAATCCATTTCAACTTCAGGTGAAGGTTTTATAATACATGCATAGCTGTGCGTATCGCATGATCAAATTAAAGCACCGTCTCCTGCCCTCCAGGCAAATGTAATATGGCTTACAGTTCCACCTAATGGTATCCTCCTCATCAGCTGCATCCCTGACGTCAGGCTGCAGCCCCTACGTAAACCCACCGTGTCCCTTCCAGAAGTGAGCGAGCAAAAATAGATTCCAGTCTAAAGATCAGGGAAAGGCATATGAATACCCAAAGGCAGGAGGTAACAGATAAACAGCTTGCTTCGCTGGCTATTCAATGTGGCGATCAAAAAGTGAAAATGAAGCAAAGCATTTCACAAGTCTGTGATGCTCCGGCTTATAATGTGGGCCTGAAATATTTCAATAGAAAATAACGTTTATTCCATAGGCTGTCTGGGATCAGAGTGTTACTGCGACATGCTGGATGAACTCACAGCAACACAGCGTGTGCTAAAAACTACAAAGGAAAAAGAATAACTTACAACCTGTCATTACTGTGTAAACACTTGTGTATTACTGTGTAAATACTTGTGTATGTGTCTTTAACTGTGAATTGTGTTATAATATCCGAACAAATCAATTCAACTTTTTTTTGTTTTGTTTCCAGCAAATTCCAGCAATCAAAGTGAAAAGGTGTCATAACTCCTGATTCGCTGTATGTGTGTTGTTGTTATTTAGACTTCTGTAGCTTTGGAATACACCTGGAAACCATCCAACATTGTTAGTTATGAGACGTTTGCCGTGTGCCATGTGATGCATCATGGAAACCCTCAGGAAACACTGCAGTTCCACTCTGGTTTATTGCACTTCTAATCAGTTTGAAATGCGTCTGACTCAAATGAGTCAGAGCCATGTCGAGTTCCGTCTGTGTGTCGACCGTTTTCACGGCAATCTGCCTTCAGCGATGACTGGATAATCTGCATCGCATGCTAATCCAATTTGTCTCCGTACCCAGAGAATTGTACAGCACAGCCGAACAGATTATTTTCTCTTACGCTTGGCAGGCCAATTAGACACACACACACACACACACACATTCGCTGTGCAGTCAAATACAAAAGCCACAATTCCTCTGATGGACAGGAGGGATGTTCGCCACAGTGACTGCAGTAGGTAGGTGGAGGAGAAATACAAGAACAGCAATTTCCTTAATGAAACTACATGGAATCACTCACATTTATTTGAAATTGACACAGTCGCTGAGGACCCTGATTCAGCAGCCAGCAATGTGCTGTGATCACAAAAGTAGAGACAAATCAGATCTTTGTACAAACAAAGACGTCACTGTCTTTTAAGTGAAGGTGGCTGGGCTCTTAACTGTCTGTCCCAGATGCACAGTACATGGCGCTTGTACAGAACATTGGAAATGATTGTTTCCTTTCACAACGAAAATGATAATCTAATGTAAACTGTCTACCTGAAAGATTCCTGAAGGGGTGTTATGACTAACGTTTTCTTATGTCCTTATTCTATCTGTCGCTGCCCTTGTTAGGATGTCTCATTGAGTCCCATGCTGAATATGATCTTAGACGTTGACATCTTTTGTGAGGCTGAAAATCCAATTATAGGCTCACACTTTATTTGGAGTTGGAGACGTCTGTGTGCCTTTACTTAGGCACAGTGGTGCTTTGAATTAAATGCTATTGTCAGCTTGCTAAGCACTTGTTCCATGTGAAGTCACACTACAGGTCTTTATGATTGCCATCTCTCTTTGGACATTATTTGTAATGAAAGCTTTATAAAAAGGCACTTCACAGACTCAGAGGATGGATACAGTGGCATTAAACAGATGCATGAGAGGTTCTTCAGTTAAAAACATCGGGGAAATGGCGTCAGAAAACACAAGCAGCAATCATGGATAATGCAAATGTCACACATTTAATAACCACTCATTGTTGTTCAAAGTAAACCACTAAAGCTGACCGGAAGTTCATTGACACCCACACACACCAGATCCCAGACCCACAACGTTTTCAGCTATGTTTTAGTGTTAAAGGGGACATGTTATGCTTATTTTCTGGTTCATTCTAGAACATGTTTACGTTCTTCAATGTTCAAAAAACACATTATTCTTCTCATACTGTCAGTCTGAACATACCTGTATTTACCTTCTGTCAGAAATACTTCGTTTTAGCGCCTGTCTCTTTAATCCCCCCTCCCAAAAAAGCCTGCTTTGATTGGCTTGTGAGAAAAGTATGATGCACCTGGTAGTTCTCAAGACATGGGTGGAGATACTTAGATGGAGGGCGGTCTATTCTAATTGGCCTGCATGTTACATAGGAAGGCGGAGCCAAATGTGAACGGTTCTTTGAATCAAAAAAATACCTGCACGAGCACTGGAAAAACGTTTTTTACGACATAGAAAGGATCACATGAATAACTGCTGTGGACTACAGTTTCTGAGCAACCCCCTACATTCTGCAAGATCCCAAATTCTTACGCATCACTAGCCTAAAACATAATGAAATGTCCATTAACAACAATTTCACTCGCTTGCTTTTGTTACATTTTACATGGAAAAGGCAAGTTATGATGTGCAAATTAACATTTTTGGATGGCTGTTGGCAGCAGGGGCTGTGAACTCTGCAGACAGAGTTGAAGGCGGTTGAGGCTCGACTTCTGCTGAGCGGTGACTTTACACTAAAACCTGGATGAACTGTATTATAGAATATCACTCTCACTCATGGCACACTGCTTTCCCCTTTTTATTTATTAATACAATTTATCCAAAAGTTGTTGAGATATTTCCCTGGAGCAGACGCTAGAGTCATTAATGTATGTACAACATGCCTCGTCTATCCATATAAACTTTGATGAGACATGCCACTATAAACCAAGAAAGTCAACCTCATGGTGGCACTACAGGAACAGTCAAGTGATCACTAAAGTTAGTAAAATGCATCCTCTGGGTACCATGAATGAATATTTGTATAACATTTTAATTTAATCCAACCGTCTGGGGACCAAGGATGTCTGTATAACATTTAATTTTAATCTATCCAAGAGTTGTTGAGATATTTACGTCTGGACGAGAGTAATGGACAGACTGACAGACAGACATTGCCATCTTACGTAAAAATCTGAAATGAATTCAAATAATGGATACCTTTAACACCAGAACAATGTTTGGCGCATATATGCCCTATGCATGACAGACTTTGAGTGGCAGCTTATGATTAAATTCTAGTGTTGTGATGAATATGAATAACCCTGTTGTGACTCCAGGCCTTTAATATTTTCATTCCAAACTCAAATCGTATGCATAATTTTAATAAGGTGACAGCAACGTTAAATAGGTTAATCATCAAACTTACTTTCTTTCCTCACATCTTGTGCTCTAGTTTCAGTTTTCAGCGGCTGGGCCACATCAGCAGGCCTCAACCCTCATGGGTATTGTAGATTGAATGCAGTCTTCAGCTGATTGATCATTTGTCAAACTGTTGATTGCTCAAAATTAATCGTAATTATCCCAAACATGCAAAATGGTTATACGGTATGTGGTCAGAGGTGTTGATTGCCGACGATCTAATTTCAGAAGGAAGATAATTGAGTGGATCGTAAACCAGCTTCTAATAAAAGATGCATTCTCTCCATGGATTATGATGGCAATGGATTTGTAATTGCTTGACACCAGCCAATCATTCATACGTAAATCCACGAAAGTCCTTTTGACGAATGCACATTTTAAACAGAATAAAGGGATTATCACATTATCATACGGGGATATGATGCAAGGCTGGAAACGGGTAAAAGAGATTAAAATAGTTAAAAAACGTCATGCATTGCAAGTATGAAAAACAGCAAGAATTATAAAAGCAACGTGGTTAAATCTTTCCCGCTGGGATACTCTGCATCATTTTTCATCTGACTGCAGGGACTATGAAGATCAGCTTCCAATTAAATAAAGGATTAGAGCATCAACATGAATCTCTGCATACATTTGTCACCAACCGTGATGATACATTTGTAAAAGCATGAGGTGTAACACTCCTTAAGTGTTTGTCCTTCCTAATCCCCAAAATCAAATCTCAACTAAATGTCCTCATTTGTCAGAGAATAGAAAAACTGACACTAATGTCATTCCAAGATGGAGGGAAGGTTGGAATTTAACAAAAGATGTCTTAATGCAATGTTACAAATTATTCAACATCAAATTCTGCACATAATTAGAATGTTATGAGCAAAAAGGTTAATAAATAGCACAATTGTTTTTAAGGCAACTGTCTAAAACATGGAATTGTGGATTCCTTGATCCATGCTTGCTGGGACTGTTGCTAAAATCATTAGATTTAGTTCAACACTGATAATCACACCTAGTTTGTTTTGAGTGTTTGTACATGCTGTTTTCTTGACGAGAAGTGTATATCATTAAGGCAAATACATTACATTAGAGATTACAAGTAATCTCTATCAGACAACATTATTTTATATTATTCATGGTTCAGTATGATAATGACAAAAAAAACGTCCTCCAGAGTCCTTAGCTTCATCTGGAGCTTTCAACCACATCTGTCAGTCTTCCTAAGCGGATAGATTAGGTGACTAGAAAGATTTTTTTGTCAATTCATAGTATTAGCACCCCCCACCCCCCACCGGGTTACAAAGTGGAGACTACTTATTACTGCTCCCCTGTGGAGCAATTAATCGATGACCTGAGACGTCTTGATTCAGGTTCATTTCCACTTTCATTGCAATCTATAGAATGATCAGAGTCTTATCAAGGCTTGTTGGCATATCAGAGATGAAGCTAATAGATAAGTGAGAAGCACAATTTTTGTGCTTCTTCCTCCGGGGTTTGAATGTACTTTTTCACCTTCTCTTTGGATAAGATATCTCTCCTTAGATATAATCTTTATGGCCTTTACACAAATGTCTGGCGCGTGTGTTTACATGCACCAAGAAATACCCTGATATCTTTATCTGTGTTTTGGCTCTGGCAATGGAATGAGAAGGGTGTTAATGAACTGGTTGCATAATAAAATCAGATAGACAAACACTCAGGTTTGAACCAGTTCCACCAGTTGACCGCCGGCAAACATCTCATTTATTGCTTTCTATTCCTCATCCGCATACATTTTAGAACAAGCCCCACCCCCACTCTGCCCTTTGTGTCAAAACTGACTCTTTTAAATTGCAGTCACTGCCGAATGCCATGCAGGCCTCTGTGTGACTTAACACAAAGCCTTGACAGTTGAATTGTAAACACCTTGATACAAAAACACATTTCCGCAAATGCCGCTCTCTGAATTCAAGCGGCTATGTGGGGGGCAGAGGAAAGTTATTCACGCCTTTGAATGTTTATCATTTCTCTTATTTTTTTTATTGGTGCGTGGCAGAGGAGATCAATGCCAATCAAAATCAACCGCGGACCAAAGAACTCCACCAAGATGTCTGTTGATGAGGGTCGCAGTCCTCACACTCCTGAAATGTGTTAGAAGTGAGGAAAACGGGCGACTGAAATCTCTAACCTGCCAGAATGACGGGTTACCAACCTCCAGTACAGCTGGTTTATGCGGTAATTGTTGGCCTTGAAACTGTGAATGTGAACTCAAACCAAATGCAATAAAAAGTAAACTTTACAGATTAATTTATGTGATTAATCCTGTTTCCAACGCTGTAGAAAATCGTTTCAGAAAATATATCGATGTTCCAAACAGCTTCTCAAAGTTGTTCCTTGGCTCTAAGTTTGTTTACCACATTCTGGCAGATATTCAAACTATAGTGCACTAGATTAGTGGTGGTGGTGGGGGGGGGGGGGGGGGGGGGG
>NW_022280062.1:1161698-1329073 GCF_004355925.1 Anarrhichthys ocellatus | reverse complement strand
ACAGTATACATGTATACGCTCTTAATTGAATTGCCGATGCAAGGTGCATCTCTGCATACAAAACGTGGTCTGAAGATTTCAAGGGCAATGCTTCAATTGAATACAAAGTATTCACACTCTGAACACAAATGGCCAAAGATAAATCTGTTTTTAAAAGTCAAATGAGCCCCACGGGGCCATACAATGGTACTGTTGCTGATGGATGGAACATCCTCTGAACTCGTAATGTGACAAGGTGCATAGTCACCCCTTCATGATGGAGGTAATCAGCTATATGCCTACAGTGGAACCCTGAATAAAGAGGCTGCTTGCCAAGCTGAATAATAACTGTAAATAGTCTATGCAAATCAAACAGCATGTCTATTGTTCAGAATGAATTGGCACACAAAGCACTCTCTATACACCAACAACATCAGAGAATTTTGTCAGAAATATTAATTAGGGTGGATCATAAATAAATGAATGCTTCCTATCTTACATACACTGACTGTTACAGAGAATAATTTGATTTATGGTATTTATAGTTTGTATTAAGCAGGTTCTCCTAGTAAGCTTTTAGTTTGCGTGATCTGTTTCCATAATATTCAGAAGGATGTTTACTGACCCAAAGGAAACAACACCTGATTTTATTTAAAAAATTGGATAAAATATATTGCATTTATGTTGCTGCTGTTGTGTTTCAAAGATGTTTGTAGTGCAGTCTTTCTTTACTGATCACTAGATGCGTAGCTGACCACACTTCCCCTGCTGTGCAATCTGTTTCCTCCCGCTTGTGTCGTCCTCCTTACTGCCACTTGTGTCCTATCACTGAAAAGCTTACGTGAATGAGAGAAAACTTAAATTTAATAGAAACAAGGTTACTCAGATTTGCTCTTATTTTTTGCCAAAAAATTAGCAAATGTAGACAGGAAGGAGGTTGAAGAACACATAAACAACATCAATGTTAAATTGACCATTGCATTTACAGACTTTTTACGTGCAATTTCTTCTCTTTGTTTCTGTAAGTAGTAAATTTGGATATTCGTCAGCTCCGTTGTTTCTAATCAGTGTGAATGTTCAGCTTTAAACAGTGTAGTTGTGTGAAGCAAGCCTGTGGCCTTCGATTGTGGCCGTGGTGTTAAAAAAATAGGGGATAAAATATGTTATAGTCATGGATAAATGGATGTAATAGGATCTAATAGGATAGTTAAAAGAAAGAAGAAAAAAAAGGAAAGGAAAGCATTTGGCTCGACCACATTATGCAACAAGCTGCAATTTTGGGATAAATTTGCTAAGAAATGTGACCAAAATGAATACATTAAAAGAGCTACTGATCAGTCTGAAGTCTTTGATTAAGAGTTTAATGAAAGTCTTTTTAAGCGATTGAATTTAAATGGGATTTCTACGTCGCTGTAATTGGTTTGACATTGACCAATAAATCATGTGGAAGAGGAGAAGTGCAGCGGCAGACCCCATAGATCAAGATGTGTCGCTTGCAGCTCACGGTATCTAGAAACCAGGATCCATCAGCGTCACCAAACTTTACTCATGGCCAATATGGTTTGATGTCCAGATCTTCAATATAGTTTTTCATGGACTGAAAAATGGACTGGTTCAGGCCATGAATTCCTTTTAGCCTTTATGGTCTATAAATACTCTTACATTGTGTACATTCACTATATGTTAATGTTTCATATACAGCATACACTGTATATCAAACATGTCAATTGAATTCTATTGATTTCGTTGCTCTGCATTGATTTTAAGGATAACATGTAAAAAGGCAATTTTCTGTTCTTTACACTCCATTCATGAATTTGATGTGTGTGTGTTCCTGACACATTGGATTTGCCAGTTGAATTGTGTTCTACACTCTTGATTATATAAAATGATCTGTGTTCTACGATTACTTAGAGCTCTAATAATCCCCACAGGGAACATGAACAATGCATTACTCTTCTCTTCTAGGAGTTGAATGTGCATACGTTCATTTCAGGCCTTTTTATTTTGTTGTCCATACATTGCTACAGCTATACATACGATGCCATCCATTATCAGGGCATGCATTTTTCTGTCCCCAGAAACAGAGAAACACAAATGTCTGTAATTCAAACAACAAAATGGATGTAATGTGTAGGAGGAGGGAGGCTGATTGGAAGAAAGAACAAGAGAGAATTATAATTATAAACAGCCCCTGTTGTGTGTGTTGTGGCAGCATGGAGTTTTAAGTTAGACACACAAAAACCTCCAGACTAATGTAAGCTCCTCTGAAGCATCCGTTGCCACAGCTTCATGCTCGGGATTAATACTGGAAATTGGTTGAGGTGGACTGGTTATGTTGAAAGGAGCCTTTGACAAATGAGAGAAAGTGGCAGTGTAAGGGTGTGGAAGACATAAATTAGGGATTCAGAATGAAGCAGATTAGCTCAAAGTCAAAAACACGTCAGTTAGGGACAGAAGTCTATCAGCAGAAAGCTTGCACGATAAAAATTCCAATTAAAACTTTTCTCCTTTTTTCACTTGAGCATGGTCTTTGTATGCTTTACAAAAATATCTTAAATGAATTTAAACTGGCTGAAGATGTGAGTGCAAAACTGATCAGTTTTCTTATCCGTGCTCTCCCGCAGATCCCAGTCGGGATTTCATTTTTCCCTTGGAGGAAAGCTGCAGAAGTCATTGTTAAAATACCTACTGAAGCGCAAGACTCTCGCCAATCCTTCCAAACTGTATTTACAAACTACCAGACTGCAGTTCAACTCTAACTGTCACAGTGACATCAACTTGCTTGACTTTTTTCCTCTTCAAGCTTCACTCAAGGAGAAGAGGCAACTAAAGGTCTGTCCTAAATCTACCAAAGCTTTAAATATGAGAGGGACATGCAATTGATGTATCGGGGAAAGAGAAGAATTTCACCGATGTCAAAGCCAAGTGGTGGCGTTGCAAGGGGAGATGGGAAACATGCAAATGGAAATAACTGCATCAACATTGAAATACTATTACTTTATGATGTTTTTATGGTGCAAACAGTTCCCTATCTACACGTGCAGAACACATGGAGCATTAGCATTCTGTTCTGTCCCCCTTGGCAAAGGTAAGTCCAATATCCACTCTGTTTTATTCTCGTTGCTAACTGCTCCACAGCTGTTCACCACAACAATGAGCTGAAAGCTGCTCCGTAGAGCTGAAGGGAACTGCAGAGTCGGGGGTGATTAATTGTCTCTTCATCACTGCGAGCAATCCCTTTTTCCTTTACACGTAGTCATTTAATCCTTTGTTGGTATAAAACGTTTTAAATGCTTTCCCACCCCACCGTGATTAATATTATGGGAGCAATTCAGGCGTATTTAAATTTCTTTAAATGGCATTTTCAAATGATATTAACGAAATGAAAATAGCTGTAACTTCAATGAAGGCATTTGTTTTGGTTTTCGAAAGACCTCATCAATTTAAAAACTTTCATTCTTAGATACTCATAAGGGTTAAAACCACAGGGCTTTTCTTTGATGAGATCACACCACCCGCGACACCACATTTGACCAGGGGCATAAATTGCGTGGGCCCCTACATTCCCCCTTTCTACCCCCCCTACTTACAACTCCCTTGATCGAACCACACCCATCTTAACTCAACCTTCATTTTGATTCAACTACACATCTGTAAAGTTTCATGACCGCACATTGCACGTTTGCTTTGCCATCATGACTCACACACAGAGGCTGGCAATAACACAAGTACAGTGATGAATGAACTCAATTGAAAGTGGGGACATTCCTGATAAAGTGACTGTTGATGGTTCATCCATCCAGCCATCCAGCCATCCAAGCCACTTGTCCTGGTGATGGATTGATTGTAATATAATTGACTGTTCTGTCATCTTTGCAAGATTCACAATAAGGCTATAGCTGCTATTCCAACTCTATTCCTCCTTGTGCCACAGATATGATTATTAAGTATTACATAATACACTGTATAAACTCACAACAGATTTAAAACCCTTCATACGTTTAAGCCTGAGAGGCATTGGGCAGTAATCTCTTTGTGACTCAGACATGAACTGGCAGGGGGACTTTCAGTATATGTGGCATATGGCAATGTTTGTGAATGCTTCTGTGTACATTCATTAATACCGAGAGTGATCTGACCCCATAGAAAACAGGAAATCAAAGTGTAAAGCGAACACACATTTGACTCAATCAATGCAGTTAAAGTAACAACCCCTTCTCCCCTTATGACTGAAATCTTTCGAGTTAATTTGTAAAGCGCTGCTGTCCAAAAATAATTAAAAAAAAAAATAATAATATTAATTACCATTTGGCTGCACTGACACAGGTGCAAACACTAGTTGCTACATTGCTGCAATTATGAATGAGAGCAGAGGGCCTAAGGTGTCTCTCCTGTCTCTCATGAATTAATGGCTGCATTATGGTGAGTGGTAGTAGGGGAGGATGGATGGAAGGAAGACAAAGAGCATCCTGGGTTATCAATCATGCCAGGCAACATTGCCCCTGCTGTTTAGCCAGATAAATCACTGCCTGCAATGTGGGAGTAAACAAACTGTTTAGAGAAAATGTTAAATGTGCGAGACCCTTTTAACAGATCAGCCTTCACAACATGTTCTAAAAAAAGAGTTATTCATAGAATGTCACTCGTCAAGATTTGAAAGTGAAATTACAGAAGAGTTTTGCATTTTGAAGTATTATTTTCTACTGCACAAAATACTAGTGAGGTGGGTTGTCCACATTATTCCTTAAAGATATGTTTGGAATACTGTCACCATCGCCCTCCGTGGAGCTAAGGATTTGATGCACCTCTGTAACACCAATCATCACAAGCATCACGTTGTTTTCTTCAAGGCAGTATTATTCGATTTGAAATGCACTTTCCCCTACCGCATCTCTTGAGGCGCTATGTCGTATAGATTTTTGTCCTATTGACAAGCTCGGTTACTACTACACATTGCAGTAAACCCCAATCCACAGATTGCCATAGAATTGAGACAGCTGTTTTAATAATAATTTAAAAAAGCCTGAGGGAAAAAGACATTCAAACAAACAAATAAAAGCTGACTTTTCGGTCAGCTCTCTATCAAAGTGTTTCAAACCTTATTGATTCAGACAGTGTTTATCAATTTATTATTTAATACTTTCTTATGTATTTAGTCATCAATATAACTGTTCCTCGGCTAGGATTGGAAAAAACTCAGCCGGTTTTCCAGTACATCTATGTTCCGAACCTCACCTACACCTCTTGTTGGTTTTTCAGCTACAACTGGTAAGGACAGGCTGGAGAGATTATATATCCCATCTGGCCTGGAAATTTCCATTGTTTAAAAGGAATGTGCAAAACTGAGCATCTTTTCCTATCCTATCCGAAAGAGAGAGAGAGAGTGTGCTGTCTCTGGCTTTGTGTCCCTCACAAACTAATGATGCATTCCCAGTAAAAACTCAGTTGGGTGGGGCTGACATAAAAAAGGTAAGTAACTGTACGGTATTCAGGATGTGATGATGCTTTCTCAATTGGATTTGAGTATGTATCTTCACGATAATGTAGCAAATGAAAGATGAAATAAAACTTTGATTCTGGGCAAGAATGTGACCCTGATCTCCCAAAGATTTTTTCTTTTTGCATTTTGCCTCCAAACTACAAACAGCCTTAATTACAATTCTATCAATTCCATTGATAGAACATGTTTAAGTTAAAAAATGCCAACAATGTTGGAAACCAAATTTGCGCCCTGTGATTAACTGCAGAAATAAAACCTTCTGTGATGAGCATGTTACATTTCCTGAGGGAAGCAGCTCAGTACTATATGTTGTTTGCTGCATTCTGTTCACATGGCTTCTCTCCCCGACATGAGCCTGACATCTCCGGGGAGGCTGAAGCCTGAAGGCAGAGACTTTTTATTCTTGTGGTACCTACAGTACATTCAAAACAGCACAGGGCAGATGGCAGGGGATCACAATCCAATATACTGCATATCAGGGTCTAAATTGTATTTGGGCTTCCTTTCATGATATGTTAAAACTAACCGATGAGTCCTAAACTGTTTTACAGCCGGAGATAGAGAATGTAAGATTGTTTCCCTGTCATCTAAAACAGCAAATCGTTTAAGTGAGTACAGTTTTTTTCCAGCTTGAACTTTGTGGTGCTGAATATTTGCATCCTGAGATACAAAGTGGAAATAAGTAACTGCAGCTATATGTCTTTGGGGGATTCACTGAAAGGCCATCCACACCAACACAAAGCCACGTCACAGATTAAATCCCAGATGAGATGTGAAAACTGCTTTGTTCACTTGAGGGCTGTCACAATTTCTCCTTTCTTGTTTGTTCAATACCAATAATCTAAACATGGTGTTTGAGAGACATATTACATATTTTTATGAATTGCACTAAATATTCAACACAGTCCAACAGCAGTTTGTGAAAAACTGATTCAGTGAAATGTAACATTTTTGTGTACAGAGACACGGAATTGTGTCGCTCAGCACAACTTATTTTTCGGAATGACATTACGATAGAAAAAGAAAATTGCGTTTAGGCAACAAAACTGCTTGGTTAGGTTTAGGGAAAACATCATGGTTGGAATTAGGATGATTTTCGTGGCTGGTAGTCCCGTCCACCTCCCCAACCGCACAAAAAGAAACAAGTCTTAATTGACTATTCATTGCCATTGTTTTTGTGCTAAGCGACGCGAAAACCCCCCCCCCAAAAAAAAACAGACAATTCATGTCAATGTGAACAAAACCAATTGATTGCATTTGGTGACTGTTTCGCAACCTGCCATGATACTGTGCTGAAATATAGCCGACTGTATGATCCATTTGATAGTGACATTCTGTCATTACAATTAAATGGAAACCTGCTTAATCATAGTGGTAACTAAAATATCTAATTGAAACTTATGAAATGAGAGGGATTAAAAAGCTTTTCCATGAATTCCCTTCAGTCATGTAGCTTTTAAGAGAATAAAGATACCGTGCAGGAGTGGATAAAGGACGGTAGGGACAGGCTATTGAGCTGAGAGGTCTGTCATACTCTCAGGATGGATGAATACATATTGATTAAAGCCTCGTTCTGCTTGCTTATTGTACTGCACGGCAATCAGGAGCATGCTCCGTGAATTCAACACTTGGAAAAGAAAGCCTGCGTAAACGAATGTCGAACAACCTCAACACGAACAAATCAGGAACAATAGCACTTCGCAGGGAAGAAGTTTGCTGAGCACAATGCAAATGACTCCCACACACATCAATTTGGATTTCATAGTTCTGGTGATAAAAGAAACAGTGAAGAGAGGTGGCATCTTTAACTCTGATAAGATGCCACTTCTATGTTGTTAACATTTTATCTACTTGCTCATGTTTGTCAGACACTCAGAGGAGCTTCTACCAAAAATCCTCTTTAAAACTTCCCCAGCACCCTAGCCTGCGTGTCTGCAAGCCAACAGAGAAATCTCCTGAATAATGACATGTGGTCAAAGGTTTGGGAAAGACAGAATTGCTTTGCCCATCATACGACAGCTCGTGGCAAAAGGATCACCTCTATTATTCGTGATTTAGATGGCGAGGACCTCAGCCTCATCCAGTCAGATGATGCAGAATGTGAATGCTACTCGTGGAGGTCTGTGAGATTGGATCCCAGAAGTTTTGGTATTTTTTTATTTATATATTTACCTGCGGGAAACATTTGTTGGAATACGAATACCAGTGATGGGGTCAGTCAGAAGCAAAAATTGGTTACTTGCCTGAAAACCATTAACATAAATCAATTATTGGAGGAACATTGGTTTTCAAAGTTTTAAATCATAGCCAGCCAATTACAGTGCAAATATTTTGTATATGGAGGTACACAATGAATACTAAACACATTTAAAATGATTTTGTTGTAGATATATTTTTTGTATACCATCAATTAAATATTTGTACCGGTGTAGCTGCCCATTAAAAGTGTCCTGCTGAGTTTCCTTGTAAACAAACAAAGTCTCTTTTTATATTCAGTGCAATTCACCACAATGCATTGAATGCATCCTTGAAGTCTACCAAAAGTGTTGAATGCATCTCCTTCCTCTAAAAGCATTTGCAAAGCTCAATTCATCATCAGGTGGCCAAAAGAACATAACTCACAATGAATGCTATGTTGTCTACTGCATCTGCTGGATCTGTTCATGCTAAAACGTTTGCCATGATAACTTTATAGTGTGAGAAATATGTCCAAGTTGTATTACTGGTTCTAGCTTTTTTTGTGCTGTGGCCAGAACATCAATCAATGCATGTTTAAACTAATACATTAATATGGATTCCCATAATTCTAGTTATTCCGCATCAAATACACAAACCCATGGGGGAAAGAATAAATGCTAACAGTTGTCTAATCCTCCTGGTAGCTGATGTTTGTCATTCTTCACTGATGATGTGTACAGACAACTGAGCAAATATTCCTCCAGAGTAAAAAACTGCGTTTCCAAAGACCTCTAACAAGGACTAAACTTTATAGTGGAGATCCCAGCTCATCCAGCGATTAAATACACGTCTTATATTTCTAGCAAACCGGAGAAATCAGCTCAGTTTATGGCATTTAGTTCATATCCTCAGATTTATTTCTGTCCCTGTGGTGCTCTTATATCGCTACGATTATGTTTGCGGTGCTTTGGCTCACACCTGGGAACACCACATGGCCAAGGTCTCCAGGATAAACTGAGTGACGAGGAGCAGCAGATGTCTCAAGTCTTGAAAGGTTTGAAAGAGTGCTCTGACAGCAATATGGTACAGCTTAATCTTCTTAGTTTCATGGACCAAGAGGCAGAATGTGGAATCACTGGAGCTGAACTGAATCTTGAACTCTGGCTTTGTTAAAGTGCTGTGTTGGTGTTGAGAACACTCAAGAAGTGTCTTAAACAGACATCTCATGCAACATCAGAGAACGATTTCCAACACATGCGATATGTCTGACGCAGACCGTCGTCAGAAAAAGGCCTTAGAACCAAAAAACGTCTCCCACTAGGTTATTCTGAGGCAGTGGGAGTGACGTCCAATAAGGCGATTTCACAAAGGCACCCAGATTGCATCGGTCTAGCACGCTGTATTATGAAGGAATCAGCCTTTGGGAAATAAAGTGGCTGCCATCAACATACTTCTTCATTTTCAGTGAGTAATCATGCCGGCTATTGCAATTAGCCTTACAGAATGGCACTTTCCCTATTATACCTTATGAGCGTTTCTGCACGCCACAGCATCCTCTCACTGAGTTACATAACTTTAGATAAGTGAACAAATTTATTTCCATGCCTTCCGGGGCAGTGCACACGTCCTCTCCACTTTATAAAGACAAACTGAGGAGTCCATGAAATAACACCAAATTGGAGATTGCTATGAAATTAGAAAGCATTGAGTAGCCCTCTGTAAATGAAAACAAGCTTCCTTTGTGCTGCCAGCAATGCTTTTAAACTGGGTTTGAATAATAACTCAAAGAACAAAATTAACTTTGTTTGTCCTTCAGGGAAGAGCAATCTCAGAAATGCTGTTTTTTTTAATTATTCATTTCAGTGTTCTGTTTTATTAAATGCTTCCTTGAGGTTACAGAAGTCATCAACAAAGCAGAGTCGATTCTGGCTCATTTAAACTGCAAGGACCAGAGGCCAGTTGTTCGTTTCGTTAAATTAGCACCGGAACATGTGCGAGGAAATGAAGTCAGATAGATCCTCTAAAAATATGTCAGAGGTGGGACATGTAGCCTGCAAGTATATATCCTTTTACAAGCAAATATATTTCTATTTGAAGCACCTTTGAATGGTTAGTGGAATACACACTAAAGACATCACCATGGGGTTCAAAATACTTCTCTTTTTAATTTACACACTATATCAAATACATCCATTAAGAACTTTTTAAGTTTAATTTTGAGATTTCGGGCTATTTTGTGTATTTATGTTTATTTTACTACTTTGTCTATTTGCGTCTCTAGATTTCTCCTAAATTCACCAAAAGTTAGCATTAGATAATGCCTCATTAGCCTATTTAAACATATCAAATTCAGAAAACTAATACAAAAAAGTAATTGTCTGTAGAATTGTACTAGTGATATACTTGTTTTTTAGTCTATTAATCTGTAGCATCTTGCAAAATGCATGGCATATTACAATATACATCTTTAAAGGTTGTCTTCTCAAAATTAGTTTTTTCTCAGACTGAGCTGGAAATCTCCACTTCAGTAGCACTTACAAACACTAAACTTCCCAGTTTAATTACCTTTTTTACGTTTCCGCAGAGGGGTTGGTTCATATATCATTCATAGCACATTTTATTATGGTAAAAGTAGATTTTTTATGGCTGTTCACAGTATTTTTTACTTTATCGGAAAGATCGGAGCCTGATTGCAAATAGTAATCTGTGTTGTCAGCGCTAACAAGTCTGACAGCAGCTGTGTGAATGGATTTATTCCAAAAAGAACTAAACTGACACACAAAATAGCTTCACTTAGGTAGCATAGTCCTTGTAAGGTGTGCTGTATACTCTGTGTACTTCTCAAACAGAATATAGTGCACACTCTGTTACCACGGCTTTGGAAAAACAAAGACTGCAGCTGACACGTCTTTTCTCATTTTCACCCTAATAACTCACACTGCAGAGTCTAAAGAGTCCCAGTAATAACACAAACTACTAAAAGTCTCTCCAGATCATCCACTTGAGCGCCACATTGAAAAAACAAAACAAACACTTGGATTAGCCCCACAATGGCAGAGAAACAAACACATGCAAATACTCAGACACACACCCACTAGTGAGGGAATGCATACACAGACACAGACACAAACAAACAGCATCAAAAGTCAAAGCTTGAACTGAACTTTGGAAAGTATTTCTTGGGGTGAAAGCTGGCGGGAAGCGGGTGAATATTCACTCTCCACCCACAGAGACCAGTCTCATTATAGAGTGGCTTGCTATATCCACAGACACAGTGTCCTTCTTAGAACTTTCATTCCCTTGGACATGTGTTTTTCTGTTCATTTTATGAACAGAACAAACAGACTGGTTTCTTTTCATCACCATTTTGTGTTTTTAGGGACTGTGGCTCAAGACCACAAGAGGCCACAATAACTTAAAAACACAAGTAACAATCAATACTGAAAAGTATTTCTCAGATATTTCAGATGATTTTCTCTTTTAAAAATATATGTACAATGACATCATCACTATTCAAAGCTGTGTTCCTACTCAGTGTGGCCAGGTGAAAATTCAGGGTACAACAAAGTGATGCGAGACACAGAGGCAGCGTCAACAGTACAAAGCTGTATGTTTATCTACTGTGCAACAGCACGGGTTTGGAGCGTCTCCGGTTGAGCTCGGCCCACTACAATGACCTGCTCTGGTAAACATCCTTCAGAAGATATGATATTTTTTCCAGTCACCATTTCCAATGCATGGACAGTGATAACACGCTGCGTTCGTCATGGCTCAACAAGCAGAGCTTGCAGTGCGACGTAGGCAGATATATACAAAGACACCACTGACAACAGTTAATTTAGTTTAGCATATTAATTGCACCACAAGGCCTGCCTCAGCCCCCAGAGAGGTCATTAACAGTCTTCGAACATGGAGGTTGTTTTAAACGGTGTGGGTTTAACCACTGCTGTATGAAGGCAGTGCTCACGGAGAGAGGTCAAAGGCTTTCCTCCATGAGGCATGTGTTCAACACGTCGTTCTAGTGTTTTGTGGCACAATGACTCGGAGGAGTGGGTCATGTCTTGCAGCAGGAGGGCGTTGACAGACTGGATTCGACTCCTCTCATGCTCTGCCAAATGAGCTGGGAGTCAAATGGCTACAATGAGCAGGGCTTATCGCTTGTGCCACCTGAGCGGGGCTCAGTATGCGGTTGCCGAGCTGCACTTTCCAGCAGCTCCGAGCTTCCATTAAGTCACCTTGAGGCCTGCACCGCTGCGCATGAGGAGATTTATTCGGCAGCTGTCATTTGATCGAGTACATTGAGTAACTCACACCAAACCCTGCATCCATGCCAAGCTTCTGCAGCTGACTCATGAGAACATTTTGCCCTTCCATATTATGGGGAGTCATGTTAAAGCTTTGTCAAATCCTGCCAGTGTGCTGCATATTGCACAGCTGGTATTGCTTTTTTAAATATTTCACACAATATCACTGTGACCTTTTGTTGTGTTTACTGTAGCCAAAGGTATTGTCATGTTGTGTCTCGTTAAATCTATTGTTTTGTAGATTCTTGAGAGGCTTCAAGGTGCATTTTGTGTCCCCCCCCCCCCTACTGTTGCCTCTCTGCAGTGGATTTCTCCGGGCCGTACCCTTGCTCTGAGCCACTCCTTCATGATCTGATATTCCTGTTCTTTAGAGTTTAGAGCCAGCTAAAGGAGAAGAAGTGCCTTTTTCTTTCTGCATAAAGGCTTACTTGGAGAAATTACATTCATTTAAACAAGGTCATCTAGACTCAACGGGTAAAGGATTTCCTCTAAAGGGCTTTCGACATGCCAGAGGCTACAACAAGAATAACCCAACTCAAATGATTGGCTTGGTTTGCACCCGTTTCAGCTTCACAACGAGCGAAAAACCAATAATAATCACAAGTTACATCTCGGCCCACTGTACATCCCATTAGTCATCGTGAAACTGGCTTCTTATCTGCAGCCTGTACTTACAGTGAGGTAACAGGCACCCGAAGGCTCAGAATCACCAGAGAAATCCCACGTAAAATCAACATCTTTTTTTATATCTGCACACAACCCATGGCTCAATTCAGTTGTGTGGGATTGGGCTGAAATGCTGTTGGGTCTCGAAATATACAGGCTCCCACATCGGAGGCTCATTGATGCAAGCTTTGGGTCCATGCAACCCTGATGAAATGTCCCTCATCTGTGTTCTGTTTCCATGCTTTTAGTCACCTCTGCCCTTTGTTTGAACAACACATGTACTCATGTAATGTCATGTAGGCAGAGGAAAAAAGTATCTTGTTTATCCCTTGATCTGAAATGCGCTCTTCAAGCAGGTCGTCATTATTGTGATGTATAATTCCCTCTAGACCATCGTGCAATTTGGAGCTCAAAGCTAGTATGTATGTAATACTAATGTAAAAAGTATGGATGAATCCGTACAAGACTCTGTTTGTGACCAATTTAAGTTAGCAGCAAAATACTTTAGTGTAGTGTTTGTGGTTGCAAACACAGATGTGGTTTAGATAATGGAAATTGAATGGACATATTTTAGGGTTTATATAAGAATTATTAGTGGAGAGTGTGGGGAGTGTTGATTTTTTCTCAACGTGTATATGTGGTTTATTTCCGAACTGGTCTCCAAGAAATGAACTGAGCTAAATACTAAAAACCTGATTACAAACAAACTGAGCATATATATATATATATTAATGTCATATACAATCACAAACAGCACAACGTAATGAAATTCGACATAGGCACATAGGCCATCATACGCATTAGGAGCAGTCTGGTGCCCAGGGGCTCAGTGTCTCGCTCAAAGATGAGCTGGGGATCTGCCAACCTTGAGGTTAAAGGATGACCCTTTCCCTCCCCTGAGCCACGCCCACCTATGGGCTACTTTTCACCAATTGTCTTCGGGTGAAGAATGAAAGGGGTTTGAAGAGTTCTGCTCAATTTAACATACATCATTTATAATCTCAGATGCATTGTGAAACAACATAAGACGATATAGAAATATTCTTCCCAGAAATATGCTTTTTTTCCCCATCAATTATCTGATTAAAACAGTCAAGATATGAGCATTCCTTTCTCCTCCCACCACTTAATGCAGTGTAGTTCAGATGCGGTGCTGTGGGAGAATTCATTAACTTAACATGTTAAAGTCAACATTGAGATGCTGGACTTAGCACTAATGTGTTACAGATCTTTGAGTACGTGATCTGAAAGCACAGGGTGGAGAAATGAGATGGAGTGCTGCATGTGGAAGCTGCGAGGGAGCTTAGATCGAAAGCCTCACGCTGGTGAAAAGGTCATGTCTGGAATTTAACAGGTAAACAGCCACGATATTAAACTCACTTAAGAGGCACATGTCTAGTTTCAGAGCCAACATTTTGGATATTTATGCATTTATATGCAGTTTTAAATCTATATCGATCGATCTATCTATCTTTGTGAAAAGGAAAAGTTGTTTTTGATAGCTGATTTAAGTGTTGCTGTTTTTAATCACTGATTGAATTTCAAGTTCAAACAGCATTAAATGCCTGGCTATTTTAACAAGTGTTCAATCCATTCGATCCATTGAGTAATGAGTTGCATCCTGAATGATGAAAGGGTTGCAGTATTCATGTGACTCATACTGAAACTCTTAAATCAAACAGAGTTGTAGGGAGATGGTTGGAGTGGATCACAGGCTGACAAACATTCCCCCGTCTGAATCTGCACTCAACTGAGCAAGGCAGTGCGTTGTTAGAGAGGAGGATCACTCAACCTTATCGTCATTTGCAGTTTTTTGAGAGAATGGTGAGTGTTGAGAGCTCTGAACTTCATGCTAATTTTCATTGTGGTCATAATTATTTTCACATTTTGAAATCACAAACTGGCCTATTATGTAAGGATAAAACAATTTATCTATCTGTCATTCTTTATAAAGCGAATGTCACTGAAGTGTGAAATCCGGCTGCAAACTGAGTGTGTGGAGTCATACTACGTCCGGGCAGTCACACTGAATTCTTTTTTGTTGTGGTATTTGCTGATGAGTAGCCTTTAAACCACAACTTATGCAAAAATCGTATCTGTCATCCAAGGAGACTGCCCTCACCTCAATGCATTTTTAGGACAACTGATGTTTGTGGAAATAATGGCTTTCCTGTCTTGGAAACAAAAGGTGAAAACAGCTCGATGCTATTTTGATGTTACAAAACCACAGTTTCCATGTGCAGAGAGTGCAAACAGCTTTGGACAAAGTCAGAATCCTCTCATATTGACCTTCTTGTATGCACAACTGTTTACTAAAGCTAAAGGCTGGAAAGCTAACTGTTAAATGTGACATTGAGATGTAAAATCAGAGTTTGGACATCAGACAAAAAGTGTGGGTTTGGCTTTGATGCAACAAGCCCTCATACTCTACCTTGACAACACTATACTGCAAGTCTTCGTCACTGCGTTTTAAAATGACCCAGGTCCTTAACCTTGACGGTAATGGTTTAGTTAAGTGCAAGCTGATTGGCTATTGTTAAAAGTCTCAATATTGACCATGGGAGACTTTGATTTGATTTATATGACATACCAAATATATATATATATTACAGATCATACACAACTACATATTCATAAAACAATGCAAAGGAAAACACAATGAAGTTAAAGAATAGTTCTTTCCATTGTGGTCCTCGGCCATGGCTTCTGGCGTCAGAGTCACACACTTAATACACCGAACCACACACCTCACCTCAAAAAGTGGTTAGGACTAGACATGGTTATGACAAATATTCTTAAGTTCAGCCAACTAAGAGGGCTCTGAACACCTTCACGGGTGTTTTTAAATTATTCTGGCTGATTAGACTTCTTCTCAGGACTGTGTTGGTGTGTAAAAGACCAGCTGAGTGACATCTTCCTGAACCTCCTGTTAGCTTTGTTGAACCTAAGGCGGGACACATTACACTGCTGTCATTCTTATTGGTAGATGGAGATTTGTGACCTAATTAATTCCCATCAAAGCCCCAGCCCTCCTTTAACAGGAGCAGAGGTCTAATCAGCCAGAATAACTGAAAACACCTGTGTGGATGTTCAGCACCTTTAGGGAAATATTGTGGTTCGTTTTAATACATGACTTTGATTACAGGTTTGTGGTGAGACACTAACGCTGGTCTCAAGCATGAAATGGATGTGCTACACCTCCATCTACCAGCCCGTGTGTGTGTACTTTTTTATAATACAGTCCTTGTGATTTAGCATAATGAATTTTAGAGGTTGGCTATACCTTTATGCTGGATGTTATCAACCAATTTCATGATGAACTTTTAATTAGGTGATAACTGAATAAAACTGATTTATTGCACCTTTTCAACTACAATGTATGTGTGTTTTTTTTGTACTTTGCACATGAGCTGATACATTACGTTTCCAAATCGTTAGTACACATTCAGGCTTCAGGCATCCGCATGTCTGTCATGTTAGTATTCTATAGGCGGTCTCTCTCGCACTGTGCCATTAGAAAGCTCTCTCCCCACGAAAAACCAACGAACAGGAGAGATGAGCAGGGGCGTGGGATAGGTCAGAGTGACAAAGCCCCGTGATGTGTCAGTCCGGTGTGGCTACTGTCTTTCACCTGGTTGCTGCAGCACGTGGATGGATGCGCAATTGCGCGGCTCTGATTGGCCAGGAACGCGGCGCCCAGCGGGAGCACCGGAGTCCCTACTTGTCATTACTGTTGCTCCGATTCACAAGCCCGTGAACACCGCTGGGCTCAGCGCGTCCATCTCTGCTCGGACTTAATCAGATTCATTTTACAACATTTAAAGCAACGGCTCGCACTATGGATGCTACTATTTATCAGATCATAATTGGGGAGCTCGGGGACCTAAATTGTAGTTTGATAAACGCGCTCCAAGACACTTTTTTTGAAAACGCCTCATTGTCATTGCTAAGCTCTGATGGTAAGATGGACTTCCTTTAAACAAAAAAAAAAATCTTGTTCAATATTGAGTGATGCTGCGTCTCGGAGAACGGAAACTATAAGCGTCCGGTTTTCTTATACTGTATTTCCCCCTCCCCAAGGTTTATATTGCAATGCCACAACCGATGAGATTGGAACCTGCTGGCCGCAGAGCAGCACCGGCAGGATTGTAGAGAGACCCTGCCCCGAGTACATCAACGGGGTGAAGTACAACACAACCAGTAAGATATTTAGCTGTCATGGCAAAAGTTATTTTCTGCATTTATTTGGATTAAATAATTTTGCATCAACAATATATATATATATAAATATATATGTACTTTTTATTTTAGTGTTTTTAAATATGCACAATGAAGCCAAATGTGCTGGGTGTAAAAGTTAGAGTAAAACATAATTTTTTTGGTGAAAATGGAAGGTCAAGTATAAGCAAACACTCATCAAACATATCGCAATGTGTCTTAGCGTCTTATTGCACTGTGGAGGACCTCTGGTGTTAACTCGGTCTGTTGTGTCCCCCTGTGCTCTGAAGTAGAGCAGTGGTGACAGTGAGTCTCAATGTTCATTACGCTGGTGTCACTGCAACAGCTGCAACTGAATGAACATGTGTGCTGTTCAGGCAAATCCCATCATTAGAATGTGATTAGAATTCTTGTTTCTTCATCATCAGATATTGGCCAAACTTGGCTAATGTTAAGATATATGTGATGCAGTTACAGTGGAGTTTTATGGAGAAGAAAATAAATTAATGAATAATCTATCATCTCTCTCTCTCTATAAATATAAAATCCATTACAAGCAGTTATGGGCAACAGCTTCCTTGGTCCAGAATGCATTACAGTCTGCTATTCTGTAACAAACACGATTTTCCGACATCCAGCCCTGTTTTTGGGCCATCAAATCTGGTACTGACTTGAGTTTACAAGGTCTCTGACGATCACATATATAGTTTTGCTGAATCCAGCCCACAAACATTTCAGACGGCTGAATTTATGGTATTGCAACTTCACCATAACCACACCTGTCATCACAGATCCAATTGTGAATGTAGCCTGATGGGGGATCTGACTATATAAATGTGTGGTTTGGAGCTTTGACCCAGTTGAGTAAAGTCTTGACACCAAATTGCAGCCAAAGTTATTGTTGCTGTCTGTAGTTCAACAATGACGTTTTTTTTTAACTTGCTGGCTTCTTTTTTTCTCAACAATAAGCTGAACGGATAGTTTCTATCTGCTGGCTTGAAAGATTGAGCAATCCCAAACCCATTCTGTCTCATCCTACAGTTTCATCAAGGACAAACAGCATTTCACAACTCTCCACCACACTCACAGTGTTACGTTATGTAACTGGTGTATTAATCATGAGACTGATGAAGTTGTTGACACATTCAGAAAAGTAAATTGCAGGTTTTCATTTCAGGGTTCAGGGTGACAGTGAAAGTGTGGGATGCTGGACTTTTCATTTAACACAGCTGTTATCTTTGTAATAAACTCAGGTGGAGCAGTGTCCTAACCCCCCACCACCATCACACACACACACACACACACACACACACACACACACACACACACCATTGATTCACCTTCTGCTCTGCTGGTGCTCAGTATTTGTTTGGCATGCCTGATGGTTTGATGCATGCGGTGTGAAAAGCACAGTCATTTACCATGACAGCATGTGCCAACACCTTCTCTGACATCCACCTTCATTAGTTGACAGCTTCATGGATCGTACTCGTTTTGATAGGCTGATTAGATATTATGGTGAGTTTGCAGTGATTGAATGTTTTTGTAAAATTGATCTTCCAATCAAACAACAGGCCTCTGAAATGCACTGGAGTTTAATGTCATTTTTTTTTTTGTTGGAGGTGATGAGTTGATTGCACTACTCTTGTTTCTTCCTGCTGTTTGACGAATGAAATAGGAAAAAATGAGTACAGGATTCAAAGACAAATTAACTTTTCAGGAAAATTAAGTCACATTGTTGAACAGATGGCATCTTTCAGGTAAAATGACGCAGGTGACAGATGGTTTCCCCCCCCCCCTTGTGTAGACCCGATAAGTAAGGTAATTAGGTAAAAAAGTGTCGACTTAATTTTACAGCAGATTGGACTGTGAACAAATCCTTTTATTTTGCTTGTCTATTAGAGAGGGCTTGTTAACCTTTTGCAACTCACTGTTTACCCGCACACAGTCCTGCCTGCCATTATCAATCAAAATGTTATGTATTCAGGCTCATATTTCCTCACATACTTTGGAGATTTCACCTTTTACAGGGTCGTCTCCCACATAACTTCTTCTTTTCAAAAATTGATCCCTTTTGTGTCACTGCATCCGAGGGAATGCTCGCCAGCTAACAGTGGCAAAATAAGTTTGTCTCTCCCTGATGATGTGTCGTGATTGGCGTAATGATATGCAAATGTAAATATGGAAAGTATGCTTTGTTTGGCTTGCTAGGTTTTTTAAAATGTATTCATTTGAATTATTGAGCACGTATGAATATAAAAAAACACTACCTTTGTAAATTACCCCAAAAATATGTATTTTAAATTGAATTGAAGTATTTGGCAGTACCGCTGTGGCCCATTAGACAGCGCTCTGAGGAGCACCAGTGCGGCCCATTGGTTGAGAATAGCTGCATTAGAGCTGTTCGTGTAACTGCACTTTACACTATGAAAAAGGTTTCAGGCAGAGAACAAAGAAGGAAATAATATGAGGGGGTTTTATAGTTTGGCCACTTTGCAGTCATATTACTGAAATTATCTTACAGCTCGTTTCACATACTGACTGCAGTGTCTTGGGACATTCAGTGGTCCAACTGTAGCGGATGATAATAGACTTCTGCATCATATAATTTTGTATCAGAGCCAATGAGGCAGACTTGATCGGCTTAGCTGCCTGTGATCGATCGTCATATATATGAAAAGCAAGAATTTTAAGAGGCTGATGAGAGTTTGCTGCATGGACCTCCTTAACAAGCTTTTGATCATGTAAGAGAGCATTAGAGTCTCTGTCGATCATGGCCGTGATGTATACGAGCATGGAGTATTTGGAGGGAGGTTAATGAGATTGTAGTGTGATGTGTTTAAACATTGCTTGCCTTAGAATGCACTTATTGCATGTATCAAAAACAGGGTTAGTTGTGTGAAGTCTATGGCACTTACAGTATAGTTGTTGAGGTAGGTTTAGAGAGGAGATGGAGTTTATGTTCGACTTTATTCACTAATGCACCGTGTGATCCTGTTGATCTTTTTATCATGTTTCTAAATGCTTTGTGAAGCTATAGGCTGCCAGTAGATCTCCACATAGACACCACAGATAAAAAACCTACTAGTGCTAATGTATTCCCCAGTCTTATTCCCTTGAATTTCAGTTAAATAATGAGGTTTTTTTTGGACAAAACAACGATGAACAAAAATGAAGCAGATTTGAATTATTGTCCTCAAAGAGATAATTGTCCAAATTTAAGCATATCTATTGTGTTAACTTCGCTGTATTAGGGTGAATGTATGAGTTGAAACCGTTAGTGAAGCTTTTACAAAACTCTTTATTGCATAATTCATATTATTAAGTCACGGGATGCTGCAACGCTTTCCACAAAAAGGGACATGGGTCCTGAGACAATGGAGGAGAGGTGTCCTCGTGCTGCTGGGTCACATTGGCATCACCCATTTTCAGCCATGGATGAATGCAAATTCTAAATCACAAAATAGGTTAGACTAAGAATAGAAGCAGGCTCCGAACATCACACGAGGCATGTCTTAATTCAAACGGTGCAATTACACACAGAGTCTGAAATAAGAGGAAAGCATGCTGTTTTGCAAACCAAAGCCCAACTGGATGCATTTTTTCGCTCACTTTGGCCACATACAGTATCTGACCTTTGGGACCAACAATAGATTCTCTTTTATTTGCCTCCTTGGAATGTCTCAGAGGTAAACATTTAATGCTACAGGCCTGCATTTTTAAAAGGCATGACCCAGTAGTGAGCGACTGTATATTTCAAGACAATTCCCTGTGCTTTGTACTCCCAGTTGTTGAACAGTGGAGGATACAAATGCTGTCTTCGGTTGAACCTTGTAGCTTCACTGGACTTTAAAGTGAATGGGCCTAGTAAGTTATATGTCAACAAAATTGTAACTTTACAGAAATCTGACGTTTTCACAGGCTTAACATGCCTGTTCAGGTGAGGGGCTGTACATTCTTTTCCATTTCTTTGAGCATTTATAAATATTAATATTTGTGCGGAGTGGCTTAAGAGGTTTATGCATTTTTAAACCTTTCCGTGTCTCTATTTTTTTGTGTGCATGTATTTAGGTCTCTGGTCTACATGAAAGTTATTTCACCACAGTTGAGGCAGAGATTTGTTAGATCTGGTTTCAGGTGTTTCTTTTGTCATCGCATGCTTTGTCACCATGTGATGTGTTTTCTGTCACACATCAGGCAAGACCAAATTCATTTTTGATGTTTTCTCTGTTCAGCCTCTAAGAGTGTAACCGTAATTATGAATCACGCTTCTTCTAAACTCACCTCCTCCCTGTGTGTCTCTGTTCATTGTCACTGATCCCGTCAGCACACAGTGTACCGTTAGTCATCACAACTCAAAGTCAGAATTGCTGCTTCTACAATGGAACTTTATTGATTCTCTTATCTGGAGTAATATAGTGTATCAGCGCCGTGGTGGACACATCGGGAGAGAAGCAGAGCTGCTGCATGTTGGGGATACAACTTGATGGTTTAGTTGAGATTAGGTGCGAGTCTGTGCAACAATACCTCATCTTTCAGAGGCAAACACGAAACTAAGGTAAAGTGGTGAATAAACAGAGACCTGTCTCTTCATCAAACATGAAAATGGCATGCTTTCTCAAAGTTTGCAGTGCGTCTCTGTTGCTTTTTGTCATGTCAAAACATTGTACTGTAGTTGCAATCATGAGATGCTTTTTGCAAGAATAAATCTCTTATTAAAATTGTTCAAGAACCACTTGTTAGATGCTGCAGGATGACCCCGTCGGCACAAACAGGTTCACTTTTCAAAGCGACTGAAGATGTAATGTATATTGTTGGGTGGCGTGGTTGTGTAACTGAACGTTAAGAATATTTACCCAAGTAGTGTGAAATAAATCAGTTACTCTTGTGTACCGTCAGCATAAGCTAATGACTCACCAATGTTTACCGCTCAAGTTTGATGACAGTTGAAATATGTCCCCATAGTTCCTTTGTGGAGACATAACATAAATCCCATACCTTTCGAAGCCATACACACACTTAACACTTCATTTATCGGTTTAAAATTTCCAAACCACAGAACATCTTTTGTTAGTCACTTCCCATGTTCAGCTCCTCATGCAGAGAATCACTCACTTCTTCTCAGTGATTGCACCAGAATCCTCTGTAAAGCACCTCTCCCGCGGTGAATGTACCCCTTGATCCACTTGTCCTCAGTGAGACTGGATAAGCGAGTAGTCGGGTTAGCAAATTTATCTGTCAGCATGTGTGTAGCAAACATTTCACCAGCCATTGCACACTAAGTTCCCAAAGGGGGTAATCAGCAGCCCCCCCCCCCCCCCCCCACTGGCTACACAAACCACTGGTTCAGCCTTCACACATACACGACAGCAGTCCTAAACACATTATTTTTTATGTTTTCATGACAAACCATTGTGACCCACTCAATAGGTCTTATCTATAAATTGTGAGAAGAGGGTAAATAAACTGCCATTTTCTATGATGAATCGGTAAACCAGCCATTTCGTAGAGATAATTACGTTTGATAAATCACAACTATGTTTGATGCATACGTTATTAAACGCTTTTACACATGTTAAATACTATATATTTGTTCAATGTTATATTATTATATTTTATGTGCATTCTGAAGTATTGCATCAGAAAGATTCACATACAACTAATTTGTAATCACAAAGTTAATTTGTAGCATTTGTTTCGATTGTTGTCGATTTCGCAGTTGAAGTGAAAGTTCAATTTTCAAACTGCGTCTCAATGTCTTCTCAGTTCCATGGTTGCCTTTTGGCAACTCAAAGTGCTCGTTAGGGAAATATGAAGTCCTTGGTTTAAATTTTGAAAAGTAGACTTGTCTTGAAGCATGAGACTGATTATTTCAATAATCAAACAAAAGCATGATCTTCCTTCCCAAAGTGTTTTATTTGCCTAAACATGCATCACTGCAACCTCCTCCTCATGGACTTTGTGCAGATGTCATAATTCCTGTATTGGAACAATATTTCCCCCAAAAAGTGTTGAATTACACATATTTGACAATAAAAAAGAGACTTTGCAAATCTTTATTGTGGTACTAAACGTCCACAGGACAGATACAATTGAAATGCTTGATTTTAATGATAAAGCTCAGACAGAATACTTGTTTGTTATTATCGCAGTGACCTGCTATAAATAACTTGGATAAAGTGCTTATAAAATGTGACGGCATGCGCTTGCTTTTTAGCTGTGTAATGCGGTGGCATAATATGCTGTCATTATCCAAACACACTTAACTCCATGTTTGGCTTGTTAGTTTCCGTCAGGGCCACAGACTTGTAGCACACATCTGTTTGCTCATTTTCTCTCACAAACTGACTTCAGTACAGCTGCGAGGTTTGACATAAAACACTAGGGGCAAACGTTTGAATCTATGACCTACAATTGTAGTTATTACTAATGTGAGGGCATGACAAGAAACAGGAAAGCTTGGGAGGCACAGCTGTGATAAGAAGTTACCCAGCAACTCTTCCTCAGGCTGTGTTGGCCTGTCTGCTTCAATAGTTATCACCCAAGGCACAAGGCTCTGAAAGAGAGTCAGTGTTCCCTGCTAACAAGAGGAGATAGACTGACACTTGCCCCCCCCCCATTCCAGTTCAGTGTGACGCTTATAAGACATGTGCAGTGAAGCTACAGTACCAGTCACACTTTTATCCAAACCTTAAGTTGTTCAACCATCCTAAAGATCAAACTAGATGTTGAAATGATCAAATCAGATGTTGAAGGCGCCTAAATTTATCAATCAATTGAACATTAATCTGCAACGATTGTGACAATCAAATAATCACCATTTTTAGAAATTATTCTTTCTTTGTCCGTCTGTCGGTCCACTCATTTTATCTAGACCATGGAATGTATACAAGAAATGGACGTAGTGCACGTAATGTCAGCAGTTGGGTTTGTGGACTGCCAGTTTGAAGCCTTGAGGTCGATGCCATCTTGGTATTTTGTAACCAGTAGTGACACAATAGGGCAGAGTTAAGTACAAACCAAAAGCTGAATACGTCATTTTTAGGCAACCAAAAATCCTTCTAATTATTTTAATGAACCTAAAAATGCAATGTGAAAGGGTTAAAGCTGTAAGATTAAAATGCAGACAACTCCCAGAGCGGACCATGCCGCGATAGCGACCTTTCAAACTCAAGGTAGCCAAGTCGTAAAGCATTCCTCTATTGTACTCTAAATGGGACCATAATTTACAAAATGAACATCATGCTGTATTGAATAAGACTTGAAACTCTCGATTGAGATCATAAACTCATCTTTCCAATGTTCACTGGGGTAACAAATTAAGTGAGAAGTCATTTTCATGTAGACTTCTATACATCTTTTTACAACAGGTGGGGTCGCCCCCTGATGGCTATTAGAAATATTGCAAGTTTAAAAGGCACCTTCGCTTTGGGTTAACTTTTCAGAGCTGGAGGTTGGTGCCTTGACCAGACTGAAATATCTCAGCAACTATTGAATGGATTGCCATGAATAACGATCCGATACCAGTGCGTGCGTAATAATCTGTATGCCTCACTGTGTGAAAGAGACTGGGATCATTCTGTGTACGGTAACATCAGTCTTGACTTAAACATAGCTTTCCTAAGTTTGTAAAATAAATTATAACAAATAAATACATAGATAATGTTCTTAATTTGTTTTTATTAAAATAGCTGTATCTGATACCAGATCGGTCTACTGTCATTGCTATTTGAGTCGGTATCTGACCGATATCAGTATCGGTGCATTTCTACAGACAATAGAGTATATTTTTGTTTTTGTGACAATAAACTTGGTCATTGTTATCCCAGTAATAAAAAGCCCTACATAATTTCTAAATATGAATAACAATTGTCACCTTGAACTGTGCATCATGTGTCTGACATGTACTGCTGGGTTCATGAACTTAATTTTAAGCAATGACCTTCACAATCGGCATATTCGAGAAGTAAACAAAGCCTTTACTTGGAGGAATAATAACAGTTGCATGCTGTACAGACACCCTCCCTCTCTGACTGCATGTGTCCTGAAGTTCCAGCCGACTGACTCTGAAACCCAAACAAAACCCGCCCCCACCCTTTGAATTCAAATAAGAAAAGCTGCTTTCTTTTCACTTTCAACTCTCCTATTTGAGGAAAATAATCACCCTATTAAACATCTGAGTAATACTGATCAAATTCTAAAAGAACATTTAATTTCAGGTTAATTATTGTTTTACCACAGAGGATATATTTATTCACCATGTCTCTAATGGCTTCACAGCCTCAGGGCAGAAGCAAGTAATACAATACGTCATGTATGTACATCACACTCCATCTCATTAGTTCATTCATGAAATTCAATGAACCATCAAGTGTAATGAGAGTGCCAATTATAGTTCTTCCCCCCACTCCGCTCACAGGGGAAATAAATATGCAGGTCCATCGCTACAAATGAATTAAGAGACATGGAATATCGTCAAATTTCTATGGCCTCCCTAAACTGAACAAGCTATTCTTTCTAAAGTGGCTTAATGCCCACAAGTTTGCATCTGTATTTTGCGACAGGATATCACCTCTACAACACAGTGGAGCAGCGAAGTCCATCTGAAAAATATGAAATACCACAATCACTATAATCTGTGGCAACCCAGAAGGTTTAGCTGTAGCTTTGCAGCGGTTTTATTGATCTCCTAATCAAGAAGGTGTTTTGAAAGGACAAGGGCTACAAGCAATCCCAACTGGGCTAAGTTTGTAGAATACATTTGAACCCCTTTTTAAAAGGAAGTGAAAAATGCTGGAGTTAAGGCTGCAATCCCACTGAATTCTACTTACAAAATGTTTTACTGTTGGGGTCGAATCAAGTGAAAAGGGACTATAATAAGAAGGGCGCTTTCACAAGCCATATTCCATTTGGCCATTTTTCTATTTATCAATTTTATAGTGCCCAAATTGAAGCGGAAAAAATACAAAATATAACTTGCTCTTTTTCGTCCCGAGAGCTGCCACTTCTATGCAGGGAATCGCAGACTTTAAAATATTGCTGTTGAGGATTTTTCACTTCAACTTATTGTGTTTTTAATGCGTTTTCCTACGAAAGCCAGCAACACCTGTCAATTTCTGCTCATTGCATGCATACGGTCTTTTCAAAGTAAACTTCTGTTTTCACAGGAAACCACTGAGTTAGGTTTAGAGAACAAAACTACTTGGTTAGGTTTAGGAAAAGATCATCGTTTGGGTACGGAAGTGCCATTACTGAATTACACAAGTTACGTGACAAATAAACCAACATTGACTTCTGGTTTCACATGGGGAACTAACAGCGGTCTCCAGGCTGAAAGATTGCTGTTTGTTGGACAAACCAGTCACCCTATTGGTCCAACGCAAGCAATTTATAGACATCACCATGACTCTGATAATATTATATAGTAAAGAAGTAAAAAGAACTGCATCTGTATGCAACTTTCCCTTGTGTGGCAAATACAGATTTTTTTGAGGGGTTTTGGGTTATCTCAAAACTGTTTCCGAAATATTAACAACATGAAGCTATGCTTTTGCAGGTGTCTTATTTGCATAAAATCAGCCTTTAAAGACTCCCAAAACAGAAAGAGAATGATGATAAGATTGTGTTCGATTGAGCCGTTTTAACATGTTGCCAGCTGGCTTCTCTTAGTGACTGCACTGACAGCTTTTTTTTTCTCCTTGATCAGAGAGCTTGTAATTTCAGCATATTATATTGAAAGCTAATTGTTGCCTTTGTTTTTTGGCCTTTTACAAACTGTGTATTGATGCTTATACAAGGAGCTGTTTAAGGCCAAAGCAGCATGACTTTCCATGATGCAGATGGGAAACTGAAGAGCTGAAGTTAGGGGCCATTCTATGCAAAAAGATTTTGTCAGATTTTTGTCAACAACTGTTTCTTTGTTTTTCATAGACACTTCAAGCAAACTATTTACATCAGGATTGTTATACGACCTCCTTAACAATGCATGGCCCAATGACCTGTTATTGCCTTTGACACTTTGAAAATGGTTTCTCGTACATTTTATTTAGTTGTGTTCCTTTCCCTCCTTGATGGACGTCACTAGGGGAAATTTAAGCAAGGAAGAGACATTTTCAGCCAAAAGCAGTGAAGTGAACCTCCCCACTGACACAGCTAAACGCAACAGAGACCTCAAGAGAAACTGCATGACATGCAACACGTGTATTTTTCAAGCCACTTAAAATTACCTGGTGTGGGGTTTAGGTTTCCTTTTGCTGATTTGCCGCTAATTTGTGAAGAGAGATATCCCTGATCTATGCTGCATGGAGGTTAGAAGAAGGAATAAGCAACTGTATGTCACTGTAAAGGATGGTAGCAGCTGGTTGGGCAGTCAAGCAGCCAAATCCATCTTCTGTTGACTGGCTCAGTGGACGTTGACCTGAGCTGGTGTGGTTTGTTGGTCCCTGCGGGTGCTTCCAGGACCCAGTCACCCTGACAAATGTCTCTCTTTAAACCTGGTGCAGCATTTCTAGAGCCACATCTCCAACTACCATCTTAATTGTCATCTGTAGGAGGCAGAGAATGACACAGAGGCTTACAGTCACTGAGAAAACAAGAAAGCAACGGTGGGATTTCTGCTCAGGCAGGTTCTTTGCACTATTCTAACCCATCTTTTTGGCTCCTTCTTAAAACTGTCTCCAACTAAAATCTTTACGCTACTTACGATCTATTTTAATCTACAAGAATCATCTTCAGTAGAAGAGGATGTCTAATTTTGTCATTGGAAATATGTTAGTAATATTTCTGCACAAGCCACAGATGTGCATGAAAGAAAAAGCTCAAACGTCTTATCTTCCGCCCTTGGGCAGTTCCCTTAATAGAGTCTGTGTCCAAAATTTCACAGAGGGAAAAGATGACAAAACAAAGATCAAACATCAGTTTGTCAAATGTCTATTTGAGTTCTAAGCCCTCTGAACACTTATTTCATGTGCAGTTTAATGCAACAGCTTGATTTTTCTGGAGAAATGCAAAGGACATAATTAGATGCACGAATAATCCTTGAAAACAAACCGACTTTTTAATTAGACAGGGTCGGCTTTGAGTTAACAGGTTTTTCCCTTTAGCGTATTTAAGCAATGAAGTGCTAATTACTGGTAGAAGACGGCAGTCAAATGCACCTGGAAACATTAAAGTTCAGAGCGAAGTTTAAATACTTTTTCATGCATGTATGACTTGACTTTCAATTATCTCCTCAAGATAAACCTCCCAGAGATGTATTTTTTGGCAATCCAGTCATTTTTGGAGCGTGTACTGATAATGCTATAGAGCCAGGGACTTTGTTTTGCTTCGTAAGGATTAGCACCTCTGTCAAAATGTATAACAGAGTAAATGTGACAAGAGCAGGACAGTGTTATTTTTCTGTGTGAAGTGGTTTAGCTGCCATGTTGTGTTTGATCAAACCTGGGTCAATCAAGGGCTTGGGAACAGTTTGCGTTTTGATGTTGTGAAGGAAGTTGGCATGTTTGTGCTGACAGGTTTTATGCACTTGAGACTAACATTTTATGATCTGAAACGCAGGTCGCCTGGGTCATAAATATGTG
Source organism: Anarrhichthys ocellatus (assembly GCF_004355925.1). NCBI lineage: Eukaryota > Metazoa > Chordata > Actinopteri > Perciformes > Anarhichadidae > Anarrhichthys > Anarrhichthys ocellatus. Next base: position 1,300,646 of record NW_022280062.1, on the reverse strand, counting down.
CTATTTGGAGTCTAGAGAACAGTTTGATTTTTCCATTATACTGATCACAGGGAGCGCCTTTTTCCTGGCACTGACACACAGAAAGGAAGCAAAAAACAACAGACTTAGAGATGAGATGTAAGCCCCAGAGTGAATCACTTACCGTGTAAAACAAATCATGACCCAAAGACTAAAACAGACAAATGTAAAAAATTCAGTGCTTAAGTGGCGCCCCTTAAACGAAAACCCACACAGTGATAGACATGAGCTAAGTTGTGAAATACTTTCCATTCCTGTCTTTCAACACAAAATTCATGAATAATAACAATAAGAAAACAATTAAAGATTGTTTTCTAACAGCATGAACTTTCTGAAATGCTTACACACATTTCCCAAAGCAGCTCTCAAGAGTGAATGCATCCGCTTGCCATTAGGAGCTCCTAATATGGCTGTCTGGGGTGCTGAGAAGGAGACTGAACACACTTTAAAGCCGTGCTATATTAAGAATACATCAATTAAAAAAGCATGAAAACAAAACAAAGCTTAAAAAGATGCTCCAGAGAACTCCTAAGACTGGTTGAATTGTTACTATTCCTTCATCACGTTATGTGTCAAGATACAAATGAGTGTTGGCAACCTCTTGGCTCCTTCATGTCCTCTCTTAAACCCTCAGACGTCGGTGTAGATGACATAGCAGCTTTGCACCATTTCCTGCTGATTAAATGAAATATCAAAATCGCAATGAGCTGCCAGATTCCAATGCTGTTAAGGTATGGCCAAGTTTACTCTGTCCCCAGCTCGCACAATTAAATTTCAAGTGGCTTGAAGGAAAGCTGCTGTAACTGGCTCAGGTGTGCAGTTTTCATCGTTTGACTTTGAAATATTGTAGCCTTTCATCTTCACTACGATTTGAAACTCATCCGAAAAACAAAGCCCCCTGTTCGACTGACTATTTCACAACACAGCTGAAACAAGTGGGTAATTCACAATGAGCTATGAGCAGCAGCTCGGTGTTATGAGGAGGCGTACGTCATGTCATGAGGAAACCGACCTCCCGGCTCAAAAGCAGCACAGATAACAAACTAAAGCACAGAGCAATCAAATTTAAGACAAAGAAAGAAAAATGCTGATCTGTATTATTCGTGTGGCAATGTTTCAAATCGGCTGAGAGTACCAGCACAGCCGCAATGAAGAATGTTTCACAAATGTATAACACAAAATATAAAAGGTTTCAATCCCCTATTGAAGAACCACTCCACATTAATTTAATTTGAGAACATTTATCTCGAGAAACAAGCTCCCAACCGTCCAATCTTTGAGCAATCATACTGTGTTTGTTTGCGTGTACGTATTTATTTGTGCATCCAAGAAAAGCAAGAGAGTTTGGCACGGTGGCCGGCGGAGGAGGCGATGTTGGCACGGAGCAAGTCAGTTGGAAATCGCACATTTCTTTCGTTTTTTTTCTGCATCTTTACCCGATTGGAGTGTGGACAGTGTTGGGGTCGTTCCAGCATTGTCAACACCTTCACATGGCAGCCCTGGAAAAAAAAATGATTCGATGATTTTTATTTGAGCTGTGTGAATATAAAATGTGAAGAGAATAGCTTCACCATGCGTAAATGCACAGATGGTTAGCCAGAAATGTGATTTCCCTGCACCAGCGCCATGAATCACTCCTGCCTCAGCAGAACAGCTCACAGGGACACAGCTGACAACCCTGCTCCTCTTTCTCTATTTCTGCAACAGCACTGCCTGTTTCACAAACACAGTGAGAAAACGTTATCTGGGAAGCACTCTGTGTTGCTAATGTAATATGAGGGTTATTTTGGGTGGCCAGTTATGGCTGCATGCCTCAAGGTTCAAGGACCTCTGGTGGTTGCAGTGACTCACACTTTCTCAAAACACCTATTATTGCTTTATACTGCCGTTGACTGACTGCTGACTAATCACACATCACTCTAGACCAGCCCCAGGCCTTCGTCAAAACCCAGCTCAGGTAAAACCACAGACTGTATGTCTATGGGGAAAACGGTTAAATATAAAGGATAATACGTCATTAATAGGGTTTTGTTAATGATATTAACTAACTTTTATAGCATTAGTTCATGTTCAAACCATGCATGTGAGAGTCGCTGTCCTCTCATGGTTGCCTACACTGCACAGCAACTCTATAAATGCCACATGACAAGTGATTAATGAACATGGTGGGGTAGTCAAACAAACAAGCACGGTGTGTCTAAGGATGCATTGCAAATGACTGTTCTACTGCGTTTCAGGATTCATATCTTCCACTCAACCAGTCAACTACTTGAGTGATTCATCCGACTCTGATTGATCGATGTGCTAAACGGCTCAAAAGACTGAGATTTGTGATTTTGCTTCATGAGCAGCACAAAGCATTGTCTAATCACAGTACAGAAGGTTCTGTTCAGCTCCTTCTAGCTGCCACAAGCAGTTTTCTGCTCTCCAAATACAAATGTCACATTACGTAACATTAATTCGAATGCTAAGGATCTTATTCTGCTGCTGCCACAGCTCCAAGAGTCACTGGAGGCATTTGTGAGGCGGAGGTTTTCCTCACTTGTTACCAACTACCATATTCTTTTGTTCTTTACAAAGATCTTTGACACAAGATGAATGAATACAAACATAACCGTCTACACTGTCTGAACTACTAATCCCAGAGGGGAAAACAAATACACAACTATCTGAACATTGAGATAAACACATTTATTCATTCATCCGTTCAGGGAAATATCATGGTGGCCCGAGGACTATACTCACAAGAAATAGTATGATAGGAAGCAACTCAAGCACACATTTACGTTATAATGTTGAACAGTTTGATTATGTGCAGCTTGACCTGTGCATTATGATCATCATTATTATTGTTTGTTGTTATTATTATTATTATTATTATTAGTTCAAATATTTGTATTAGTATTATTATTTCTAACAGTATGAATCACAGTTGTAGCTTCTGACGGCAGCGTACCCATAATTGCTGCAAGTTGTCAACTAATGAGAAAAAAACCTACACCTATAATGTATAGCTTAGCATCAGAGTGCTTCACTTTATCATTTTAAGTGGCTGCTCATAATACAGCAGCAATAAAAGTGTCAAGGTTATTTTCTTCTACTCTGTTTGCACCCGACTCCAGAAACATTTTTCTGTGTCGAAGAGATAAAAGGACCCGGCGAAACACGTGGCGGGGGACTGCAAAATGGAAAAACTCAGTTCAAAGTTGATTGTGGAATGCAGGGTTTTGAAATATATGCAAATAAACTGACAGTAAGAGGCTTTGCAGTTCCCCACCATGGATAAAATGTCTATTGCTGAATTGGTATTTTGTCTGAGACTCAAACAAATAGTCAACTTTGGACTGAGCTCATAGAAATTAAAAGGATGTTTTTGCCTACATACTTTGTACACTTGCACAATATCACTAACCTTGATGTTGAATACAGATGTGAGGTTTGAACAGACAAACTCATCTTAGAGATCAACCCGTATTGTTTAACATTATCCATGTTTGCAACAATGCTCCAGTACACTTTCATTGTTTTCTCAACCGTGCTCCTCACTCTTGTCTTGCAGGGAGCGCTTACAGGGAATGCATGGATAATGGCACCTGGGCGTTGAAGAGCAATTACTCCAATTGTGAACCTATTTTGGAGGAGAAGGTTAGTACGCGTCGCAGGAGCGATCCTGCTATGTCCTTCGTTCTGTGAGCAATCTGTTCAGCATCTCAGAAAAATGCTTGTCATAGTTACGCTAATGGCACACATGGAACACCAATCAGATCTAGCATAAGTAATGTGGTGCTCTGACTGCTGAACACTTATTGAAGTGCATTTTTATTTTTCTCTGTAGTGCAGCTAAACTGCTTAAACTGTTGTTTCCAGACTACTTAACAAATACATAGGAGCAGTCTCTTCTGGGTCCCTATAAAAGCAATGCCTGAGGCCAAACTGTAACACTAATGTATTGCATGTAATGAATTTTGGCCTTGTTACCTCACAGCATGTCTCCTTATTGCTGAAGCTTGCTCCATTTTCTCAGATCATTTGAAATCGTGACATCTAAATGTGTCTGACACACATATCTATCTACAGTATGCTTTCTCTCACTTTAGTTAAACTTCAAAACAACATGCATAGATAGATGAATATATATATATATATATAAACTGTATGTACTTGTGTTCTATTCATGTATTTTTGTATCTCTTCTCTTTGTTTTATTATCAAGTAACTCATGTGTTGTCCTTACAGAGAAAATATCCAATGCATTATAAAATTGCGCTGATCATCAACTACCTAGGTCATTGTATCTCTGTGGGAGCTCTAGTCGTGGCCTTCATTCTCTTCTTGTGCTTAAGGCAAGTACAGAAATAGTCCCTATCTAAATGTGTCCTGTACGCATGAGACCTCGTAGAGGACAATCAGGGAAATTCACATAATATCCTTGGATTGCACATCATTAACTCACTTATGTAAAAATGACTAGATGTGGCTTAGCTGGAGCACTCAGGCTAAGATAGACACGGTGGGCATTTTATAACAAACATGAAGTTTTTACTTTTTCATGTCCTGGTTAACACACACACACACACACACACACACACACACACACACACACACACCTACCTCTACAATGACAGAACAAACAACAGTCTCAGCTTTGTTGTGCACTATGGTTTGATCAATGTGAGCTTCTCAAGTATTGATTTCTTCAGATTAAAGACCAATATAATCAACAGTTTGTTCTAAGACTAATGTCTTTAGATTTCATGGAACAATCTACAATCTGGCACGTCCATAAATCGGCTTAGAAATCATAGAAAAATAGATTTGTCTCATAACTCCAGAAATTGCCTGAAAATCTCCAGATTTTTTAATTTTCTTCAGTGTCAAAGTAATCCAGTGATCGTTGTCTGTGCATCCATGGGTATAGTGCAAGCAGGAAGTAAGGGAATTGATTGGATACATGAAATTATGTAAAAAATAAATGAATAAAAGGTTTTACATACTTTTTGCATGTAATGTTGGAGCCTCTATCTGTGACATGATTGGCCAATAACTTACGGACAGTGTTATTAAAAAAAGAATCTGGAATCTCAAGTAATTTGAATAGCCTGATAACCCATGTTTTTTATTTGGCTTGGGGTAAAGGAGCATACGATGTCTTCGAAACATCATCCACTGGAACTTGATCACCACGTTCATACTGAGGAACGTTATGTGGTTTTTGCTTCAGCTGATCGACCACAATATCCATGAGAGCAATGAGGTAAAAGCTTCGTTTCACTGGGTGGCACACACACATATACTACATACTTTATAAAGTAGAAATGTTAAGATAAGCTATACACAATTTGATATCAAGTATTTCTGTTGCAATTCAGTAACTCTGTCTGGTGTTGTTGTTCTTTTCAGCCTTGGTGTCGATTTATTACAACAATATACAACTACTTTGTGGTGACAAACTTCTTCTGGATGTTTGTTGAAGGATGTTACCTTCACACAGCCATCGTGATGACTTATTCAACTGATAAGCTCAGGAAGTGGGTCTTCCTTTTCATCGGCTGGTGTGAGTATGTCCATGCCGACGGTGCATTAACACTTCACTCAGGCCTGGAAGATGCAGTTTGGGAGACTTACAATATCTTTTATTTTAAATCAATGTAGATGATGATGTTTAAAAAAAAAAGGTATTTCTGGTTTAACATGTTTTTCTAGATTTTAAAATAGTTTTCACGAATGGATTTTAATTCAAATTGCAACTGTTGGAATCTAGAATCTGAATCTGTTCTCAGTCAAAGAAAATTTTAGTCGATTAATCAATTAGTTGATTTAAAACAGATCTGTAAAACTGAGTTTGTCCACAAAGAATTGAAACACCACTTTAAATCCTGTGCTCATAAGATTCTTGGAAATAACTTATTCAGCGTGAAAAAAGCATAAAAAATGACAAATCAACCAAAGAAATCTTCATTGACGAAGAATAAAACGGCCGACTAATTAACTTAGAAGAGGAAGCAGCTATTACAAGCAGAGTTGGCCAGGCCACAAAACCCAATTTCTGTGCAGCTTCTCTTGATCCTCTCTGGCCTCATATGCATTGATTTGGTAGATTGATATGCATTTGGTGTTCAGTGATTCCAAATCAAGAAAACAAATTGTGTTTCAAACGTCGTTCTTGACTCTGGAAACAGTCATGGTCCATTTAATTGCTGTTTTAGAGCTTTCGATCATTACACATAATCTTCTCCAACAGATGGTGTATGCTCATGATTTATTTATTATTAATGTTTTGGATTAACCGACAGTTTTTTGATGCTTACATACATTCAAATATTGTAAATACCTGCCCAAAATGATCTCGGTCAGAATTTGATACGTTGTACGAGTGCTGATTTAAATTGAAAGCAGGTTGTGGAACAGCTGACCCACAGTGTTCTATGATATTTCTCCCCCATCCAAAGTGAACTTTTGCTTCACTGAAAGCAGTTCAAGTCTGGTCAGCGAGAGAAGCAGAGTGAGACCTTTTAGTGCTCCACACTCAAGATGGTACTTTCATTTCAAGAGAACAGAGCTCCGGTGCAGTGTGGAAAATGTAATTGTTTGTGCTTCAATTCCAGTGATAGAATGAGTTTTGAACATGCACTGTAACAGATGCCCTGTATGACCACATTAATTATCGATGCTCACCTTGACTTAAACTACTGTACAGCATTAGCAAGGCGTCGAAATATTCCATCCTGAGGCAGAAAAAACATGGAATGTTTGCATGCTTCCCTGAGCCAGTCTGACATTTGCTCTTTGTCTCCGTTATGTAATGGACATCGTGTGTTCTTGCAGAAAGGAAACTAAACGCACACTTTAATGCATCGAGTTCCTGCTCAACTAACTCAGAGATTTATGAACACAGGAATGTAAAATAAAAAGATAACCAGCAGATGACTTATGATTAGTAATGACACATGGATGACATGATTGGGAAGCTCATATTGGCTTTAAAATAGCAATAACCAAAAGGTATATATCCATCATATCAATGTAGTTTAATTAATGTGATTAGAATATCAAGTAACTGACAGCTTTTCCTTGTGATTAGTCACAGTGATGTGTGCAGCTTCGTCTTACTCCTGCAACTTTGTACTAAACATGATTTTTTGGTTTTAATCCAATAAATATGTGAAGCCACGTACCCAGTAGGGTGTATTTTCAGTGGACACAATATCTTGAAAAAGATTATTTCTTTTTTTTGTAATCAATACTCGTCATTTGTGATATCTCATCTGTGAAAAGTCTATATCATCATTTACCCGCAGGGGAAATTCACATGTCGGTGCAGCCAAAGAAACATGGCTTAACGAAGGTTAGAGGCAGATAAAGGAAAAATGTAACAATAATTAACTTAAAATGTGATACAATAAATTAAAATAAATTTTTAAGAGTCATACTAAATCAGAAACAGGTAGCCGTAGTGTATGGACTATACAGTATATAATATAAATACAATCTGTACAAATGATATTCTTCTCTCTTTCTTACAACTGCTGTGTTGTGGAAACCAAGAGCCAGTGAGGATATTAGATTTCTCATTGTGTCTCTGATATAACCCTTGAGAGATTATTAATAAGAATTCATTGAGGAAATGATGGAAGTGGGGCAGATTAAATCTATCTTCCACCAGAGGCCTGATGCTGGATCCAAATAGATTTAGAGCTTTTCAGCTCAATTAAAGTAAATTTTAATCAGAACATTTGATCCACTTTGTCAACAACACTCGGCCAGTTTCATTCAGTTTTCTGTCGCCATTTGATTTGTGCACTCAAAGGATTTTAGAAAATGAGGTTGTCGGCGTACTGGCAGGGTGAAAGTCGAGAATGAATTGCTTGTTGGAGCAGACTTTGCTTGAACTGAGTGATGAGTGCTTTGGTGTAGCAGTGATATATTCCAGAGGGCTTTACTTCTTTATTATTTTTTTTTTACTTTGATCTTAAGACGCAGCGAAAAAGGGGCTAATGCTGAGGCGGCTCCTCTTTCATTTTTGTACTTATGAATGCTATATATAATTTGTATATCTGCTTGTTTATGCAACGCTGTGGGGATGGCGTGGGAAAACTGAAAAAATGTGGTCACAAAAAAAAAAAAGAATTCAGCAAAAGCTTTGAAAGGCAGACCACGTTGACATGAAACGATTAGACTGCAGTAGATGCAAAGTGAGCTAGTGTGAAAAATGGGAGAAATAGAAAAATAAATCTAAATTGCAAAAAAAAATATATATCCTTTTATCCCTAAAAGTGGTGTCTGTTTTGAAAAGAAGATGAGGGCACCCAAAGTTCAAATGGTTGTATCTTATTACAGATGATTCAAGCACACTTGGTCTTTGATAAAATGAAATCCCCACAGCCAAATATGTGGCCGTCCTCTCCTCAAATCATGTCAGTGCCGTGACCTCAGCTCATTTTTGGGTGTGCGTTCCCCAAACAGCTCCAGTTAACGTGACAGATCAGTGTTGAAATGTGGTCCATGTTCAACAGACAGCGCTCGTAGGCCTAACGTGAAAAATGGAGAGTTTAACATGTACTCTCTGCAGTTTCTTCTCTGAGAGGATTTAAAAATGATTTTCATACATATGTCATCTCATTATCTCATTCCAGGCATTTCACAAAATGTATTATTAACATTGACAAAGTTTCTGAGAATACCAGCACCTTCTTCAGAACATCTGTTTTTCAGATACATATATCCATCATTTCTCTACTGGACCTCTATGAGTAATCATGTGTATGACTGTGGAGCCACTTTAGGTTTAAAATGTTGTTCAGGAGAACAAAGTGAGAGCATGTTTCATTTTTTTGGGGGGGGGGGATGTAGCCTGACCTCCATTTTGATCAAGTTGCTCAAAGTAATAGGGTTCAGTTGGTAAAATAAATATATACATTCCGTGGTTTTCACCTTCATTATTCTGACTCCCTCTGCCGTTTGAAGTTCGGTTACCAAATGTGGATTGCTACATTAATTCATCACTTTTTTTTCCAATCAAATTTTGTTCCCTTTTATGCTGAAGTGTTTTTTTCCGTCATTTCCGACTTACATGAACTTTTTTATATCTTCACTCCAGGTATTCCATGCCCTATAATAATAGCTTGGGCCATAGGAAAGTTATATTATGAAAATGAACAGTAAGTATCCAAACAATTACTTTTTTTCAACAGTAATATTTTTCTTACATTTTCCGGTATTGATTATTTATTTTCCGCTGTCAACAGATGTTGGTTTGGTAAAGAACCTGGAAAATATATGGACTACATTTACCAGGGACCAGTTATTCTTGTGCTTCTGGTGAGCGGTAACACAGAAACTGAGCATCCACTGCTGTTATTTTCCACATTATTTGTTGGAACCATTAATTCACAATTGACACTAACATTGAGTTCTATCCCTTACGCCTGCTTGAAGGTGTAAACTGATGAAAAAATATGCCCTTAAATGAAAATGCTTTTATAATGAAAGCTATTTCCATCGTGGTTCTAGCTTTCTGGAAAGGTGGAATTAATGTTGCTGATGGGTTCAGGCATTTCCACGCATAAAACTAGGGAATAGGGAATTATATTCATAGGAAAGTATCCGCTAATGGTTTGGTACTAGCTGTTACCGGCATGTAGCAGTGCGGCGAGCAGTTCTTGTTGAGGAGGGGGCTTTGACTTGTGTCTGCCCTCCATTCCTCCTCCTCCGTATTCGATGAGCGGAGCATGTTGGCTGCAGAAAATTGCTCTTGGTGTATTGCAAAGTAAGCCATTAGCACTTGGGTCAAAACTGATTATTTTGTGTGTTTTTCTTCTAGATAAACTTTGTTTTCCTCTTCAACATTGTAAGAATTCTCATGACCAAACTAAGAGCTTCAACCACGTCTGAAACAATACAGTACAGGTGAGTTAATGATTGCAGAAATATAGAAATGACACTTTCTCCTTCTGTTTTTGGCATCACAGCAGCTGATTTAGAGAGCAAATTAATATTAACCTTTACAATTACTGTCACCGTTTAAATTCTGACTTAATTTCAAACAAATCCTCTCAAGAGAGAAGATATTTGAGGATCAAAGGTTCCAATGTTTATGACGACAAAGTGAAATCACTGCCAGAGCTGATCAATTATCTTTATGGCTTCTGCTTCTAAAGTCTACAGAAACAAATTGACATGAGTCAGCACAAAGTAATTATTTATTCTGTAGTATTTTGTGCAAGAGAGTCTAATTTTGCCCCACCAGTCACCTTTGGAGGTGGCAAACCTCTGAGTTTGCTTTCTCACCTTTGATTACTTTTTCCAAGTGTATTTTTCTCCTTGGGGGGGGGGATTATTTTGAGTGAGTTTGTAGAGTCACAGCTCAGACAACTTCAATTCAGGCTTTACAGGCTGGAGTTGGATTCACAATCGCATGGTGGGACAGATATGCTGACGTGAGCCATGCAGATTTAAGTGAGTGGAGGACAGGACTGTCAGGAATAAATAGTTGAAATAGGAAATAGGATGGTTCTTTCAAAATGCTGTCATTTTCACCAGAATTACTAGAACATTGGAGCTGCAGAACCTCAAAATCTAAATAAATGTCTTTCAATTTATCAACCTTGAATACTGCACTGCATATTTAAACTTAATGACATGGCTTACTGCAGACCTGGTGGTTTATTACCAAGAAAACAAAACACGAACATTTAGAAATGCCTTATTACCAAATAAGTCTTATAGAAACCAGTACTGTAGCCATCTTGCAAAGGAGGCTTCATCTCTAATAACGTGTTGATATTTTGAGATGTAAATGGCTGTTCGAAAATCAATTTGGATGATTTTCCATCCCTGTATTTCCAGGAAAGCAGTGAAAGCAACACTGGTCCTGTTACCTCTGCTGGGCATCACTTACATGCTCTTCTTTGTGAATCCGGGGGAGGACGACATCTCACAAATAGTTTTCATCTATTTCAACTCCTTTTTGCAGTCTTTTCAGGTGAGACTAAGGATACTGATGTTGTGTGACACAGGTCAGCGCTCGAGAACCCACGCACACAGTGCACAAAGTGAACAGTGCGAGTCATACAGATTTCTCAATGTATTTTACAGCAGTGCCGTGTCACTTCTTTTGGCGCTAATGAGCCTTCTTGTGGGAAGATGATTTGAAGTAGCATCCTGGCTTTGCTTGCACACAATATGGCCCCCCCTGCCTCCTGTTCAGTGCTCTCCAATGACGGGATTAACGGGGCCATGTGGGCATGATTTCTGCTCTATGGCCATTTTTTTTTTCCATCTTTCCATCTTCTGTGCTTAACTTTGAGACAGAGTGGGTGGAAAATGGGTTTTCATACAGAGCTTCTTTTATAGTCAATAATTATATTTGACATGACTCAATTCGCTCTCAAAATTGAACACCTAATTTTTCTTTTTCTTCCCATGAATGCACCATCTGAATTCTCTGATGAAGCTGCATTTACCTCTTTTAAAAGTAATCTTGTCTTCGTACTCTACAGGGGTTCTTTGTGTCAGTGTTTTACTGCTTCCTAAATGGAGAGGTGAGTCACTGGAGTTTTGCAAAAGACTATTTATGAATTTGATTAAGTTGTCACTGTGTTTCTTGATACACGATCGTAATAGAGCCCTACATGGATTTCCTTGATTTGTTTAGTCGTGTTTTTTTTACTAACGACCCTCCAGTTATATTTATTTTTGCTAAGTTCAAGCAAGGGGCACGGTCAGGTTGTTTTCATAAGGGAAAACAATGCCGAGAGATCTTCTCAGCATTGAAATTGTAGCATGTTGATTAGATATGCAAATAGATCCTTTGTCATCTTCATCTAATTACAATGAAAGCAAACTGCTGGACTTCCAGCAGTTTGAAGTCATTAATGCCATTACAAGAATTACACATTTGTCAGCGTAATTGTGAAAAACGAAAGACACTCTTGCCGCTCTTTTACGGCCCTCAAATGATTTAAAATCAGTGGAGGAGATGCGGCTAATTTGATGAGGAAATGTGAACAATGTGAGTCACACATTTTGGTTTATCATTTAATACAAGTTCAAAATTGTCTGTGGCAACAGCAATTGTGTGGCATTAAGTGATAGCTTTGAGTTCCGGACATTTAGATTGTGGTGCTCAGTGCCCACATGGATCAGTCTTCTTGTTTGCAGAACATTGTCTTCTTGTCCTGCACTGATTTGAAAAGGGAAACAAGAGGGTAACATGATTTTGTTAGAGGGGAGAGCATGCCTCTTTTCTCCTCATATCCATTTTGAATCAACAATATTTACTATTTTTAGTGCATACACACAATAACTTTCCTTTTAATCCATTCAACGGGATTATTTCCAATAACCTAAACTAAATCCCTGTAAGCTTTTCAACCTACATATTGCTCTTTAATAATCAAATAGTTTATATCATGTATTCTGTCTGAATTCTCTGTAGGATGCAACACTAACAGAATAGTTTGACATTGACACAAATACGTGTTTGTTCAGTATGAAGCTCACGTTTGGTTAGCTTAGCATAAAGACTGGAAACAGGGGGAAACAGTTAGCCTAGCTCTGTCACAACTTGTTTTTACACTTTGGTTTTCGTGTGGATTAAACAAAAGGAGATATAACATGTTTATTAGTGAGATTTAGAGGTGCTGTAGTTTTTTTTTTTTACCTTTTGGAAAGAACAAAACAAGCTCTATCCATTTTTTATGCTAAGCTAACCCAACTGGTACCTGGCTGTAGATTCATATTTAATAAAAACATAAGTGTGATATTTATCTTCACATTTAGCAAATATAGGTATTTCCCAAAACGCCAAATTATCCCTTTGACAAAAAAGACATCACAGTTTTGAGTTATAACATTCACTCTTCTTTGCATATACAAAGTATCCATAATAATTACAATAATATCATATTCATCCCCAACATTTTAGGTACGTTCTGCAGTAAGGAAAAGGTGGCACCGCTGGCAGGACAACCACGCCCTTCGAGTGAGAGTGGCACGAGCCATGTCCATCCCCACGTCTCCAACCCGGATCAGCTTCCACAGCATCAAACAGACCACAGCTATGTGACCAGCGAGTTATCTCCACGACAACATGAAGGGAATAGACTAAATATTTTTCTCCAGTGCAAACAAGGAAGTGATGTACGGAGCAGACTGATTCCTCTAACAAGGCCGCAATGTCTTCAGTGTTCACTGAAGAGCCAGGCAGTTTCTCTTATCTGGTGGAAAATATTTATTGCGTCCCAACGTTTGACACATGAAGTAAAATGGACACACAAGATTCTTGGAAGAGTTATCTCCCGTAACATATTGTACATGAGGTACGGGGTTTGTATTTAAAAAAAGTTAAAGATGGCGTCGCCAACTATCACATCACAAGTTTTATCTTACAGCGTTCTTATCGCTGTCATCTTACTGCTTAGTGGTCGTCAGTGCAGCAAGATAATCCTACAGGATTTGCAGCAGGAAACTTCAACAGCTCACGCACTTATAGACATCTGCTGCCATTGTTGCTCTGTGGTAGGGCGACGTGGCATACTTAATTAGATATATTGATCGAGATGCACTCAAAAATGTTGCTTGATTTGAATTTGGTGCGATGAATAGCAAAACGACAAAATGCTCTTTGAGTTAATCGCTCCTTGGCATCAACAGCTGCCGTTGACAGCTAGGAAAGAGGCATCGGGGAAGAAAAGGGATCACCTGAATTGAATATCGAAAACTTTATTGTATAAAAAGGCAAACCATTCACAAGAGGGACTGCTCTCTCTCTCTCTCTCTCTCTCTCTCTCTCTCTCTCTCTCTCTCTCAAAGATAATTTGAACACTTGGTTTCCACCCAAAAACAATCTCAACGAGTGGTAATAACCTTCTGGTCAATGTGAGCTGATTTTATACAAACAAACCATTGTAATGGAGCCTTTATAATGTGTCTTCTGAGCCTTCTCCTTTAAGTCTGTATTATTTTATACCGTGTTGAATTTGTTGTCTTGTGCTGTACTATTGTAAACATTGTGAAAATACTTCAGCTTCTTCTCATTTGTTGTCCCTTCTATTGTTTCGCTTCCAACTTTATCGACTTTTCTCAGAGAGGGAGGGTGTGAACATAAGCAATTTAACGTGTCATGTGTTTGAACTCCCTGAGGCTGATGGATGAGCAGTATGAAATTAAATTGCTTCCAAATGAGTAAAAATAAGGTTATATATCATGGGTTCATGCATTCTTTACCAAACCAGTCATTTATGTAATTTATGTGTATGTTAAGTGTCATGCGTGGATTTTTCATGCAGTCACAGTGGAAGCAGATTAAATTCTTCTGGCTTTATGAAATCCGTGTAGCTTTCCAGTAATCGGTGTCACGACTAAGCTGCTGGTTTAAGAGAGGGACATTTTGATGAAATGACCACCAAACATCTGCCTGTAATGCCAACTCTTACATCTGCTCAGGCCGCTCACACAATAAAGGGAACCACCATCTATCCTCAATGTCAAACTCAAAACGCATTTTGTTTTCTGCAAAAAGGATGAAGAGGGGAGAGGTAGTGTTCACTTTGAAAAGGATTAGGAACAATAAAAAAAAATGAATTAAGAAGCTTAAGTTTTGATGCAGATGTTCCTTTGTGTGTCCCTAATATTTACTACATAACATCAGCCGAGTATTTATGTCTGGTACTATTAAGAATGTTGAAAGAGGAATAGTTTGTCATTTCTTTGTAAAGTATTATCATTACTGAGAGTTAGATGAGCGGATTGAAACCCCCTCTCGTATCTTTCCCACATCTGCCAGTTAGCTTAGCATATGACAGGGAAACAGCTAGCTTGGCTCTGACAGGAATCTTCAAGTGGTAATGATCTTCTCATGTAACTCTTAGAAGAGAAAGCAAATATGTTTCCCAAAATATATAACAAATTTCACAATGAGTAATCTTGTTTTATATCAGTTTGGGTTTGTATTTATTTATTTGTTTATTTCTGTAATTATGATACTTTCACCAGGATAACATCTAGTTCTACTGTGGACTTTGGATTTGAAATAGATATGGAAAATATTCAGAATTTCTGTGACCAAATTTGGTTGAGGGTGTCATGTGTAGTACGTCAAATATTTCAGCACTCCGTGTAGTAAAATGTACATTTTCATATTTGCATTTTGTATGTTTTTGTTACATTAAAGCAGGCTTTTTTGTTGTTGTTACTGTATGCTGCTCGACTGGACTGCCATCAAATCCAGCGATTTTGATATAAATATATTATTATGTCATTTACCTGAATTTCTGTTTCCAGCATCACAACTCGTGGAGCTGTGACACTGCCCACCTCTCCACCACCTCGTCATGTTATGTAACGATAAAAAAAATGACTTTATCTAATATTTTCATACAGAATAAAGAAAACAAATCTTTTATTTAAACTCACCAAAGAGACAGACCATGTTTACCAGCATCCAGATTTTTTATTGTCTGCATATTTCTACTGTTGCCATTGCACTTTGTGGACCAAATCGTGTTGACTTTTTATTTTGTACACCATTCAATGTACATGATGAAATGCATTCAATGCAGTGTGATGTCAGATTGGTTAACTTATTACTGTACATGAACACATTGGACTTACGGATTTCATGGAAAGCTATTTGTTGAACCACCCATGTTGCCTTACACAAACAAAAGAAAATGCTTTTTTTGTGTGTGTGAAATGGAAGCTAATGTCTCTGTACGTGTCTCTCACGTATCATCGTGTCACTGTTACATTTGTACATGCACATGTGAAAATACTGATTTGAATTAAAACCACACTCTTCATTTTACTGTTTGGCTTTTCATGTTAAAAAGCTCTTATATTTTCAAGGGAGTTTGTAAACAACGGTGATCTGTGTTGACAGAATATATGATGCATTACGACTATTCGGTTACGCTGGGCAGTCTGGCATTAGTTGCAGATTGCACTAATGGGATCTGTTTAGTTGATTAATTTGCTTTTCATCCTCCATATCTCCAAGCACTGTATGAAATAAATGCAGCAGTCTTGTGACGACTCAACCGCATAATTATTCTCAGTATAGAGTAGACTACTGCAGCTTCACTGGCACTGTGGCAAGTAATTGTCTTACTTGTAAATATAGTTCTCAGTGATTAAAGTGTCCTGGGAGTGCTTTCTAAATGATATATTATGAATGTAGTTGCAGTGGAGCAGAAACTACAGCCTAAGGACTTTATGAGTTATGCATCCCCGAACAATTTGCAGAGACTCTGATGCAGCCTAATAAAGGCTTGTTGTGACAATTAATGCTTTTGATGATCGACAAAGGCATGAAAGGCATGGATATGATGTTCTAGAGGGAACCGGCGCCAGAGGCAAGCAGCACATATGCACTGCATTTCGGATCGTCTGCCCTGAGCTCTTTTGTGTGGATACTAAACTGCATTTCACCAGTCATTACCTCGGCTAAAAATACAGGACTGAGGCCACCGCTACAGTCTTGAAAATGCTTCATTTATTATGCAATGATGAGGTGTTTCCATGCATTCATTTTGAAAACCCCAAAAAAACACAACTAAGTTAAGATTGATTAGGTAATGCGTGTTTCTGAAAACTTTAGGAATTGTTGCTTTAAGAATGGATGATCTCTTCCACAATACAGATATTTTTTTAAAGCACCCTGTCAATTTAAGAAATAGAAAGGTCACTGCCGGTATTGCTCAGCCTGTGAAGACAGCTGAAAAATGTCTTCTGTGGCTCTTGAGGAGCTTTGTCTGATATATATATCACAAATTATGAGACCCCTTTAGTTTTTATTTCATGTTTGAAACTTAAAATGTAAATGCTAAAATCGCTTAATTTAATGTTTTTCACTCAATAACCCCATAATGACGAAGCAAAAACAGGAGTTTAGAAATGTTTGCAAATGTTTATAAAATAAAAAAAACCTGAAAGAACACATTGACTTATATTCAGACCCTGAACTCAGCACTTTGATATACTTTCTGCAGCAATTACAGCGTTAAGTGTTTGAGAGCAGTGTTGTCACAATTGGGCTGGTTTCTGCTCTTGGTTACTTCTAATTAAGTTGTGCTGGGAAAGCCACTGGGCTGGTATATGGGCTGCTTTAGTCGACATTTAGCATAGTGTTGAAACACAATACCGTCACGTCATCATTGACATGGGAAATTGTGTATTCGGTTGTCCGACTGCACCCTTTTTGGGTAGTGATAGCCTATTTATCTAGCTAATTTATCGTTGGTTCTTTTATGCATACGAGGCTTATGATGTGTTTTCTATTGCACATGTCATGTTTTTACAGATTTCTGACAGGGTTAAGATTTGGGCTGTTTTTTATTGAAATGGGCTATCTGATCTGTCAACACTGTTCTTGAGTATGACGCAAAAAGCTTTGCCTTCTTCTCTGCAGATCCTCTCACGCTCTGTCAGGTTGGATGGAGACCACCAGACATTTTCCGTCTCATCTCATCTCATGTCATTTCAGATCCTCTGCCTCCTTCTCTGCAGTACTATTCACCTCACCTGCATCTCATTCCCTCATTAGGCCCTCGGCACCAGTTTCACTCACTCTACCAGATTGTCTAATGTGCATCTCATAGCTTTCCAGCATTCTGATTACCAGATTTTCCTCACCTGCCTGTTTGGACCTTCAGCCTCAAGTTTGGATTCCCCTGCCTGTGCCTCGTCACAATTGTTTGCCGGATCTTTTGGTTTTGAACCCTGCCAGTCTTTGAACTGAATAAAGCTCTACTTTATTACACGGGTTCACGTTTGCCATTTGCCTCGAAACAGTACATTGTCAGGTCTCTCTAGAGAGGTTCAATTCGAATTTAAGTCTGCCACTCCTGCGATTTCTTTGCCATGTGCTTAAGGTCATAGTCTTGTTGGAAGGTGAACCATTGGTGCAGTTTGAGGTAGTGAGTGCTTTGGACCAGGCTTTAATGGCATCTCTGTGCTTGGCTCTATTTAACTTAACACTGACCTGTTCCCCAGTCTCTGTCAATGAAAAACTGCTACACAGTCCCATAGCGCCAGGCGACCAGCTCAAAGAAGAGTACTGGTTATTTCAAAACTTTTTTTTTTTTCCATCATTTAAGCATTATGGAGGCTACTGTGCTTTTGAGAACTTTAAATACAGCTAAATATTTTGCAGCCTTCCCCAGATCTGTGCCTCAACATAATCCTGTCTCTGTGCTCCGCAGGCAGGGCCTTTGATCTCGTGGGTTGGTTTTTGGTCTGATAACATTGATCAGCTGTGAGACCTTATATAGAGAGGTGTGTGCCTTTCCAAAGCATGTCCCATCAACTGAAGTTACCACAGGTGGACTCCAATCAAGGTGTGGAAACGTCTCAAACGTGATCAAGATAAATGGGAGGCACCTGGACTGTTTTTGTGTCAAAATAAATCCTAGATCCTCTTTTAGTTTTGCCATGATGTGGTATTGAGTGTAGATTGATGATGGTGTAAATTCCAACTGTTTTAGCATAAGGCTGCAACATATTTAAAAATCCTAAATAATTTCTGAATGCACTGCATAGAGCAATAAACTATCTTGTAGAGCAGCCAGCGTGCAGGGCAATAGGCGGGATCTTAGAAATACTGTATATTTCATAATTTATTTGTTCAACTGTTCCAAAACACTTTTTTGATGGGATTATTTCCCTAAATTAATTAGGAAGTAATACAATTTTCAGAGCTTGACCCAAAGACCGAAAGTCAACTTAAAGGCAATGCAAGAGGTGGAGGACCCCTTTAATTGCTAATTATTTTCTTGTGACTAAATTGAAAAGTTTCTATTGTGCAGTTCCATTGCAGCACCACAACCTTTAAATTTACAATAGAGATTAAATTTGAAAGTTGAGTGATGGAAACGATCACATCCTGATTCATATTGTTTTGAACATTCTTTTGACCATAACATTACTGGAACAAGAGACCAAGACCCATTGGTTACATCAAAGCAACTAAGAAGCACCTGTTGCCAACCAATTATTCACTAATGGGAAACACAACTATGGATTAAATGATTAGGCTTGTTTTATGGCTGTGACACTGAAGCTGAATAACATACTATAGTTCTAACCTTTGGCTTATAAAATGCACAATGAATACTGAATCCGTCTAATTTATTCACATTAAACAAGGTTGTTAAATGAGAACATTATATTTCCGCTCTGGGGGGCAGAAGTTGAGCACAGAAAAAGTGCACTTTAACAAGAACAAAATTGCTCACATGAGAGAAGTGATTCCATTACGATACCAACCGGTTTACTGAATTACTCAGGCTGTGCAGTTGAGATGAAACTCCCCAGCAAATTTAAACTGGTGCTATCCTGGAGGTCCAGTGGGAAATCGGCTATGCACAAATAATTGCTAAATGTATAGCCCGACGCTCAGGCTGGAAGAGGGAAGTAGACAAAGATTATGTTGAGTGATTTCAGGTCAGCAGACCGAAGAAGGAGAAGTGCTTGAAAAGTTGTTAAGAATGGTTTGGGTGGATTTGTTTACAAATTTGTTCATCTATTGGGCTAGTCATTACAAGACCTTAAATACCTGAATACCAGGGACATTTATTGTCTACACGTTGTATCCCCCCCCCCCCCATTGTATGCCCTGGCCTGCGTTGGCCTGGCGGCTGGTGTGATCCCATCTAGTATGACTTGTAGTCATAAAATTAAACTGCAGTCATGAGTGATTGTTGATGGCTATATGAAATTATGCTTGGCTGATGTTTGTGCAGGTTGGACAGGGCAAATGTGGAGTGAGTCGTGATTGTGCTTTGAGGAGTCGGGGAAGGCCTTGAAAAATGGGCCCATACTCTGTACATATGGCCTTGATTGTCGCAGCGTGAATTGACACACAAAAAGCAAAAAAAAAAAAAAATGGTGTGATTCGAGGCTGGACACTCAGCACTCAGCTGACACTTTGGAAATCATACAGGTTTTAAATGTTCACTCACTGAGTGTCAGGGTGTGTGAGAGGTGCAGTCACATCCACCATGTGACTTCTGCATTCACTGAGGAACTTTTAACTTCAGTTAAGTGTGTGTTAATCTGTGTCATGCTGTGACTGCAGAGCCTTCGGCTTTGATTCTGTGCTAGTGTCTGACTTTTTTCCTCTGGTTATTTCTATTAAGAACATCATAATCATATAATTTACCCTCCCTCTACCCAATAAAATTACTTTTACTTGAGTATAATATTCTAGTACTCTTTCCAACCCAACTACCAGACCAGCCTATTGCAGAGAAACTGATGTTTCATGATACAACTCGTGCATGAAACGCCAAACTACTGTGGACAAAAGGTTTAAGCAGCAGTGTAACAGCACACAATTAATTATTAGTTCGGTGAGAAGGTTGTGTTATTTCACTTTAATTAAACATGTGGGTTTGAAAGAAGGACAGAAATAAAGAAGGGTTATTCAACCACCAGAAGTCAGTGAATGTGCGTTTTGCATTTTTTGAGAGGAAGAGCATCTGTCAGTTTAGTTATTATGAGTCGTTGATGTGTGTTCATCAATGAATGTAACTGTGGCATTGATTGAATCAAATGGAAATTTGAATATGAATGACGTTCCATTTTAGGGAACAGTGGGATGGTTGGGTTGTGAAAGATGAACTTCAGAGGTTTATAACGCTTTTATTTGTATGGTGAAAACAGGAATGGAGCTTTATATCGGTACTGAAGGAGAGGAAAACAACAATCAGCTTTCGGGGTTCATTTAGCAAAGGAATGGCATGTTGGTTTTTTCCTCACAATGTCTGCTAAATCCCTATATTTAGAAAGAAGAAGAAATAATTGTAACAATAGTTCCCCCTGCTGGTTAAAGAAATGAATTACCACTACATTTTTCCTTTGGATGGTTCCATTAATTCAATCTCTATACGGATATAGACATATATTGTTTTATTTTTCTACTCTGGGTGTTTTTTACTCACCAATATTTTATGTTTTGCCATATTCTACCCTGGTCCTTGATCTTGGAATCTTGATCTGTCTTCATTATAAAAATATGTGATGTTCATGTTGAACTGTGGGTGTGAGTTTATACATTGAATACAGAAAGTTAGACATTTGAGATCTTAATTCAATACCAAAGTTTTGTCTCGCGCTGATTTGTTATTTCTAACAGAAATATATATATCTATATATATATATATATATATATATATATCATATAATAATATTCTGTATAATATAATATAATGTATATACATACACATGTGTGTGTTACTGCAATTTACCTCTTTCCTGATCAAAGTAGTGTTTAAAGAAAATTATTTCCATGGGATAACCACAGACATCTTTTTTTTCTTGTTTCTTCCTTTAATTTAATCTTTAATTAGGTAAACTCTTTATTTTGCCCATTTCTTTTCATTTTTATTTTTCAGTGACATGAAAATAAGTGTTGTCTATTGTACACCACATTGGAAAGATATTTCAGAAAATAAAATCCTGCAAAAGAAAAAGTTTTATTTTCTGCACAGTGTCAGCTGCCAGAGTTTTTCAGCATCAAAAGCCATTTTTTACAATAGACTTTTTGACTTGTCATAATTTAGTAGGAAAAGCACAGGTGAAATTGACAATGATAAATGGTGGCTCAGCCTCATTTCCCATAAAGTGCCCTGTAAGCTTTTCCAGCGAGCCAGCATGCACAATACCAGAGCATCTCCTAGTGGTTTGCAGCAATCATTGATGCTATTAAATACACCTGTGCTTCTGTCCGCCGTGAAAAAAGGCGTTTTGTGCATGCTGGCTCTGTCACTCTCCCTGATACACCTGAATAGAGCAAAGCCAATCTTAGTGTTATAAGTAACACCTGTGCTTTTCTTATACCGACTAGTCGAAATGTCTGCTATGCCAAACAAAGGTGCATGATGGATGGATGTTTTTCTATTGAACTCAGTACTGACAGTCCCAAGTGAAATAACCTGCATACAACTCTCTCTTTGTGGAGCAGTTTTGAATCGTAGTTTTGAAAAAGAGACCACCATCATAATGAATTCATTTATTTACCATGATCTACAATATGAACAGGGGTAAGGTGCAATATGTGCACAGCATCAACATAGGACAGCCTTAGAAAAACAAGGTGAAACATTGATGAGTTGTAGATCCATGATGCAATGCATGGAAATACACAAGAAACAAGATCTTCTGTGGTGACGGAGAAACAAACTCATTACTCACTCCTATTGATTTCATGCAGAGGGATGTAGCACTAGAATGACAATTGGGTTGAAATACGCTTGAACCCTTTTTAAGATGCCAAAATGTGTTTCACAAAAGCTTCATAATTTATGCATCCATTAGCATCCTCCTGGTTTTGCATCAGCTGATCCACCTCGTCCTCCCTTAACTTCTCACCTGTAGTTCATAAAGAGGGAACAAGAGAACCGTCAGCTCAGTTAGCACCCTTATAATGACGGCTTTATAAAATCGGTTTGCAGTAAAACCGTTCAACTCACCCAGTGTCGCCAGGACGTGCCTGATCTCTGCACCCATGACTGTGCCGTTCCCCTCCTTGTCAAATACCCTCAAACCCTCCACAAAGTCCTCAAATGTGCCATGGCTCTTGGCTTTGCAAATGTGTTGGTGCAAAGGCAGAAACTGGTTAAAGTCAAGCATCTTGGTCTGCATGTCTGTGGGGGGAAACAAAAAAAAGTGATTTTACCAAAGAAAAGAAACTGCACAGGCTTCAGTCATGACCAATGCTGCACTTTATTTGAACCTATCTCTGTATCCCCCCAGATGCTGCCTGTGAAACCAGAGTATACACCAATCTGACTGTAGACAACAGGGAGATCACTCAGCATACTGATGGTGCATACAACCCACCTTCAGGCTTGGGCTTTCCAAGGACATACATAATCTCTGTGTTGGTAGGATTCTGGCCCAAAGCCCTGATCAGATCACCACACTGGGCATAAGTGATTTTCATTTCATTGGCTGGTGTCCTGTCAAACAGCTGAAAAGAATCTTTGAAGTCTGTGAAAAGAAAATCAAATAATAAAAAAAACATGTTATTCTGTTCATTGTGATCCAAGAGTTCATGCAGAATCTTTGAGGAGAGGCCTTGAAGATGCTTCAAAGTAATGATGTATGAAAGCATCCCTCGGATAAAAGGCTCCTCCGCTGAAGACGAAGCCGGTAATGGCTCCTCAGGTGTCACATTCTGCTGTGATTCACATGTGCCTTCATCTCATTTCAAATGGATCAACTTGGAAATGTTTACTTTAAAATAATCCCCCTCGTCAGCTGTTGCTGAGCATTTCTCACACACTAATGGACGGCTTGATCCCACAAACCACAATCCGTTTATAAATAGCTGGCAGTCCATCCTTACCCTCAATTTGCTCTGGGGTGAATTCCAGCTGAAAAGAGACGAAGCAAATAAAGCGGTCAGATCCTGCTGGTCATTCGGGAATGAGTGCAGTTCACAAGGCTAATGAATTAAAAACCGGAGAACAAACTGTGAAGCGTTGCCCTTCGCCTTGCCTCCACCTCTATCATGCTAATCCAACAGATCGAGTTACAGTTCTGATCACAGTGCATTGTTCATCAGTGACCTTGTGTCGGACAACCCCTCCCCACAGCCTGTCTGCTACTGCCAGCCTCATTTGAGGTCTATTTTTAGTCGCAACATGGGGCAGGGATTGTTTGATACTGTAAAAACAAATAGTATCTGAACTACAATCTAAACCAGGTCAAGAAATCAAAACCTGATGATTATGTCACATGCAGTTTTGATGCACTAAATC
Organism: Anarrhichthys ocellatus; assembly: GCF_004355925.1. NCBI lineage: Eukaryota > Metazoa > Chordata > Actinopteri > Perciformes > Anarhichadidae > Anarrhichthys > Anarrhichthys ocellatus. The sequence continues at coordinate 1,276,866 of NW_022280062.1, read as the reverse complement.
TGAACACGTGCTGCTGATTCATCAACCACTTGTCGTTAGCAACATGAAGGTGGTTCAAAACTTGAACTAAAACTTTATTTTCATGGTGTAACAGACGCTTTTTTAGAGCAATGGGACGTAGCGTCATAATGTAGCGTCTGTTGTACAATATATTTTGTAATACAGTCTTTAAAAAACAACTATCTGTATGACAATTCAGCGATGAGTCTTAAAAAGAAATCCCTGTTCTGAACACCCATGACAAATGATGACTATTTATACTGTATATTCTGGCCTCCCACCGGATAGTTTCTGTCTGATGTTGGGATATATGACAACATCCACGAGGCTTTGTAAAAATGTTATCTGAGCACTTATCTAAGCCAGTTTAAAGACAGGCGGTGATGGATGTAATTATCTATGTTTTTCTTCCTCCCGGTTTTTCCACCCCTTTGCCCTCAGAGGAATGCGGGTGGTCCGCTATTCACAGACATAATGAAAATCATATTTTGTGGTTTTAACCGCGCCTCCTCATTGTAACATGGCGGCTCCCTCAACCAGGGAAACATTTATCCTTTGAGAAGGGGCCATGTCAGCAGAAGATCTTTCCATGATGTCTGGTATCGGAGAGTTTGCCTCTGATCCTCCCCCCTAACAAGAAGTCACAGCTTCTTTAACTACACAATTTACTATGCATGTTTGAAAAAGATAGGAAATAATTATAAATATTAAATTGCCAGCATAATCATAGCCCATTCAAATGGCTCTCTTGGTTTGCTTGCACTGCCAATATTGGGTCACATGGTGTCTCTGGTGCTCTTTAAACTCCAGTGGAAAAATCAGTGACCATTTTCTTTGCACGTCTTTTTATTAGTAATTATCTTAAAATAGATAAATCATAAATACTATAACAATAAAAAATATTTACATTTTAAGTTTCTTTTCCAGTGTGAGTAATCATTGGCCATTTAAAAGATTAAAATAGTCTTCAGTTTCTCTGCATTGCTTAATATTGCTGTTTTTCTTTTGTTTTACCGTCACTGTTGCAGGGTCAAACTCCGGGGTCTTAGGGCGCTCTGGCTCTGGGGGTTTGGGAGGTGCTGCGGCAGGTTTCGGCTCTTCCTTCTTCTTTGGGGCCATCGTAAAAAGATCTCAGGAGACAACGTGGAGGACCGACACAGCACAGGGATCCAGCACACTGCGGTCAGGTCCCTTTATCCGCTGTCCACAGGTGTCATGTCCTCCACCCCCCCTAGAGTACAATACCCAACCACACTGCCAACAATAGGGGGAGGACTATAAAAGGATATGCATTTGTGCTTCTATTTAAGACAAAGGTTGTTGTTGCGGGTGTCCATCATCAGCATACAGATGATGTAAAACTATATCAGCTGATCCCACGCCTGGGACCTTGTGTTAATCAGGCTATTTCTATCAATACGAGTGAGCCCTTTGTGTAACCTTCCTTATCTTGGACTGTTGAACGTGCTCAGTGAAGTGTGACGGTTATTAGCGCGAAGGGGACGAAAACAATCATTACTGTACAAGATGGGAGTGAAGATGTTTAAATTGCAAAGCCGCAATGCTGGGAAGTGGGAGCTGTAATTCACAGTAATTATCCTTGATTATTATTGAAAATTGCAGTCAATGACACAGCAGTGTTCACTGTGAACATACTGTGCCAGCACACGTGTTTATGATGATCATTTGTCTGGTCTGATCAGAGGGATTTGCGGAGCTTTAAACTCAAATCTGACGGACCAGAATAGGATTCACGGAACGTTTGCCACCGTCTGATCTTGGAATTTTCGAGTGTCGTTACCGTTATGTGAACAAGCCTCTCGTAAAGCCGAGTGCCAACAACATAGAAGTCAAGGTAATCTTGAATAACACTAAGTGCCACTTTGAGAAGCTGCCGTTCACACTTGAATGGAGATAAGCTTTGTAGTCAAAATGTCAGCGAGGGTGGAGTATTTGATGTTTGCATTAAATGTTCATTCAAAGGCCTTCTTAAAAACCTTCTCTTTCCAATGACATTTGTTACACTGCGTCCATATTGTAACCTGTGTATCCATAGAACTACTACATGAACACTATTTCTATCTCGCATGCCTCCAGCAGCAGATTTCTCCAGTCACAGGACAATCGAGGCAATAGAGCATTCAGTGTTTATGCTTAATATGGGACAGCTGTCCTGCTGATTCTGGGTTTGCACCGGCAGTGCCTTCTTTTGAAATCATTTTAATACATTTTTGTTTCAGTTGTCTGCATCATTAGCTGCTTATGTGTGCTTCACAAGAAAACATGAACTCAATATTTTTGCAATTAAAATCCCCTAAAGAAAGTCCGAGCATGTGAGAATAACATTGGTCAGCTCATTTAAATTTCATCACAGCAGCACAAGAGTCATAAATATCCTTAAATAACCATAAAAAAAAACATGATTACCATAATTATGAGGGCTGATTCATTGAGTGAGATTTGTTCATTAAAATATTGTTTACACTCTCAGTTAGTTTAGTCTCTCAGTTATTCAGTATTCAGCTGTTGAAAAGGACGTTTTCTACTGTGAGCCGTTGCTCCTATCTATTTTGATTGTGTATCTATTGACATATGGAGAATGAGATATGACCCATCCATAAGTAAACGAGGAAAAGAAGAGAAAACTATTTCTCCTGCAACTTCAAAGGCTTTTTTTCCACAAATATATGTTTTTCAATTTATTTATAGATCAATTGTTCCCCCTCTACAGGCTTATCTATAATCACACTTCATTACATCCCTCTTTGCACTACAAATATGTTAATGACTTCTGACATCTCCTGTTCATAAAGAGAAGCAAGGACATATAAGTCAATATGAATTTTTAATGAGCTGTGAGATCGCCTTTGCTCTGCAGCGAGAGGTAGAAAAAAAAAACAATATTGTGGGAAGCTGAACAGAATAATTTCCCTGTGGTGATGATAATCCAGTTGGTGTGTATGATTTAAACAATCTACAAACTTCAATCAAACACACATTATTATGAACTAACTGGAGGAGAATGAATTGAAATAATTTGGGATGATATCAGAGATACTACGGGTTTTGGACCAAGAAGGTAACACACATTAGCATCACCTGTCAGCTGCTATTGTGCATTAGGATTGTTGCCGACAGAGAGACTTTTTGATATATTGCTCACTGAAAATACACTAAACCATAATGTGAGGTCCTTTTAAATATAACTAAGACAATCACACTCATAAAATAATCAGGCTGCCTCTCTTGCTCTCGCTCACTGTGGCCTGGTCCGCTGGAGTTGGGCCATCGGAGCGTAAAACAACCCCCAGATCAGTGCATGCTAGAGAAATAATAAGTCATGGCTGCAGTTTGTTCCTCATTATTTTCAAATAGCACATGACTGAAGTGGTCAGTGTCTGGCTGGAGCTAACCTATAGAGAGACACAGACGGAAACTGTGTTTGTCAGGGTGATTTATAAATGGATCCAGCCCTACATAGCTCAGCGGCAACCCCACCCCCCATTTCAGATCCCACCAGGTGATTGCCATTGACAGGCTGCGGCAACAATTCACGACGTAACCGACCGCATACAGTCAAGCTCTTAAAACATCCAAGACATGTCCAATTTTCTATTTTGGAGTTACTCTGTTAATCGGACAGATATGTACACTGGAAAGGCTCCACTCTGTGCACAATGCCAATTGTTACATGGACCCACCAGATGACCTTCAGTGCAGCTGTAGCCTTTGTGGTACAATCAATCAACAGCCTGGATATAATTACCCCGGAAAAGTGGTAGTGCAATTCAGATATGTCACTTAAAAGACAAAAAAAGAGTGGTTGTAGGGGATTGCCTTTTACAACAGTTTATTTCTAGGGACGGGTCTAAAGACCACATTTTGAAGGTCCCGTCTTGGAATAGACTGCATTTTTTTGTCTTGTTTCAGTCTCAGACACAGACACACTCCAGTGATATCAATAAATTGCCTGTGCATTATTTATTAACATGGTTACTGTGATTGCTCATGGGAAACAAAGGCAAATTAAACTCTGCAATACCTTTTTGATTATTTTATCAAGACATTTCTTTAAGTACACTTGACACACACAGACATATACAGTATGCATGCAATGAAAGGGGTGAATAGGGACACGTCATTTGTTTTCTGTGGGTGTTTTTATGGGAATGTGAAACTTTCAGATCAATTTGAGGAGTGCCTACGGTCTGCATGTTCCACATCTGAAGTGTGTCATGCAGTGTGGGACTCACCCTGCCTTTGTCTTGGTCTAGACTTGGTCTCGGTTTAGGTGGACTTGCATTCAACACTGCTCCTAGTTTTATTTATTAGAATGTATCAACTGTCACACTATGTGAGTACGTACATTACTGTCAATGTAAACAAAGTTAAAATAAGCATTTATTAGTTGAATGCCATTCCGATATTTTATTAATATGATATCTTGCAATGCTTTTTGTGTTTGTTGAGTTATGTTTAAGTTATGGACCCAAACTCATTATTTTGTGTGTTTCTCAGTTAGTCAAAATCAAAATACAGGCTTGCGTCCTGTTATTTACAAAACCTTATTATTACGGATGAAAATACATGTTAATCAGTTTGGAAGCGGTTTCAATCTTGTGGCAACCCTTCTATTTACATTTTGTTTGCTTTAAAGTGCAGTATTAAGTTGTGCAGGGGTAGTTTACATTGACACTCAAACTCAAACTCCCTTAGGGCTCTTGTATTACTTCTCTGAGGAGCTGTGGCAACACTGCTCCACATCATCATTTACCAGCACTCAGGATATAGTGTGTCCAAGCCAATGCTAAAACTAATAAGGTGGTTAATACACCAGCTGTGTTCCTGGTAGATGTGACGTGTTCATTATCAACTCCACAAGGCAGTCAGTGAAGTGAGCAAGCATTTAATTAAACTGTCCCCTGTCCAGCTAGGACCCGATGAGGTATCCAGTTAAGTGTGCAGTGCCAGCCTGTACAGGCTTCACTCCAACATTGACTCTGTTGCCATGTTGTTTGGCAGAATTTCTTATTTAGTGAAGATAAATACTGTTATTTGCGACCCGCAGCTGGATTTCCGTTAAAACATGTTTCACTTCAAACATTTTAGCCTTAATAAACAACATTTATGCTCTTCTTGTTTATGTGTGTGTGTGTGTGTGTGTGTGTGTGTGTGTGTGTGTGTGTGTGTGTGTGTGTTTGTGAATGTGTGTGTGTTGCAAAGATACAACAAACAATTAAATGAAGTTTGAACTATTCTTGCTCCATTCTTTCACAATCAAATAAACATGTCTAACATCAGCATGTATGTAGTTCATGCATGAAAGGTAAAACTCTGAAAGGTAGTTTGGAAGAAGGGTGGTTTATTCAGGGACAGGATGTCAGTCAGAAGGCCTAAGTTATATGTTGTCAAGCTCTATGCCAGCAGCTGAACCACAGCACCCTCCTTTGGTCACAGGGTAACTAGCTATCGCTATCAAAAGCAAGCCTTTTAAATCCTCAATTTCATTCAGGTTATTGTTTTCCTCATCTCATCTTTTCATTCTGGATGTTTTACCTCAATTATATTGAGTTTGCACACCCAAACAATGGGGTCTTTTTGTACAATTGCATGCTGAGCCCCTCCGAGTAGCATCACTGAATCATCCTGACATTCCTAAAATAACCTTGTGTAAAAGTATCCTCCCGTTAGGTAGATGACATCAAAACCCCACTCTCGCTGTTCTCTGTGTTATCACCTACCAGTGTATATACCCAGTCCCCTAATGAGAAGTCATGAGCAGATGGATGGAAAGATGTATTGACGTGTAATAATCCTCGTGGGAGCCTTCATCTGAAGTCTGCAGTGGGCAGCTTCTCTCCAGCACACAGTGACCACACGCCAGAACGCCCTTGCTGCTAGGCGACTGCGCCAACTGACTGGATAAGTGCTCGTTCACATACAATTGCATTTTCTGTTATGATCTTTGCACACCGAGCTACAAATGAGCCCCTCATCGCAACCCCAATGCTGCTGTTCGTTATTGATCAATTAATTTACCTATTGTTCTCGGTCCACATTATATTTGTCTACGAGTCTCTACGATAGCCACATGTGCCCCTTTAGTGTCATCATTTGCATTTGGCTGTGAAATGTTATGATTCTGATGGTGACGTTACCTAAAACTTTAAATGTCTAAGTATTATAATGGTTAAGTTTGGCCATGCATAAAAACATATAGTATCTCAATTCATTCCATAAAAATTTGAAATCTCTGTTCAGTTTGCATGCATTGTGGTTTTCTTTGATAACCGGCTGATATCATTGTTTCAGTATTGTTACTTCCGCCAGGAGGATCATGTAATCGGTCTCGTTTGTGTGTGCGTCCGTGAATGAGTGAGTGTGCACCTTTGTGTCTGACCAAGGCTAATATCCCATTCTGCTGCAGCAAACTGCATAATGCCCAGTTATGGTTGCATGCTCTAGGACCTCTCATGGTTGCAGTCACTCACACTTTCTCAAAACACCTTTTATAGTCTGTTTGTACTGCCTTTGACTCCTCACTCACTACTCTTAACCTGCCCCCAGCCGGCCGCTATTGATAACACAGCTGAGTGCATCACCGACCGCCAGCGAGACAGTGGGGGAAAAAACGTTTGCTCACTTTTAGTGCTTTGGACAGTGTAATTGGCTGATCTTCTAACAGCTAACTGCTGTACCTCGCTGCAACTCAGCCAGCGAGCATGCAGCTTGGTGAGTTTAATTTTGGTTTTGGCAAGATTGCATTAAACGCCTTACATATCATATCATATCATCATACCAGCAGCATTACTACAGTTTAAATTTTATATCTGTTGATCATGTCATATCATGAAGAAAGGGTAACAGTTATTTTTAACTTAAAACTTCCTTTATACATTTCAAAATAAAAGCCCTCTTTCTTCATTCGGTAACACATGGCTTTTGTCCGGAAATATTTACAGGACAGTGTTGTGGAATATGCAGTGGCTTGCACAGCTTGCCCCCCACAGTTCATTCTTGATCAGAAAACAATAGTTGACAAAATAACTTCTATTTAGTGGCTGTTTTGAAGTTTTTGATATGATTTTCTTGGAAATTTAAGGACTTCTGAAGCTCGAAAATTCCAGAATGGAAACTCATGGACCTTGTGGTGAGATTGTTTTGTCGACTACAAATCCTGTAAGAACTCTTTTCCGACATGCTGGACTTTGACATTACACTCCCCCAGTTTTTGTATTTGGTGGAGCTTATTTTATTCTTCCACTGCTATCTTATTGCAAAACAATTTGGTTACTTAGGAATTTGTTTACACCATTGGAAATTGTTGACAGTCAAACATTACAACACATTTTGTACTTGACGTGTTTGCGACTGCTCCATGTTTTCGCATTTACTGTATTTCTGTTTAACTGTAATTGTGAATTTCAGAACAATTTTTTCAAGGTCCACAGTAAATATTGCGTAAAGTTATAGCTTTGCAAGCACCGTTTCTTTTTTTTTTTTTTAAGTTGATGCAAACAAAATGTGACATTTAGTGACTAAATGTAAGGAAAAAATGTCTGGCTTTAAAACCCCTCGTGTAAAAACAATCACTATTAGTGTTTGTCTCAATTCCAGGTCACAGTAAACTGTGTCAGACACTTGTGGATGTCATACTGATTCCCCAGTTGTGTGTAAATGTCAGTCATAACCATTAGTTACCACAAGATCATTTATCTTTCTGAGCCATATGTTTGATCAAAGTTGCCTCAATAGCTATAGACATGGAGGCCTAACAGAATGAGGTCTGTCATGATAAAGGTGTCGACCTTGGTGGCTTGTATGTGTAACTCATGTTCAGGGTGTCAAGGGCGGATTTTTCTTTGTTCCTTTACTCTATTTCTGTGGTAAACCTTTGGTAAACCTGAGTGGTGGAGCTGTCAAAACAATAAGAGTTGCTTCAGAGAAAATGAGCTGACCCAAATCCAACTGGAAATAGCTTCCTCTGGAGGATTTCACCAATTGTTTTTTAAAAAATGGAAGAGAATTGGTTTATATTTAATGTGACGTTCATTGTCTTCGAACCACGACTACAGTAAATAGCATGTAAAGCTCTCACATACAAATGAAATGTGTCTTTGTCAGGCTTGTGAAAAGGTGAAAATGTGAGTGGAAAAGTTAAATAAATGTTCATAAGGAAATCTAAATATAAGTATGAATAGAAATCTTCATGCATATTAAACCATAAGTATAGTACAAAAAAAGGTTCAAAGCTGAAAACCATCATGTTTCCAAAACATACTGTACATGTGCTTTGAATTTATATGTGGGTTTTTATATGACATTTAGGAAATGCGTCACGCAGATATAGGGTTTCAGTGTACCCCATTGCTATGTTATTGTAGATATTTAGGGTACATTGTATTGCTTCATTCTTTGCAAGTTAATATGTCAAGCAAACATAAATGTATTGTGTGTTTGCTGGCTAATCTGATTTTGGAAAGCTTTAAAAAAAACAACAACAGAGATGCACCAGAGAAAGCCCATTGGCAGAGATTGACAGTAACATCCAGTGACAAGCCAGTTGATGGTTCAGGAACAAATCTACAGCAAAAAGATATGAAGGAGTGCGACGATAAGATAAAGATCCTAATTTTCTGTCAGCATAATATTCGATACAGTGACATCTAAGAAACAAACCTTCCTCGATGACTGTCAACTGATCATTCAACTAATATTAACGCATCAAATGACGCATCTACATATCAACGTACTATTGAGTGGGACTCAGGCTGTGATGGCAGCTATCCAGCTCTTTCTTTCTAAGGAAATTATACCATCGTCTTGGCTGCCACAAATGGCTCATTAAACGAACACCTCTTAAACCCCTGGAGATGCTTAGAATTTGTCCTTTGTTATTAAGCTCTCATCTGTTTTGCCGCCTTCAATAGATGGCATTTGCCAAGCAGTTTGGATATTATTAATGCCAGATGGATGGCAAGATTATGATGATAAATATGATGGAGAATTGCTGCAGGAGGGGGTCACAAGGTGAAACATGAACATTTCCATAACCTGAGAAAATAACCCTAACCATGGATAGCATGGAGATACAGTTACTGGCTTAAAAGGGACATTGACCCTTTCAGAGAGAACATTTCAAAACAAAAGCTTGTATTTATTTATTTAATTTGATAGACCCTGACAGATAGGAAGTGCAGCGGAGATTAGGCATATGTCATGAACACAGTGTCCTCTGTTAATCTTCTGCAGATTACAGTATTTTGAGTTTCCCCCATGGAGAAGCACTGGGTGCAATCTTTCTGCATGGTTGATGAGGGAATATATGGTCACAGGTTTAAGACCGATTTTAATATTGTTCATTGCCTCTCACCCCAGGAATAACCTAATCCTGATGAGAAAGGGGCCTGGGCTAATTAAGGTTAATGATGATATTGTTACATTAATAACATTACCTCGGAAAGATGCATGCACAGAGTTGAAAAAAGGAAGGAAGAAAGGGAAGTGGAATAAAGGAAAATATATTTATATTCTGAGTACTGTACAAACAAATGTCCATGCACAACTTTGTGAGGTAGGCATTGAATATTTTTTGATTTACTGAGCAAAGAAACACAGCATCAGATTGACATCAAGCACATATTAAGGAGCTGTGGACCCCTGATTTATCCCATTCTAAGTTTCTCCTTTCAAGCACAAATGTATTTAGTAATATAAAGCTAAAACTACTTTTTAATTCCAGGGCCATGGACCTCGGTGGTCCCAGTTATTTTAATTTATAATAATCCAAGATGGTTCATACAATATCATCAACCAAATATGCAATCAATTCAATTAATTAGAGTGCCACATGGTGAACATGGAGTCTTCAGGCCCCCTTCGTGTCTGGAGCAGTTGCCTGCTTTTCCCTGTTGGTAATCCAGAAGAAATCATTGACTGAGTCACTGTAGAACAAACTGTAGTTTGACAAGGAAACGTACATCAAAGATCAAGTTATTAGATTTGTTTCCACAGCTTTTAACTACATCTCATGTTCTTCCCAATGCACATGGAGTGTGTCCACTGAGGAAGACCATGAGGACAAAAGGTGGAAAGTGGTTCTTGAGTGGGCATCCACAGGAGTTATAGTTGACAACAACATTGATAGACACTTTTACCTGCTTACAACTACATTATAGTGCTATTAAACATTTATCACATGTTCACATACTGCTTATGCTTGCTAAATAGGGATACTATTAATATTGAAGTGCACATTGGGTGAACATAAGGCCGCACAGCTGCACATGTAATAAGTGCAAGCGAATAAAAAATGTATTTGTGTCATATCATATGACACTGTCAACAACATGAGATTCCACATGAAGATAAATTGCACTTTTACAGTTGCTTTGTGCCAAATCTGGACTCTCAGTGTGGCAGCAAAATATGGCATTGAATGACTCAGCTGCTGAAACATAACTTTCTCCGTTTGATAACGCATATGTCCACAACAGCCCTCCGTCACTGCGTGTCAACGGTGAAAGCTTGCACAAAGCAGCTCTTTTTTAGTGTGTCTTTGTTGGCTGCTCCGTGTGTGCCGTGCTACAAACAGCAGAGCCTGTGAGGCGATTACTGAATTACGCAATTATACTGCTATCATAGCTGCGGCCCTGCACGGTTTAATAGATGGAATGTTTCACTGTTTTCCACAGTTAATTGCTCCTTCACTACTGAGACCACACATGCATAAAACTGTACTGTATCCTCATCTGTTAGAGTAAAATAGAGCTAGATTAAGCATTGTTTTTGCACAATGCTATTTTAACATTGTATCATCAATCTCTGCAAAATTAATGAAGCGCTTGTTTCAGGGTTGTGTTTTATATTCAAACTGTCTGATCTTTAACAACTCAAAAAAACATTTACTATTGTTTTATTGACTTGATACTTCACAACTGTGTATGTTTGTATTTCACATGCTCTATATCTGTGATTGCCGTTGACAGTACTTTTTATGCTGTAAGTGGTGGAAGAAATATTCAGAGCCTTTACTTTAATAAAAGTATCAATACAACAATGTTATGATACAGCATTACAAGTAAAAGTCCGGAATTTAAATTCCTACTTAAGCAAAAGTACATTAACATTGTCTGCAAAATATCAAAAAGTAAAAGTACTGGTTCTGCAGTGAGTTGACCCCTGTGACTGTCATATTATCATATTGAGCTAAAATGAAACTAACACTTTTCAGAAATTATTAGATATTATAGAGATCATTTTAAAATAAATTAATTTTCATTGTGATCAACAACTCACATGTGTTGTATCAGTGTCAGGTGTGGTTTTGTATTCCTTTTTACTGATAACACATTTCAGTACTAACATTTTTTATTTTTTTGTTTTATTCTCATTTAAATTATCACAGATGTAGCGCTCTGTTTCCTAAGTACGCGCCTCATGGAAAGAGTGCAGATAAAAGAAACACCGCACCCATACCAGTCATTTTCTGTTAAAATGTTCTGTTGAAATATAGCATACACATTTCTTTAATAAATGCTGTAACATACACAGTGTGACCCGATTAGCGAGAATAAATTAGGAAAATAAATGCCTGTTATTACTGCAGGGGGACCAATGAAACATCTGTTACTTTTGTCAGACAGACAATGAATCCTGACACCTAAAGGTGACTTGCTGAAATACTGAAAACTCTATCATGGCAAATTCAGCATGTATTAAAGTATTAAATAATCTGTCAAATGATCATGACTATGACATGGAACAATAAACACAACTTGTCATTCAAATGGGAATTTACTTTCCAGGTAAAACACTGCGACAGTTTGACATACCCACACAGATTCTGTTCAGTGTTCCATGCTGTTTTTGCTGACGTAGGCTCGGAGAGAACCGCCGCGTTACTTCCCTATAGCTTGTTTTACCAACTGCATATAAGGTACTTCAATTTAACAGTTAACTTTCACATAGAGAAAACACTGTGAAAAGCTTAAAGTTCTAAGACAAAAACACGGACAACAACCAGATTAGACAAAACCGTAGTTGTGACCTGTCAATCACAAGATAGCCACGCCCTAAAGCATACCCTTCTTTATCATCTATTTTACTCTAAACAGGATCATGATTTTCTAAATGAACATCATGCTGTTTTGAAGAAGACTAGAACTAGCGACTGAGACCAAAATCTCATGTTTACAATGTTTACTAAATCAAGTGAGAAGTAGGGTCTTTTTCTCCAATGTGACTCCTTTTTGCAACCAGATGAGTCGCCCCCTGCTGGCTGTTAGAAAGAATAAGGCACTTCTTGCATTGGCTTCACTTTGCAGACTTGGAGGTTGCGGCCTAGTCTGAACCCTAAACAAGTCCTTTGAAGGTCTGTCCCAAAGTGAGGATTGGCCAAAATGTCCTCACTTTCCAAAATGTCCTCACTTTGAAGGTCTAAAACTGTGATTGATCCTCACAAAGATAGCTGTACAAGTACACACACACACTTGCACACATTTGTGTGATTACCCACACAGGTGCATGAAAAAACTCATTTGTCTGTGAGTACACATTTATTCATGAATGAACAACAATAAATGATTATTACCCATAAAGAGCGAGGTCAGTGGCACCTCAGTAATGATAAGGAAGTAAGGCCAATGTAAACTAAGAGGTCACTAAAATATTGTATGTAAATATGAGAAATGTAGATTCTTTACTGCCATGAGACTGTTCACACACTTCAACACTGTATGCCAAACAATCCACTGTTTCATTTAAAAACTTGAAAAATGTGTTACTCTTAGAGCCTTAATGTAAATTACAGTAAAGCAGCAGTTGTTGCCTGAGATAATCTTCTGCATTATGTCTCGGTAATCCAATCCTACTAGATGCAACTTTTGAGAGACTGCAGGGGGAAAAAGTGGTTTGGCAAATGCCCTGCGATCTGTTGAATGTGGAGTTTGTTTGAGGGGTGAGAAAATATGTCATTTCGGAGTCGTGGTTTATTCCAACGTAAGAGAGTGCGAACCAATGAGAGGCTGTTACGCTCCACCCTACCTGCCTCATTTCCGCCCCCCCTTTTCCATCCACATACTCACTACTGAACGCGACCTGCCGCTTGCCACATCTGGAGACGCTTCCCGACACGAGAAACTTCAACTTTTGCGTTTATTCTGCGCAGAAACAATTAGGCGATTGCGAACTGTCAATCCGTCAGGGTGAATTTTGCTTTTCTCGTGATAGTAAGTAGACATTCTTTCAGCCAAGTTGGCGTTTCTCTCTTACTCTGAGCGTTTTTTCCTCTTTTTTTTTTACATCACCATTGGTAAACAGAGCCCGTTTGGGAGTTTCATACATTCAGTTTGCTGTGTAACTGCCACGCTAGATCGTGTTATAGTTGAACGCGGTTTCTGGAAATAGCATGACACATTTCAATGTTGTGTTTTCATGAGTAAAAAACAAGGAAAGGGATGCGCAGCGCAGCGGTGCGTTAAATTAGTTGATTTAACGCAAATTAAGCCAACAAATCTATGAAAAGTTTGTAGCCTAATTTGCTCTGTCACAAGATTATTTTGTTGTATTATTAAATGCTAGAATTAAACCCTGCCGTACGATAGTACATGAGTGCGTTGATGCTGACATGAGTCAGGCGGGATCAAAGTGTGAAATTCAACAGCGCCTGATGATGGAGTGACACATTTCGGGCTTATTTGTGTCCAACGCTGATCTAACATTTTGGAAGAGAGAACTGGAATAAGCCATAAAGCGCACGGCTCCATACTGAAGTGTTTAAGTTAGTCTGAGGGGAAATTTAAAAGACCTAAAAATACAGCGTTGGTTTCTTCCCTACAAAGACCCATTTGAACTTCCCACCGCAGAGCGAGAGCGACATAAATAGTTCTGACATGTGGATGTAATTTCAGAAGAGGAAAAAAGACAGATGCAGAGAAATAAAGAGAGCGGGTTGAGCCTGAGCATATAGATTATAGGAAATTAAATCGAGGGCAGAGCGAGGCGATTACAGAGTTATGATTTCACAAGCCGCCACAAACACAGAGCAGCCAGATGGAGTGAAAAAACACAATTTGCTCCACTTTGAAGAGAGTTAAATAGAATAAACAATTTCACCAGTGTCTGTTTGAGCCCCGCAAGGACCCTTGGAGGCAGAGTTGCCTCAGGTCAATTATGGGATCCGCTCTGCTCCTCCACAATCTGGACTTTCTTCTCATCTCACTACTGAGTGGCTTATTTCTGGTAAGTCTTTTTTTTTTTTCATCCATGTAATAACCGACATGTTAATTTAATGTTGCATTTGTGAACTGTGAACCAGTGGAGCCTTCTCTGTGCACACATCACTGACAGCTTGTCCGAGAGCAGCTGTTATTGCAACTGTTCGTAAGTGTTTCACATAAGGAGATGTTGGGGATAATTTGTAATCAGACAAAACGTGCATGTTGTCATATCTACAAAATTCACTCTCAGCTTTTACATTTCTATAACATCTTTGCATCTCTTGGAAAAGATTACGGTAATGTGTTTGAGTTTAGTAAAGGGAAGGTGTTGACCTCCATAATAAAAGACTGACAGAAATCAAAAGCTCTGAACTCGCATCACCCTCACACCTTCAATATCTCTGTGCTGCACATCACTCTTGTGGCATTAAAGCCAGTAAATGCAGGCTTAATTGTGTGCGAGCTTTAATTTTTCGACAAGACACTCGTATTGACATATTGGACTGGGTGAACAGGGTTGTGCTCAAGCTGCTGTGATTGGTGATTACACTCTTGTTCCATTAAATGCATCTTCTCGCAGTTACAACAACACAGTGTTTGTGTAAAGCAGCTCCCGGTAACCTAGTCCCTGTAATAGGCAAGGCATTTACTACGGGTTTCAAGCTCTCACCTGACTGAACACAAGCAATTCTTGCAGTCAGAATGTAAATATTTCATTCAGAACTCATAGCGCCTGAACAATTTCACATCACTTTTGCCCGCCATTGTGATTTATAATTGCGCTCTCAAATATTGCCATAGCTGTATCCAGAGGGACTGCTGCCCACACACACATACACACACACACACACACACACACACACACACACACACACACACACACACACTGTACAGGCAGAGCAGCGCACCAAGTTGGTTCTGTGTGTTTTGGCTGAGGCTGTTGTGCATTCAACAGGCAGTTCGCCCAGGCTCTGAGGTACAGTGCATTTTCCCAGTGATGTGGTCCATCACTGTACCGCAGTGGACCTCGAGGCTCATTGGTTCAGATGGCAGAGGAAAACAATTATAACATTGCTGTGTATTTATAGCTAATTCAACATTCAGTCGTTAAAAGGTTCTGTCTGTGCATGGTGTTTACCCGTTTTTTAACTTTGGTGTTTGCTTAGTCTTCTTCTCCACAAAAAAGTAAATTTTTTTCCAAACTGTGACCAAATTGAAAGATTTCACTGAAAGCCAAAGCTGACAGTGGAAAGTGTGCGTCTCTGTTTAAAGCAATAATACATTTTAAATTGAGTTGTCAAACTACAGGACTCTGACATTTTCCAGAGACTCTGCATAGAAATGATGATATCAAGGTATCGTAGCTACAACTATTTAGGGATGCACGATCCAACTTTTTCAGTCCCGATAACTGGGCTTTGGGTACCGATCTGATACAAGTGTTAAATGAATAAGATGTCTCATTGTGTGGACGTGGTCTTATGTGTAAAGCAACATCAGGCTTGAGTAAAACATTGCTTACTTAACGTTATAAAACAACATGTAATAAATAAATACATATATAAATGTACTGAATAGATATTTATTATTAAAACAATAAAGTGTGCACCAGGTAAAACAATTGTAACCCTTTTTAATGCAGCAACAATTTGGTCAAAAGTTAAACAGGGATTAAAAATTCAGTATATAATGTAGAAAGCATATGAACATAAAATTCAATTTAATAGAATCCATATCTGATATCTGTATCATTGCATCCCTGCAAATATTCACCAACAAGTCGAGGTGGTTGGATCCATACGTGGTATCCAACATTTTTTATCTGAACGATACACGAACAAATAGAGAATCTCTCCATTGTGCTGCAGTGACAGAGACAAAGCCCTACCTCACAGAGCCTTCGCTCAGTGTGAATGGCTGCCTCACTTACTCAGTTATTACATTTATTAAGCGGAAGCACTGCTTCCAGGAACCTTTGAGAGCGTTTAATTTCTCCCTCATGACTGTGTTTTCCTCCGTGATGACTTGCATGTGTCTGGATTCTCACTGGATGGACTAGAGCTGTATCTGTGTCTGTCTAATATCCAAGCATTATGTCTGCAGTGGGAAACCTGTTATGTTTTGTAGTGCACGAGTCAGTTTAGTCTATTTTACTAGACGTGGAAAACATTTGTTGTTGAGGACTTTATCCAGAACTTTTTTTTTGCAGCGAAACAGCGGCTTCTCAGTGTGGTTGAAATGTCTCGATTAAGTAGTTTAATCTCTGTTGTGTTGGACCTGAATACTTAAAACCACAAGATGACGATTGTAGTCTACAGTTTCATCAAAATGTAACATAAAATAATTTTTTTATAGTAACTCACTTCTACCTCAAGTTCATCATTAAAAGCCTTTTCAGTTGATGGTCTCAAAAAAACACATACCGCCCCTTGGAATAAAGTTTCAGAGCAGTGCTATCCATCTCAAATTACCCTCGATGGAATTTCATAACTGAGATTAGACTGCGGGGTAATCTCATCTCTGTCTCTGGTAATTAGGGGCAGCAGATTACTTCTCACTAATTCATTTGAACTGCTGGGGCATTTGTGAAACAGGCTTTAATATTAAAATTATTTTTTGCATGTCCTGTTAACTGATCTCTAGTATGACGTATTATATATTTTTTCCCGCTTTTATCCAAGTTTATATGAGTGTATCTGAAGGAGCATGAAATGAAGCATCTCCTGATTCTCTTTGAATTAGACTTACTCTGCAGCAGCATACAGACTTATTTGCCATAAACATTCCCTAATAAGAGGTGATGCAGTTGACTCTACTCTGGAAGGCTGAGTGATAATTCTATTCTTTATTTTCTCTCTATGTAAACATATTGCGTCAAAATGCTCATATTAATTTAACACATTTCAGAGGCTCAAATACCTCAAAGATTTGTTTTTATTATAAGATTTTAAACAGGACAAGTGAATCATTCTTAGTTCCAATCCAGTTTTCCTACGGCTCTTTTAATCTCATACAGGGTTTTAAAAGGAAATGCTTAGTGCTTAGACTTTTTCGATCGCAAAAGCCTGTCTGACTCCAGCTAATTGACCTTTGATGTTGTCATTCATTTAGTCAGGTACTTCAAACTGTTTGGTTGTGGCCTTGATTTTGACTCCCCCTTTGATCAGACCCCATTAGGACACAGACGGACCACAAAGCCCTGCCAGGATCAATTGGCTCACCTGAATGTGTGTTTCTGTCAACTGGGTATCATTTCTTCCCCTCCACGAGATAGACCTCCACAATTGGTGTTATCCGCATTCTAAGGGTTTACTCTTTGATTATGATTATTTTTTGTTCACATTGATGCATGGCCAGGCTTTTTATGGTGACCTTTACTGTTCCTAAGTGGGAGAAGAAGCAGTAGGAGGTGCGTCAGCAGTGGTTTGTTGTCAAAGTGCCAGAATTACCAGGATGTGTTGTGTGCCTTTAAACCCCTTCAAAAGCACAAGATACAAATCACCATTTTTGTGTTATTTTCTTTTCTCTTCTCAATGAACAGATCAGGCTTCAACTAAGGCTTCTTTTAACGAAATCCATTTGTGCTGGGCTTTTATGCTTGGCTTAACCAATCTCCGTTGATCTGTGAGCATCAGAAAAGCTTTTACCGTATTCACCTTCGTCCCTTTTGCAAGTTGCCTGTTAATTTACCAATCAGAGCCCACTGCTCACGTAAACAATGAAACAAGTCTTTAACACAGTATATTTTCTTACTTTATCCTGTTAGTTCAAGTAGAGCAGCTGAGGATCCATGGAGGGTAATGCTAATTGTTGATTAGCTTGAGCAAATTTGAGCCCTCGCATGGCAGAAAGCTGCAGTTTAGGCCAAGAAAGGATGGGCCATCTGCACATCTCCACAGCAGTAAACAAACAAACAAACAAACAGACAGATGGGAAAAATAGTCATGGCAATCAATCTAGCATGTGGGCTCACAATCAGCATCAAGAATGCATTTTAAAGCCATCAATGCCATATTTTGGAAAGATGAATGTATCCGTGTCCAAAGGGGATCAAGTAAATAAATCATTATGAACTGAATTCTTTTGTGACTTTCAGGTACCTTTGGTATTTGTACAGTGACTATATATTGTGATCAGCTTTGCCTCATTGCTAGTACTGTAATTCTTGCCTATTGCTTAACATTACTTTGGTTTGATAGCTGTGACACTGGTCGGCGTCACAGACAAAACAGGCAGTGGGCTTGAAACTAGCCCCAAGATAGTTGTGACATTTGACTCTGATACAAATCTTTCAGGTCCCACCTGAGGGACAGGATGAAGCATTTTTTGATTCTTTCTTTAAATAGGCATAGAGGTAATGAACTCTCACTGTCTTTCCAAAGTGCAGCATTCTAATACTGATGCTGATAATATCTGGTTGTTTGATGCATTGGTGAGTTTATTGTGTACGCTTCAATGCCTGAGCTCACTCAAAATGTCTCATAGTTATTACTCTGGCGAAATGAAGGTTAAATAGAATAAAAGTTGGTGGATCTCTCATATTTATATCATCATATTAGACTGTTTTAGACAGAATTAAAAGTATGCTCACACCTCCCTGATTTACAAAAAACAGAGCCCAAAGTGCTACGAACCACCAGTTGAATGATGAAGCTACTACTTTTAGCCGCTGGCCGTACAGCGATATGATATAATACAGCTAGCGAGTCGGACTTGGCAATAATTCCATATAACTGTTTATCGATCTAGCCGATAACATTCTGCAAATTTCTGTTGTCTTGACCAAGAGTTTTCAAAGTGTATGAGCAGTGAGACTGAACCAATAAAAACAGTGACATCTTCCATTCCAGCTGCTTGTGCTAATCCCAATTTGGACAGTGGGTTCACGTTATTGCGCCGCTAAACTGGATGAGACTATTGTATGATGTAACTCCTACCAGTTGTCATCTTTTGGGCCCTGTTGTTACTGTGTGAAATGTTTGAAAAAAAAGACCAGCTGATTGTTATATAGTGGCAATCAGATCGCAGAATTTTACCATCCTTCCATCTATTTCCTCTTATTTGGGGACGGGTCATGGGGGCAGCAGGCTTAGGAAGGTAATCCAGACATCCCTCTCCCCAGCAACGATTTTGAGCTCTTCCTGGGGAGGTGTTCCCAGGCCAGACAGGATATATAATCCTCCAGCGTGTTCTGGGTCTACCCCGGGGCCTCTGTCCAGTTGGACATCCCTGGAAAACCTCTAAAAGGAGGCGTCCAGAAGGCATCCTGATTAGATGTCCCAACCACCTCAGCTGGGCCCTTTCGATGTGAAGGAGCAGCGGCTCTACGACGCGCTCCCTCCGGATAGCTGATCTTCTGAGCCTATCGCTGAGGCTGAGCCCAGTCATTCTACTATGGAAGCTCATTTCGGCCGCTTGTATCCGCGATCTTATTGTTTCCGTCACCACCCAAAGCTCATGACCATAGGTGAGGGTGGGAACGTCGATGAACTGGAAAGTCGAGAGCTTTGCCTTGCAGCTCATCTTGCTCTTCCCAACTTTACGATCAGTTTCATAACAAGTTGCTAAAAAGAAGCTACAATTACACATCATTACTTTACTTCCTGTAGGCCGCTGCATGCGTTTGAACTCCTAAAACGGGCTACTTGTGATGAAATGATTTATCCTACTGGTCTTGGGTTTGTGGTCTTGGTATGATTAAACGTTTTTTCTGTCATACTCGGTGTATACAATGTACCCAGAAACAATATACATGTATCACATCCACAGGCTGGATGGGAGTTAACAGTTCTATGTATACGGGGTGACAGCAGGTCAGGAAATCTTTTAAAGTTTTGTTTGAGGTATAATTGTGGATATTGCTTTAAACCACTTGAAGCTAACAGCTCTGGGGAGACACTTGCACTTACTTCTCGAGTGAAATGTTACATCATCGAGTCATGAAAAATAACATGTTTACACTCTCAGCTTTGGGAGTACCATGTATTTGATGGACTGTGGATAAATAGAAATCAGCAGTAGTATATTAAGCTGAAGGTTTTGAGAGGGAGTATTCTGCTGCACAGATGGTATTCATACCCACCTTGGTTAAAATGTAATTTCTCCATCCAAATGAGATTATGTTGTTGGCAGACTAGAGACTGCCTGTTTTGCAATGTAGTTTTACAGCCCGTATACTGTGGATTTAAGCAGCACGGAGGTGTAAACTCTGTATCAGCTGCTTGTCGCTGTAGATTGTGAGTCACCCGCTTTCGTCACTGGTCAGTTGACATGTTTGCCTAAATTTTCCTGGGATCAGCATGGGATTCAGCTCACAGAGGCAACTTGTAGTGGAAAATACCCTTCACACACATATCATTATGCGCTGTATTTCACTGCAGAGCTTTACAGTAGCTGAGAGGATTGCTGCGATAACTGCAGAATAATCTAATATCTCTTAAAAACGCACACATCTTGTGCCACGGCTACCTTCTTTTTCTTTATTGACTGACACATTGCTCAGTTTTTAGAGGGCCTGTGAGTCAGACTCATAACGTGTGTGTTAATAGGAGAGTCTTCGGTTTCACCAGCATAGTAAGGTTATACCATGGCTGTGTTTGACTCAGGAAAGAGCTTGTTTTCTTGACTTACCGTGACCTTTGCTTTTTCTTTTTTCTTAGCTTTTCCACTTGAAAAACAGTAGAGTATGTGTAACTCAATGCCACTTTCACAGCTCGCTGAAAAAGTTACACTTCTTACTTATATTTAATGGCATGCCTCTGCCCTATGAACCTCAGCATTTCATAAAGAGATGCTGTTTGGATGGGTATGAGTTTGAGTTGGTGGCAACATCATGCTATTTATTTTTTCTTAACCTTGAGGACTTGCACGGGACTAGTATCACCAGCAGACTTCATGGATTTAGAAATTGCCCCCCCCCCCCATGCCTGTATTTTGTGCGGTGCATTCGCAATGGGATAAGAGAAGTCTTTTCCCATTGCGAATGGGAATGTCAAGGCTCTGTGTAACATCAGCTTATAAAAAAATATACCATATGATATTAATATCGATTTTATAGATATTATTATATGACATAGGCCTTTATGTTTATATAATACTTACAACGACCTCTTGCTCTGGTGCGAATGGGTCTCCGTGCTACGTAGCGAGATGAGCCTCCTGAATTTGCACCCACAATGCTGTCAAAACTTTAATTTGTAATTGCTTTAATTTGTAATTGCCAACACAGCCTTCATAATTCTCTACCAGGAAAGAGTCTGAAAGAGTCTGAAAAAACTCAAAGAGAACCCCCCCAAAAATAAAACAAGATGCACAAGACATTGCAGCTTCGCACGGTAAGACTAGTCCTGTGCGAATAGAGCTTTATTGATGCCTTTGAATCGGCTTGTTAGCACCCAGTGATCCTGTGAATGAAAAGCTAACAAGCATCAGTTTGACAAAAATCCGTGAAGGCAAAGGAGGCTTTATTTAATGAGGCCATGGATGCTTTGGTAAACTACATCTGACACTTTCTCTCGCCAACCTTACTTTATTTTTCTCATTGTGGACATGTCATGAGTGAAATGATTTTATTTCTGAAGACAGACAGGTTCCAAGATTCAGCTGAATACTCGAGACATGCTGTATCTCGGAGAAGTTGAAGCCCCGTCCATGTGTCAAACATTTGGCACATTTCAGAATGTCAGGCTGCCTCTCCTCTTGTCAGCCGTTGATGAGGTGTTCTGACTTCCACCTTCATGTTGAGCATGTCCAATACCAACATTCTTTTCACTCAAGCATTGCACCAAGATACTTTTGAAATAGCAGTATATCATCACTCAACAATTCGAAAAGTCATGGCCCAACTGATTGATTGCCAGCGGTGTGATAAGTTTGCGTCCTATGTGGTCCTATTCCATCAATCACCTGCTGTATCAATATTGTGGTGCAGACTTCCTTGCGGGCAATATGCTTGGAATCTCAGAATACCTCAGTGGAGTTGACATGTGAAAATTCTCAGCAATGTCGATGACTTTGCCGTTGACCAATGGTTCTGCTCAGCCCTACCCCCCACTGTTGGTGAAGGGATTGAGTTTCAAATATACAGAAGCTCTTGGACTCATTCTAGTCACTTAAATGCAACACAGATTGAGTTTTTATTCAATTCCGAGTCAATTCCCGAAATTATCAGGAGCAGGGAGAGTAGGATTTCACACATCTGATCCAATTGTTTTCATGCAATTTGGAAGCAGCTCAAATCTTGGGCAGGAATACTCCCCCGGCACATGGCTTATGGTTGAGAGGAGGCCAAATTTCTGAAAAAGGATTTTTATTCGTTTCATTGCAAAACTGTGGGGCTTATGGGTTTGTAAGTATGCACTTCACAGCTCCAACTTTTGCAGGAATAAGTAAGACATCCTCACACTGCAGTACAGGGAAAGTCGCAGCAGATTTAAATTCAGATAACAGTGCGAAGTTTAGCTGGACTTTCCTGCATTAGCTCCATGGCATTTAAAACACTATATGAGAGCACAAACTCTGAACGTGGTTGCAAAGTTAGAGTTGAGGTCATCGCAGATCTTTAGTTAAAGTGCTGCAATATGAACTTACTAGCATTATAATTAATGTTTAGGACTGACATTTAGTGTAATGCTAATTGTGTATTACGGTCAGGTAAATTATTAATCCCAAGTGTTATTATCGCAAATATTTTTGCATGAGTTCTTCCTCCAACATTAGAAGCTCATGATCAGTCAAAGTTCACCATGTCTGTCCCCGATAGACTGGTGACATGTGTGGTAGGACGGGCTCCAGCCAACCCTGTGGCCCTGTTCAGTAGTGAGAAATTGATGAAGCTAGCTATCTTCAGGCTAGCACACCAGAATCTCAAACCAAACTGTCACCGGTTGAGTTGCATTGTGGGTAATGCAGGCGCCAGGTTTTGACAAGGAAGAAGAATGTAGAGAATCAAAAGAGGATACCTCTGGTTGTGCTGCTCTGATTTTTAAAGAATTTAAATTTTGGGGGTAATGAAGCTCATTTTGGTGTCAGTTTGTGTGACAAGACAGATGTTGTGTTCTCTGCTGTGAATTTGAAAGGGATTGCAAACAAGCATGCATGAGGAAAAGCTCAGAAACCCTGATACTTTGATTCGATGTGTCAAGAATCAGTTTGTCAGTTCACCACTGTTTCAAACCGTTCACAGTAGATTAAACCGAGGACCTTCTTGTCATTAGGCAACAGTGCAAACAATCAGCTTCATATCTGGCAAAAAACAAATACATTTTGTAACATTTAGTTCATTAAGAAGTTTTTTGTTTTCGTGCTCCTTTTTAGTGGCTGATGTTCAATGTGGATTGACTTATACTGTGTTCCTGTTGTGCTCACAGTGAGCTGAATGTGTGATATCGACTTTCAATGTTGTTATCCGTGCACACTGTTTGCCTTTCACTACATACCCTGCCTTTTACCCAGTTCAAGCCATTTTCAGTCAAATGAAAACATGGTTCAAAGCCCTCGGCACCAGTGACCTTGTAGTAAGTGGAGAGTGGAAAGCCCATGCTGACAGGCCATGTTGCAGGCCTTTCAGTAGGAGCACACCGTGACAAGTAACATTAAAACAGGACAATATAAACAATAAGTACATGGTTCCCTTTATTTATTTATCTGTTGTAGAATGCACAACAATGTCCTCAATGTCTTTCAGATGGACTTACTGAATGTCGTGTGAATGCTTTTTCCTTGAAGTCACGCTGGAAATGATTGTGCGTGTTATTTATGTTAACCCTTACAGCATCACTTTAGTTAAAGACGCAACATGCAAGTTTTAAATACCACTCTGAAGGTCACAGTAACGTGGTTACTATCATGTTTTATTCATTTGTAGGCATCAGAAAAATATTAGCCTTGCGGAAAAAAATAATTGGAATACATTTAATTAATTTGACAAACTTCATTAATGATTCTTAATAGACATATTGGTTGTCAGTTTATTAACTGGACATGTAAATCATTTTCTTTGCTGTTCTAATAATTTAGAGAGATGATTTTGACCTTGCTTGATAATTTTGAATAGTCTTTGTGCTAGAATGGCTACTCTGAGAAGCACCTCAATCAAGGTGACCAACTGCACAGGTTCACTCAGAGCAGCCTCTTCAATAGGGTGGAATATTAGAGAACAATGAGAGACACCTTGAGGTGATTAAACAGTGCCTAATTTGTCTGCAATTTAGAGGCTTTTATTGAGAAGGCAGTCACAATTAGGGGGTCTTATGAAAACAGTGCCCTTGTCCTAGGTCTTAGCAGGCAGCAGGCTGCTTGGTGCCCCTCCGGTTAAAAGGGAATACGGCTGATTGCTTGGAGCATTGCCGTCTAAACGTGTCACCTATTTGTGCTCAGCTCCTTCTTCACTCAAATGTTAAACCCCGTCCACAGCACTGATTGCTGTTTGTGCTCTTGCTGGTAATGGCACAACATGCTTGCTGCAGAAATTATTTTCATCAGTTTCCTAAGGTCAGAAGGATAAGTGTTGTCACATTGGGTTCTGGCTTTAACATGTGCGTAATTGAGCTCAGTCTCACTCTTCCAACTGGACATATTCTTTGCATGTGAGCCCCCTCCGTGCATCCGACTGTCTGTGTGCCGGTGTTGACCCTTGGACATACAGTACAGTTGCACATAGTTTTCTGGTTCATTGACTTAAGTTTTACGCTGATCTATCAGGCACCTGGCTTAAAAGCACAAGATCAACCAGAATGACTGGCTCTGATAGTTGTAGGGCCAGGACTAATGATTACATGTATTATTTTCTGAATTATCAGTTAATCATTTAGTTCATTAAACGTAAAAGTCAGGAAACATGCCCGTCACACTTATGAAGATGTTCATAATTGAACATCTTCAGGCTGTGCAATTGAAGCGGATTTGCGGCTAATTAAAGGCAGAAAAACATTGTTGGCAGCCGTGAAGACGCTGATGTGAATGAACAGAGACAAACCTTTGCAAACTGGAAACACATCCTGAACCACCAAGTCCACCTGGCCCGGCAGTCAATTCCCTGTCATCATTCATTTATGAAAGCTGTTGTGTAGTAAGAAATTACCTTTGGGAAGCTTTCAGACATTCTAAGGCTTATCCACTGTTTTTCTTGCATCAGTGTGTATTTTGGTGAAAGTCTCATTTAAAAATGGACGAGTCCATTAGAAAGTACCTGCTGTCAACCCTAATACATTTTGTATAGCCCTACTTTCTGCAACCTCACCCATTTCATCTTCACAAGTAATCTAGGTCAAGGTGATTTGTAGGTATGTAATTAGCTCAACCGACAAACTTGACACTTAATTCATTATTACAGCTGGTACTAACAAATAGGAAACCTAAACTAGACACCATTTTGCGATGGTATCACACCAGCCGGAACAACAAATCGTCAACCCTTGCACACACAGAGGGATGAGGAGAGGAGACGCTGAGCGCAGGCAGAGGCGCGTATGCATCGTCCACACAAGACGTAAATAAAGCACTCGAGGACTCATGACAAATTTGTGAGAAAAATATTTGACAGAGGAAACCTGCCGCCTTAAAATAAAATAAAATAATTTCCTTCATTTATTGGTGGATATAAACGCACCAGAGTGCCGTAAATGAAGTGTTTGACGCTCAAATTTTTCTTAATTAAAGCACTGGCAACGCCTCCCACTCTCCCTACTGGAAAGCCGTCACCTTGTTAATGCAGTTAAACAGTATCTCCAGCTCAGACAAGCTTGCTCTGTTTAATCCAATCAGACCGCTGCTCATTTGTAAACAGCCTCTAATGTGTCCCGCCTACATTAGTTCAGCCCTTACTGGTTGTATTTGAGACCTTTTTGACGAGAATTGATCATTGGGTGAAAAATATATGAAATATCTCCCACAATAAATTTTTTAGTTGTCGATGACTGATGAAGCCAATGCGGGGTATCCTTTAGGGCCTGGGCACGTAGTGATTAACAGGTCGCTACCACGGCGTTGACTGCTCTGGAAGTTGCCAGGTTTACATCCTAACTTTAATCCTTTCGCAGTGTGTTTTCTGTTCATGGAAGTTAATCCTATCTTCGTCTAAACATGTCTTCTTCAGCATTCGCTTGTACTTAGCTCCCACCCTCTTGTGTCACTTCTGGTTGCAATAAAACAAATTGGCGATGGCCCAAACGTTGAATTTGAGGCTTCAAAGCCCATGAACCAATGGGTGATGTCACGGCGACAACGTCCACTTCAGTCTGTGTTTTATGTTTTAGACAAAATCTGTCTGCAGAAATATAAACAAAGCAAAGTACTCAAAACCGCCTCTGTGGTACTACCGCTACAGCAGGTGTCTCAGGGGCCATATTTTGCCATGATGACACACACACACACAGACTCACAAGATGAATACAATGCCAGCGTCGCAGCTGTTGATAATCAATTTTGAATGTCTCTTTCATCACATATAATGTCAGAATTTGTTTCTAAGGTTGCAAAATGTAATGGTCAGTTATTTTTTTGTTTGGGTCCATTTCCTCTCGTGATGAAAATCAACATGAATGAATGATGCTTCTGAATAAACACATCATCTCATTTCATATGATTAGAGGATTACTACTGAGGTTGCCAAGCTGTGACTGAGAGGGTATCGCATGCCATTAATGCTACAGCTTGTGCCGTGAAACTGCGCAATCTGTTACATTAGAGGAAAAAAAAAGCTCTTATGGATTATAAATCTACTTTATAAAAATATATTTTTAACCTATAATCCTCATAATCTACATATAAAAAATAACTAGATTTACATTATGTAACCTATTGTCCATCTAGTAGTCTGTCACGAGTTAGTTGACACTTTTGTGACATCCATTAAGATATTATACGTCCTGTACATTTGATTGCAGCATAAGCATTAGTCGTTTTTAAGCTTCTGATGAAATTAATTTGCATTGCTGTATTGGAGGAACGGCTCATACTTATACATATTAAATCACTTATGTAACGCATTAATTGTCCTTTTCAATTTAGGAGAACAACACGTTCACAGCTGCCTGGGTTCCAGGAGATGTATGCTGCCGCTCAGAGCACACACAATGTTTCCATCAAGGACAAAAGTGCTGTTCTTCAAGCTTATGACCAGAGCGGGGTATAATTAGGAACTAAATGCTGCTTTAACTCAGAATGTGGTCGGCAAGCATTTCCAAAGGACAACCAGTCTTGTGGTTTGTGGTTTTCATCATCAAATGCAAATTGCACAGTTGAAAAGGAGTGGCACTGACTCATAGAGTTTATAATATCCAAGAACCTCATCCGCTAAAACATTCATGCGGTGCAATATGTCAAAAGTAACATATTCGTGTTTTTTCCAGATAGTGCACAGGCCATTAAAAACAAGATTCAGCAGTTATAATTTTCTAGACCCCTCTATTCCGTGGAGGAAAAAAAAACATACAGGAAAGTCAAAAAGCCCTTGGGATAAAATTTTGAATATCTGCCAACAACAAGGAAGTGAATGTTAGCCTATGGTGTAAAGAATGGCAAATCACCAAAACAAGTACATAAAACAAACATTCAACTGTATTCCCATAATAGAGGTGCTTCACAGTGACCAGAGTAAATATTATCTGTATATTATTTATCATCCATGTGACGAAGTGTGATCTGCAAAGGAAAGTCTCACTTTATACGACCGTTTACCTAAAAATCTCATCCTTACAGACGGATCAGCTAACAGAGAGAGGCCTTATTGGGCGACTCAGAAGTGAGGGAGAAAATGAATAGGTTTGTGACAATATGTTTATCGACAAAAAAATTTAAATTTAAGTATTTGGGAGCCAAATTTTACAACAGCGAAACTATATCCAAACATCTGTTTACAAAACCTTACTATTTAAAACACTTTGGATTTGTCCAGAATCACACGGACGAGTGCCTACGCGAGCTTGAGACTGCGTTCGTTCATGTTGGCGATGAAGATGAAGAGGCTGTCGAAATCCCAACTGTTGTTTTGGCTCTCAGCCAGTGACTGACTGAGCAGAACCAGCTTTTGGACATTTAGTGGTCCTCTAGTGCCACCATCAAGCTTGCCTTTCAGTTTTTAAATGAACTTATCTTCTGTTCCCACGTTCCCAACACAAGGAACCTTTTTCAATATTTTTTTAAATCCTCATTTCTAGTGCCACCATTAAAACCCTTGGAAACCAGTTTAAATGAGCCGGTTTTGACCAGTCTACTACTTGGTGCGATCTTGCCCCAAATGACCACAGTTTAACCTTTATGTTCATATTTGTTTTGCATACTTTATAGCTTACTTTGTCCTCTAATTCAGGCTCTATGGAGCCTTCAGCAAGAGTGATAATCATTTGGAAATACTAAAAAAAGTATTTCACTTACCGCATTGTTGTGAATCAATCACTTGCATTACAATATTGTGCTCTGATAATGGTGTCATGTAATGGTAATAAAGAAAACAGTCCTGAATTTCCCCAGTCCTTACATTCATTTATTTAGCTTTTTAATTATTTAAATATATTTTAAGGCAATCTATTAGTATATTTGTTGAGCAGGATGCATTTTCTCTGTGGGGAGATTTTAAAGATATGCAACTCCACAATAACTTCTTAATACTTGTAGAGAAATTTCGTTTTAACTTGACTTTTACGGAATCAGTGCAAAGGTCACAGCCATCTGAAGCAGCAGCCTTTTCTGCAGGAATAATCTGCTTTCATTGTTCCAATGTTCTGGTTGAAAGTGAGTTTTGTTCTTTGGACTTGGAAGTTTTGCTCAGTCATGTAGTTGTTCTGTATTTAGACTCATTTGTCATGGTCTGAGGTACTGCTGATGAGATCATTGGGCTGTACTTTGACTTGCAATCGTTGTTGATGTACCATTTAAACTTTTTGGACACTACACTTTTTTTGTTTTGTGCTTTCTAATGAAAGTGTACCTCACCAGCTCCAGCATTTCACTCTCTTATTCACTGTAGGGCACTTCAGGAAATGACTTTGGTCAGCCACAACTTTCTCGAAAAAAGAAGAAAAAAAAAGGCTGTCCACAATCAAGACTGTTGGTAATGTAACGGAAAACCAGTGTCTCCACTCCACGTAGGCATGGCATCCATCCACATGGCTCTATTTATGCATTTTAAAAAAAATATTAAAAGATCAACAAATGCAGAGTTAAGACATCTGTGGTACAAGCCAAGCTAAACCTTTATAACTAAATATAACTAAGATTTAAGTTACTAAAATAAGATAGAAACCAGATGCTGGAATTAGAACTAAAACTGTAAATGTACCTTCATTCACATATGTCAGTATTCAGTCGTAGCGGTCCAACACTGTGTCTTGACACACCGGCATAAAAACGGTTCTCTCAATATTGGTCTTATATCCTTGCAGAGAGCCGCAGTTCAAGTCATCAAGGCGCAGTTTGCGAAGACAAATAGAAACTTGTGGTTTATTCAAGTGGAGTTTGTATTCTAGCGACCAGTGATGAAAACACACACATATATATATATATACATACGGTGTGTATTTTTCTAATTTGCATTTTGGCACACGCGCAAAAAGCATTGAACAAAAAGATGACTGTTTTGAATGAAACGCAGTAAATAAGAATGTCCATGTTTCTCCCTGTAAGAGTTGTGTTTACTTTGGAGGTTTGGACTCTGGCCAGTGGAGGAGGAAAAGTTCTCAGAAATAATCAGTGGGCACACTTATTACCCAGGATTCTCTTCTTAAAATGGTACATGATACTCTCCTATGTCCCTGCTTCCAAGCGTCTGCAGATGAAGGAAGACATTTCCCCAGTTTTTGAGAAAGAAAATACTCGCCGAAACTCCATACCTCATTTTAGTTTAGTGTTTCACAGGGGCTCAAACTGAGCCCCAAAGGTTAAGATATTTATTCGTAATGTGTTGGAAAGGCAGCTTCACTTAGCAGGTTTGTAGAAAAAAGTCAGCATTGAGGTAAAAAAAAAAAAAAAGAAGCTAAATGTAACTAAAGTATTATAAAAGGGCTGACATTTCGCTCCATTTTGAAGTGTTCGACTGAAGTGAGAATGACCATAATGACGTAAAACTCAACATGTAAAACTAAATAGATCCATGACATATATGAAGTGCTTTTTAATTTCCATTCAAACTGTGAAAATTCACAGAACTGCCGAACCAGCGGTACTACGTCACTATGCATTGATGATAATTACACTTGTCCTTCCAGAGCAGCTACCATCCAGATTCACTGTTTCTGGTTTCCTGTTGGTTCGGCTTTCACCTAAAGTAACACCAGCCGGTTATTCAGATGAAAATAGTATAAATGTCTCGGCAGCGGTCAGTGGAATATTCTATATTGGCATAGTTGGTACAGTAAACAGGTAGTATCTATCCTTGTTCGCCTATGGTCAAATGTTGTTCCATCTGTGGTTGTTTACTGTGCAAAGACATAAACGTCTTCATTCTGGAAACTTATTCAGCTCTCAGACTGGACATCCTTATTTCAGGACGGCAAGTAATGAAAATATTGATGGATTGAGGTATTATGGTTTCGTGTGAGGCAAATCCAAGACGGCTCGGTATTTACAGTTTAATTTTAAGATCAGGAAATTACGCACTTGCATCAGAGACAATTTATACACATCTTTGTTCCCAAATGGCTCCGATTTGGAAGTATTTTAGCTGCTTATTTTAGATTATATAGATGCACCAAAAAGGGCTGAAAAACTCCGGAAGATAGCAAAACTTAACTTTGCAGCAATAGATGTCTCTCCTTTGTAGCAGCAACTGCAGAAAACTGCTTTGTGTACAGTACTTCTACTACAGTAACTTCCTATTTTAGTGGCAGAACGTTAACTAAGTACATTTACTCAAGTTCTGTGTTCACTGTAAATTAAAGATACTTGTATTTCTTTTCCACATTATACCACTTTATACTTCTACTCCACAGCACTTTAGTGGGACATATTGCAGTTTTTATTTCACTAAATTTATCCAACATCTTCACCTCGACCAGCCACTAATTAAAATGCTGCTTACACATTAACAATAATTCAATAATATATCATGTAATAATATGACTTCAACAAGGGCCATTCTGCAGAGGTATATTTTGTTGGTAATACTTTACTTAATACGTGTACTCTTGTAAAAAAAAGCATCCTTACATTGTTGCATGACTACTTTTACGTAAGTGAAAGATCAGAGTACTTCATGCACCTCTGCATTTTTCGTCGTGAGAAACATAAAGCAACATACAGTTAATGTCTGTATAAAAAATTAGGATTCAACAGATATAGCTTGTTGGAAGCCTAAACGCAAATATTAGTGTTCAATCTTCCACTTTTAAAAGTGTTTGTTTTGTGTCACTCAGAAATACTAGTTTGTCTCTCGTAAACAACATCTGACAAACAAACAAATCCTGTGGCACCGTCGATTATAGTTACAGACAGGACAAGAGCATCTCCACACATAATATTCATATAAACCTCTTCACTCTCTCTCCGTCCCTTTGCTTCTTTAGTCTCTGATTGTTGGGACTAAATTGCCTCTTGACAAATTATTTCATTGATGCGTAAACCTGACAGCAGAATTAGATGTTTTTAGACCCAGACATGTAATTTGTGTCTGCAGCTGACTCCGTCTGTCTTTAATTTGTACTGTTTGCTCTGCATCATTGAACCAAATAAATAAGACTGGGAGTTTTTTTAGCCGTACCTCCAGGCTCACTGTAGCATACACGTTGGTTTGTGTTGCATTGTGCAGATACATACTGTATTTTACTGCCGTATTGGCTCAAAGCAGCATGAAAAAAAAACCCCATATGACAGCGTAGAAAATCCTGATGATTTGCTCCCTGATTTGCTTTTCAGCACTGGGTTTGAATTTTCTCTGTTTTCATTTCCACTTTTCTTGTCACGCTCTGTTAGAAATGTATGTAATCATTTTCAAGTCACATTCGTCATTAACCAAAATTGATCCACGGGCAAACAGCGAGCCAGTCAGTATGACCTAGAATGGAAAATCTTTCAATAGCTGGAAAACTACACCTCAGGTACCACTTTACTCTCAAACACAATGTTCAAAAGCTGAGAACATATCGGGTGTAAGAACATCCTTGCTATAATTTTCTCATGTCCGCTTAGTCACCTCTCAGTGGATATACAAGCTGGGACTATAACCAACAAGTGAAACGGAGACTGTTTATTCAAGGAAAAACATTTTTTTGCTTCATGACAGTTGAGACATAAATAAATACCACTTTTGTCATGAACACGCTGATGGGTGGACTGCTGCTGTCAAAGTACAATCTAATCTGACCTTCGAGACACAGACCAGGCCGCCTATCATCCAGGTCACCCTGTTGCTTTCCGTCATATTCCGTTTGAGAAAATGTCAGCAGTGTACATTTTCAGGATAAATTTCACAGACGGAAACTGGATTTAGAACGTGCTGCAGCGCAATGACCAGGGAAGCAAAAAGCAGTGGTTAGAGGGTTGTGAAGCAGCTGTGAAGAGGAAATCATGTCTGGAGGTAGCAAAAGTTGTTGATGCAACACTGAGTTATGGTCAGAAAGGTTGAAAAATGTAATTTGAAGGGCAAGTCCATTATTTATTTATTCATTATCTGTTTATTTTTTTCATGTCATTCTTTACAACACATTTCCAAATGGTTTGTATCAAATTCAAACATTCAAAATTTGGTCGAAATATGTTTTAGTGTAAAAAATGATATTTTCCCAAGCCCTTCTAAAAATGTGTTCAACGTAAACTGATGTAGGTTTCTGAATGGTGATGCTGATACATATATACATATAATCGTATCCATAATCAGTGTATTACCTACAGTGACTTTGATGTTACATAATAGAGAACACTATGTTGTATAAATAAAGAAAATGTCATGAAAACGTCTGGTTTCTTGTAGTTAATTACTGTAGTGTAACATTGTTTTTCCCAGGATTACCCTTTTAGATAATGGATGAATCCGTATTAATTAAGTGTCATCTGTGAGTGCTATTTGAGAGCCAGCTGATGCATGTCATGCTCCTTTTCACTCCAAGAGATAGGTCAGGAACTTTGAGTCAGATCCATACGGGACCGGAAATGTTAAATTACGAAAACACCCTGTCTTGTAAAAATAGCGTTGATCATGTATTGACTGAAAGATGTTGTTTATTGATGCAGCTTGGTATTTACAACATGCACCATGTACATCACTGCCAATTACCCTTAAATATTTCCCTTTATTAACTCTATTTTCTAATTTGCAGGCTTACGGAGATGATGTTCTGACGAAAGATGAGCAGATAGGCCTGCTGTTCAGAGCCAGACGGAAGTGTGAGGGGAACATCAAGTCAAAGCACAAGGTTCCTGGTGAGTAGAGAAACAACACGCTAATGTCACAGTGGTGACACATTATGATCAGATTTTTACTTTAATTTGCAAGGACATCTTTTGCTCCTTTAACCTAACTGTGATTTATGTCATGCCATAGTAAAACGGCAAAGGGGTCATCTTGTTGATGTTTGATTTTTGGAACGATAACAGATCAAAATCCATAAACCTGTTAATTGTTTGCATATATATCGACCAAAATACCTTGCTTAGCAACGCTGAAAGAAGTTAATTGTGTAGGAAGTAAGAGAAATCAGCAAAATAGGCTCAGCTGTTGAGGGAGCTTCCCACTGAATTCCAGCTGCAGCGAGAGGTTCAATGGGGAGTGCAATAAATCCCCCAGGGGCTAAACAGAGCAGAACCCCATGGCCACAGATTTGAAATACACATAATGCACAAGGCAGGGCAGGCCAATAAGATGTAAGAGGAGTACCAGGAAAAAGCTGGAGTAATGGAGGAAGAAATCAATCAACACAAAAGGTAAAGTCTGCCAGGAACTGTGAGAGTAAACAGCGCAAACCAGCAGCAGCAGCACGATGACCGTGAAGAGTTTGAGTGAGAGAGACTGCAACGACAGCCTTGTCTTGATTGAATGTGATTGTTGATTTGTTTGAATGTGTTTGTTGGTGATAAGAGTTCATACTAATCAGCTGATGACGTGTGCCACCTTGATGCTTACTAAAAAGAAAAAGATCAAGATGCATGTCACTGTTCTTGTCTACTTATTTGCTCATACAGTACAGGACGCTCAAATCAAAAGCCTTTTTGTGGAGCAGTGGCCTTTCAGTTAAATGTTGTCTGTAAGTTGGTGGTTACATTATGAAATGCTTTTCTGTTTCCTTTGCCCTCCTTGGGGCTTTCCGGAGGCTGATAATGAAGTTGTAGCTGATCCTGGGGTGTATTTGTGTGTTGAAAGCACTATTTTCCAGCAGACCCCAGCATCTACTGTATCTCGTTGCGGTTACTGTCAGTTTCCCAGTTGATTGTCCAGACGAGGATTTTGGATTCCACAGCCAAACCAATCATATTATTTTCTCTTTAACCCCAGTGCATTGTGGTCGCATTGAATGCTTCGACCCTCCAAACCATACCCACTTGTAAATGAAACACATAATTACAAATGTTTTATTCCAGGCTGAGAACACAAAAGCTTTTTGTTGACTGTTCCCACTAGTTACAGTCAGTACATTGCCTTGCGTGGTATTTTAAACTTTTCATGGTTTTGATAATCCC
Organism: Anarrhichthys ocellatus; assembly: GCF_004355925.1. NCBI lineage: Eukaryota > Metazoa > Chordata > Actinopteri > Perciformes > Anarhichadidae > Anarrhichthys > Anarrhichthys ocellatus. The sequence continues at coordinate 1,242,043 of NW_022280062.1, read as the reverse complement.
AAATTGGATTTCGAAAAATATGACAGAATTGCTGCCATTGAGATCTGCAGGCGCCGTACAGCCGCTTGTGTAAGATGTCATGGGCTTACATAACAACGCTGTGCTTTTTCTCAAAGCGTCTGCAATAAGATGCTAATGCAAAGCAGAGCAGTCAGTCAAACATCAGGCCTCTCTCGGGTGAAAGTCTGCTGCCCATCTGACCGCCATCGCGCTTAATCCATCCTCACACGTCAAAGTGACAAGTGGCAAGCCTGCTGTCACACTTCACAAACAACCTCCAAGCACATGTGCAGCTGTCTTTGCATTTACATAATGTTTATAGATTGAATTTGAACCATGTTATAGAAGTGTCACGCAATCTTGACGAGACTAAGGTATGAGTGGCGCACGTGTCAAATTTAAATAATGTAATGATCAGTAAAGAAAAGTGACGGATTAATCGATAATATAAATAATAATTAGTTGCAAGTTTCCTTTATACTCTTTCATTAGCATGTTTCTCAACCAGCAAAGGTAGGATGTTTACACTGATTCTGGACTCTAATATTCCCATCAGGAACGTCTGACTGGGATTCTGTGAAAGGCTTGAGGGGCTGTATTGGGGATACATTAGCATCAGAGCTGACCTGCATACCGGATGCTGCTGGCACACAACGGAACGTGACTCATCCTGTATGTGAGGGCAGTTTTCTGACCTCTTTTGGAAGGTTGCACATGTGTGTTCAATCACATAACAGTTGAAGGAATTAAGATATTACCTTAATAAAGAAAAAAAAGAGTCCCCTATGTGGTTGTTGTATGCCTGGATAAGCACATATGTGCTCATTAAACAAGCTTGATTTGAGTTTTTTCTTTTACTTAATGACACGTGAATTACTTTGACTTCAGTTCATTTCACCCTGATTTGAACTTGAGCATCTCATCTGGTTCTTTCTTTCTAATTATGTAATGTAGAAATCATTTTAAATCGGGGTAGTTGTTTGTCTGAGATGCTGATTAAAACGTAGGAGGCTTTCAAGATTTGAGATAAAGTTCAAGGAAAGCATTACTTGTGCTTGCTAGTGACCTATGTAAGCCTTTTCCTTGAAGTGGTCATTAGGACTTGGACAGAATTCCTTCCTGTGATTTTTTCAAAACATTATTTTTTTTTCTTCTTCTTGTATTGTGGTGCGACCTTGATTGTGTGGGTTGAGGGAAACTCAGAGAATAGCAGCTAGTCTGCATTTTTCTGACTTTTTTGGCTTTTACATCTGTATTTGTCTTGCCTGTGTCCTGCCTGACCACCCCCAGAGTTTTTTAATTTTTTTTTCCGGCAGTGTAAACTTGTGGTTTTCTGAACTATTATAGGAGCTGTGGAGTAATGACTATTTTAAAACGCTAGTGTGAAACGTAGGATTGACGTTGAGGAATGAATCGATCGTGCAATTCCAAATTGAGAAAGGATTAGATTCTCTGTGAGCAGTTTTGATTGTATTTCAATATTTTATATATTTATTTTTTATTTCTCATTTGTGCTTTAAATACACAAAAGTCTCCATTACGTGGCTGAGACAAGGTTTTCATTGAGGGAAACACTGAGGTTTGCCTGGAGAGGACAGTGGAGGGATGTGGGTTCAATGCCCCAGACCTTGCAGTGTGTGAAAATAGCTCAGCCTTCAAGCTTGTGGTCTGGGTGAAGAATAACATCGGCAATCATTATAAAAGGTTGCATGTATCAGGAGAAAGTGCAATATGGGTGTTTTGACATCTGTAGGTCAGAATCAAATGAGTCGGGGGGGGGGGAAAGAAAACCATACGGAAAACCTCAGTGACATCACTCATACCAAAGTCCTCCCATGGTCACATTTATATTTAAATCGTGGTCACGAAACTTACGGGAAATTATATATGCGCGTGTGTGTGTGTGTGTGCTGTGTTTAATTCAAACCTGTTAGTAGGTGGTCCTATGGTAATAAAACCTATGGCAGAAATGAACAGCAATTCTACTTTTACTCCCAGTGTGTGTGGTCAGTGTGATTTTCAAAACGAAACGCCAACCAGAGATCTGTATGTATCAGTCAGCTCAACTCAGTCTGCTCTTTAATTTTGCGCTCCAAGTGACAGGCAAATAAAAAGCATGTCGTCATTGCTTCAGATGTTTCTCTGTAAGTGTGATTACAGGAATGAGAAAAATAATGGCTCTACTGCAAACAGAGGATAGATTTAGTTTTATCCATAGCTACTTATTTGTGGTCAAAGTGGGGCAGATGTTTTCAATAATACAACATAAATGCCAAGCCATAAGGGAGGCTTTTGCCAGGAATTTGTGGGGAAAGGGACTTTGCTCCCACTATCAGAGGGCTAAAGTCCACGATTTGACTGATAATTATGGGGCTATACACTTGGAAATGGCTTTTCCCCCCCCTCTGAACCTGCAGCTTTTTATATTAACTAATTTATATTGCTGCCAGGTTTCATGTTGTGCATTCTCTTTGAAAATGAGAAAATACTGAGAAGATTCCTGGACAACTTTTTGAATGCCAAATGTTTAAATGTTCCTCACCAGTTCTCAAATATGTGCAACTCATTAGATCAGCCAGGCCTGCAATTAAAACAGAACTGTGTGAAGTGTAATTATAGGTAGTAATGATGGTTCATTTATTTTGAATTGGTTTGCCTGCAACTGCATTAAGAAACGCAAAAAATGATAAGCGATGAGATCTTCTACAAGACATATAATAATTATGTTATAAGTATTGTTATTATTATTACAGCCATTTTATGTCTTTATTAGATAGTGACAGTAGAGCGATGACAGAAAATTAGCCCGATCACCACTCTACACATGACATTTCTTGCATTGCTGGACATCCTGGGAGAGAGAGATCTCTCCTCTCCCTGAGATTTCTTCCTTTTTTTGGGCGGGGTGGAGGGAGTTTTTCCTTGTCAGATGTTATTGTTATCCGATAATGTTGAACATTGATCAAAGGTTGCAGTTGTTTAACCAAGCAAAAATGGAAAACGTGTTTTCTTTCCAGCGTCTCAAATGTTAAGATTTGCTGTTTTTATGGGTTGTATACTATTTCAAAATGGAATATTCTAGGGGTTTGTGATCTAGGTCAGACAAAACACAACATTAGAGAATTGTGTGAAATGTGCATTTTCATAATTGTTTTTGACATGGTTTACAGTACAACAATCAACCAATTAATAATGGAAAAACTATAATTAAATCAATATTTTATATCTGCATTCCCAACTAATGCAGGTCAAAAACGAACTCAGGATACAGAGGGGAAAATACATTATTTAACGAAGAGCTTGTATTTTGCCATAATAGGATACAACTTGTTATCTGCATGCAGGGAATTCCATGACTGCAATTAGAAGGCAATAGATGGGGTGTTTGTTCTCTGGGTGAAACCATGTTTTCCTTTAACACAACAAAAAAAGGTCTCATTTAGAGTCAGACTTCCCACAAATTCCAAGGCTGTTCTGCAGTGCCAGTGTACATACTGTGTAACAACAGAATCCTTGAAAGAATACAACAGTACTGCTCTTGTAAATGCCTACAGCCATGTAATGCTAGAGCCGAGGGAGAACAGCACTCTGTGGCTCTATTTTTAAAAGTCAGCGCTGCTTTTGTGTCCGCAGATGGTTTCTGCTCACCAGAGTGGGATGGCATTGTTTGTTGGCCTGAAGGGCCTCCGGGAAAGCTTGTATCAACGGCCTGTCCAGAGTATATCCATGACTTCAACCATAAAGGTAAGACTGGCCCTGAAGACAGACAGCAATGGAAGCCCTGAAGCTCATTTTCAGCTGGTGAAAGAAGACCAGGCCTCGGGGGCTACTGTATGCTGTACAAGCTTAACTTGGCCTCTTTTGCATTTCTACAATTATGCAGGTCCTATTAAGAAGCAAGCTGGGGATGAGTAATTGACTGTGTTGGGGAAACAACTGGCAAAATCCTGTAATTAAAAGTAGCGTTTTCTGTTTGATGTCTAGGACTAGCATACCGTCGGTGTGACAACAATGGAACATGGGAGCTGGTTACAGCCAACAAGACATGGGCTAATTATAATGAATGTGCAAAATTCCTCTACCATTACAACCACAGCCATGAAAAGGTGAGATCCGTCTCTTCGCCATGTACATGCTCACAGTGCATTCCTCAACAAGAGCCTTTGCGAACGCATCAGTGAATTGACATGGTATATTGCAGCCTTTTAGGCAGCTGTTGCACCATTTTGCAATTGCAATCCCTTTTTAAGTGTACAACACGCTGTCGACATGCCTTCTCCGTAGTGTACACTGCTAATAAAATGTAATCATATTTAATGAAATGTCGAGATCGTGACAGCGAGATAATGACAGCATGGCAATGTGATTGCTCTGTGGTAATGTGAGGGTGCAATTCACTAAATGTATGTTCAAATATACAATGAAAGCAGTGTCACATTAGTCGTGATTGCAAAATTGCTAAACTTCCCAGAAAGCATCCCATTCAGAAAAATCCAAGAACTAAGCGATCATTACTTCGCAGCAACCAGACAGTGATAAAAAGAAATTTAGACCCATGGTCTCCACGTACTTATGTCATGTTGCTTTCCTGGTGATGATGTAATCAAAAGCGATAATTAGTGTATCATTGCTATTTGAGGCTATCAGTATGCTAAGCTATGTAGCACACCTTTAAATATGCATCTTTTTTTTTCTTTTATTTTTTAATCGTCTAAAATCTTGTAAATGTGATAGATTTGTAAGCACGATATTGCAGAAGGATAATTACTGCTGAACATTACACCCATGCAGTATGTGTTGCTGATTTTGAAACCTGGCTGAATGAGAGAAAATCCTTTCAGCCAGGTTTCAAAATCAAAGTATCACTTTGGTCAGGGACGGATGATTGGCGATTATCAGCTCACAGCTGGCGGTCCAACTCATCCCAGAAGTCCTCAAGGTGTTTGATAGTGAGAGGTCAGCATTCTGTGCAGACCAATCTAGTTCGTTTACACCAAACTCCGGCAGCCATTTCTTTCAGGACCTCACTTTCACCACATTTTCACATTGAAACTGGAAAAGCCTTCCACAAAGGCTACTAAAATGAAAGTGCACTTTGGTAGCAGACCGACGTTCTTTGGTACTTGCTGTCACAATTTCCCAAGGTTGATTGGTGGGTTATGAGATCACCTGTGGTGCAGGTCCCCTAATCACGAATTGAGAGCAGCTTGGTGCATTTCCCCTCTTGGCCATTCAGAGTGTGACAACGCTTTTCTGTAAGGCTTAAGAGAAGTGGGGAACCGAACCGCGCACCTAGGGCATTCTGATCCTTCCTTGATGTAATGCAAACCTCATTTCAGCAGATAGTGCCAGACAGAAAATCTGGTCGGTAGAGCCTTTTGAGACTTCTTTGCCCTCTTACCTTTTGCGATTGAGGATGATTTTGAGCATTGTGAAACCTGGCTGGAATGAAAATAAAAAAAACTTTCAACCAGGTTAGCTGCTTCAGCGCAGATCTTAGTCATATCTGGGCAGGAGTTTGTGCTTTCCTAACGGTAACCTAATGCCCGCAGGTATTTTCATTGAAGCCCTTGCATATTTCCTTATTATTGAAGAGCCATCTTATAATTGAAGACGCTTTTTCCAATATTATTTATTATTATTCAGGAGTTTCTTCATTGGGAAGATTTGTTTCCCCAAGTAAATATTTCTGGAATGTGAAGTGGTTCTTAGATTTCTTACCGATCAGCTGCAATCTGGGGAATCGGCGACGCAGCATGATTTCCATTCACCAAAGCCAAACAATTAAAAAATGGCTGCAGAATAGGCACAAGCACATACTTTCAGCTGTGTGGTGCGTTTGTATTTCCGGCTCCATTCTTGAATAGTCCGAGGCTAGCCATGTAAAAAACAGTTGTTGCATTATTTCAGTGGCAGAGCTAATATGGGGATGGTTTTTGTACCTGTCCCATTAGTAACCATTGATTATGCTATAATAACAAACTGATGTTTGTACATTACACACAAGCAGAAATCTGCTTCACACACAGCTTCAACCCAACATAAATACAGCAGCAGCATATAGAGTGCTGCAGGAATGACGTGTTTTTGTAGGCCAACCCTGGAAGTTAGCATCACACTGGTTCCCTCGACAAAAAGTCAACAGGATTTTAGAATTGTATTATTGCAGAAAGTGAGCTCTGTGGCAAGTTGAAGCAAAAGTAAAAAACCTGAAAGCGTTTTCAAAGAAGAAAATGTCTCACAAGACACTAAAGAAATACATCCCACAGTGTGCACTATATTGACCGAGATAGCTGATCTCTCCTGCTGTGGAGCCGTGCTGGCTGGGCCCACATGTAGCAGGATAATAGTAATATACTATCAGCTAATCTGAAAAATACAACCGTACACCTTCTGAATTCAATAAGAAAGGTGAAAAACGACTAGAAAGGGAAAAAATAGCACTTTGCCATTAATGTGTATATACACGTGTGAGATTTTCTATAAAATTGCTCGGTAATGATGCTGACATGGCTTTTTAAGGAATTTTTATGGTATATATATATGGTAAAACATTCTATAGCCTTTTAAATGGATAATGTGTATTATTATATTACATGCTAGTGTTAAGTGACCCTTCAGTTTGTTGCTAGTGGCTACAAAATATGTAGCACTTTGCCATTAGGGGACATAAGTCACTCATTGATTAAAAAAAACATTGATTTGATTTTTACAATTTTTTTCTATGAAACGATACAAACATTAGTTGGCCCACATACATTTTCCTCTCTTGAATGTGGTGCAGAGGATGTGGGCATAACCTCATCATGGCGCCCTGCAGTTTCTTTCTGGCTGCAGATGTTTATGTTGATGGGTTCCCGAGGGAGCGGTTGCAGCAGTTGATGACAAATGCATATGCACGAATGAAAGCCCCATACAGCACAACTGCCATACCGCAGACCACCACCACAACTTAGACACCCGTGTTTTGGCACAGCGTCCTGATGCTAAATGATAACAGCAGTGGAGTATCTGGTTACATCACAAGGGGCTCTTGGCCCCTTCCAGCATGTTGACGCACAGAAGGTCTGGTTAGTGGCCCTCTTACAGCGTCTCCTGGCTGCCAGCTCACTGCTGGAAGATCAAACTGCCCCACCCAGCTCTCAGCTCCGCCACCCATGTCAAAAACCGTTTCCATCAGTCACGTCTGGGTGCTTGAGACGTTTCTGTCGCCAGGTGGCAATGCATTTTTAAACATACTGAAGTTAACACATTTTGAAGTTCAGTTTTTTCGATATAGTGGGAATGTTGTGAAAACACGCTGTTTGTAGAAAAATCACTTGCCTTAAGTAATGCGGTCACTAAAATGTTGAACTTGCTGTGATATCATTAAGCATCAAGAAAAAGACTGAAGCTTACGTGTGTTTAACCAAGTCGTGTAACATTATATAAAAAAACAATGTTAGTTTTCCAAATTGTCACTAAAACTAAATAAAAACCTGGTATGAATGTAACTTTCCAACAGTGGGAGATAAATATAAATTTGTTTTTTTAAGAAAAGATGATATAATGTGTACTGACTGAATGTTGACATTTCATTGGTGTGACTGAGGCCTCTTGAACCTTATAGTTCATGAGCATACAAATATAGATTATGTGTCTTTCCACTGTTTGATGCTCACAGCTATCCTATTATATAATATCACTAACTATTTCTTCTCATAAATATGGAAACCTTTTATTCATGTTGCTATTCTAACATATTGCCCTCTACCAACAGGATGTCTTTCACCGCCTGTATCTCATCTACACAGTCGGTTACTCCATCTCTCTGGGATCCCTCATGGTGGCTGTCGTCATCTTGGGATATTTCCGGTGAGTCTTATGTTGTCTTTTGAATTTTTCCAATCAATCGTTTCAACCACAGATGCTCCCAAGAGAGGGATTTAGATGCAGAGTCGGAAAATAAAGGTTAGATCAATTACAGCAGAGACTACAACGGAGTGTAAAGGTTCACTGGCATGTTGGCACAGTAAAGACCAAATTCTTACCGTGCTATCAGTTGCAAACATACCGTGTAGACTTAATGCCTTTCATCATGAAACCATGCAATTCTCAGTAGCTGTATAAGCATGCAATGCAGTGTGTTTTCTGTCACGGCAACAAAATGAAGCATGCAAGCTCTATCAAACATAACCTTTGGCTTTTACTTTGACTTTTAACAGACTATGATATGTTCACCTTTTGAGAAGGAGTCTGCCTCCGGGCTTGCAGTAATGCATGTTCCGTTGTCTGACATTTAGATTCTTTGCTGATTTCATGCTGATTTAAGGTTCCGATGACAAACAACCAAAGCTTGGATATTGATTTTGTTATTCTACCAAGCTCACAGAGATTAAAGTTTCCCAGTGACACAAGATAAAAGACGTTTTTAAAAAGATGTGGAGAATTAGAAACAGCTTTGCTTCTCCTCCTGCAGGAATGTTGATGATTAAGGGATTTACCACAGATGCTTAATCTGCCTATAGCTTACCTTAGTGGCAACAGTGTTCCCCCAAAGAAAACACCTTAACAATGTTGACTTCATTTTTTTTTTCACAGCTGATTAATTCTTGGCACATTTGTCATTATTTGCTTATTTTGTTGAGCATGCAGAGTATCAGGAATCGATGTGTAGACACTGTTTACCAATGTTCCCAGAAACTTGATTTGACAAACAGGCAGGCAGGCAGTCAAGACAGCTTTAGGAACGCTCCCAACTGGCACCAGAAAAATCTATGGGCCAAATGAGTTTAATAAGTTATCCCAGGGGCCCATCTGACATTCTGGCTCTGTGCTCCAGAGCACTCCAGCCATGTCTCCCCTTCAACATGTCAGCTTTTAGACATGCGAGCTCATAAATGTTTTCCAGGGAGAGAAAAGGGATATTTCACATTAGCAGTTGTGTTCAGAATCTTTCACCAGGGAAATGTACGCCTTTTTAAATCAATAGTTCTCTACGGGTTGCTTGTCGATTATTCAGCTCATTAATGAGGCTTGAGAATAAATCGGTAATGCTGAACAGCAGAGAAATAATTATAAAAATATCAGACTTTTTTACATTTCAAGTTGACTTTTGGAATGTATTAATGTTTTATGAATTTCCAGTATTAGTATTCAGTGACTTTTTTTTTTTTTTTTTTTTTTTTTTTTTATCCGGCAACCTGATTCCAGTACTGGAGCACCACCTCAAAGGCCCACTCAGTAAACACTCAGACAGGATGTTTTGGAAGAGCTTTTGACAGATAAACTTGTGCTTGTCTGGAAGTAAATTTGCATGCTTTTCTCAACACATGCTTGCAATTTAGTTTTTACAGCTCACTTGGAGCCGAGCAATTCAATATTTGTGCGTTTCAAGCCTCGTAATCTCAAGAATGTGTTAGTCAGCTGGCTCTAATTAAGATGAGTTTTTTGTGTGTGTGTGTGTGTGTAAGTGTGAAATAACTTACACACTTACACTAAGGTATGCCAGCCCGCACACACACACACACGATTCTCAACGGCTCTATGTTTTGACCTTTCCGCTCTTGTTGGTCTTTTTCCCAGGCGGTTGCACTGTACCAGGAACTACATCCACATGCACCTCTTTGTGTCTTACATGTTAAGAGCTATCAGTATTTTTGTGAAAGATGTTGTGCTCTACTCTGGATCGGCCTTGGAAAACATGGAGAGAGTCACAGTGGAAGACCTCAAGTCCATCACTGAGGCTCCGCCATCCAACAAAACACAGTTCGTAAGTACACAAACACAGCGCACTCTGTTCTTGAAGAAATAAAATGAAAAGGAAAAACACTCACTGAACTTTGACTCAAAGAGGTTTAACGCTATAACAAGCAACAAGACACATATAGAATGTTTTTCTTATGTAACATTATGGTAGGATTATTGTATATAGCGAATCAAATATTTTCTGTCATAACAGGAATAATCATTGTCTGATTGCATTACATGCACAGATAATTTGATTATTTTGGTGTTAAAAGTTTTGCTTCCAAAGAGGAAGTGGTATTTTTGGGAAGTCTCTCCTGCTTTTCCAGAGCTGGAGCAAATGCCAAGCTTTTACTAGGTCAGTGCTTGGCGCTCCCTTTCAGAGTGAAGTTTAAAAAAATGGGGAAAGACGGGCTACTTTTCATGCATGCTTTAAAATGCAAACAAACAATTTGCGCAATTTATGTAGTGGACACTGATCCTGTGGCTCTCCAAATTGAGTTACTGGATTAAAACGGTATCGTTAAAGTAGGTAACATATGGCACAATGAAGGAACATTATAGGATGTTTGTGCTTTTACATATTGAATACTGTCGGGTGTGTAGCAAATACGACCCAGAGACTAATTAATATAGAACATGTTTCTACACTTTTTCGCTTTACCTGATGTATCAATAAAAACAAAGCCTCTGTAAATTGTTGTGAAAATATTAACAGTTTTTGGTGCTAAAATTTGATTTTGAATTACTTTTCATTAGCAAAACTCATTTAATTTCTGACTTTGACTAGTCATAAATTTGATCAATCTACGCATCTGTCTTTTATGTCTTGGTTTATTATAGCTGGTCCACAGCACAGAGTTTGCAACAAAGCTTCATATATATATATATATATATATATATAGTACAAATTAGTATAAATATTGCAAATTAATATAGCTTAAACTCAGGTAAGCATGTCAGTACAATAATAGTCCTTACACAGGCTATGTTCAAACTCGGCAAGAAAATGCTTCTTACATCCAACACAATCTGTCCCTCATTTGTAGCAATGCTATTTTTAATTCGACACAGATCACGTCCCAGCCAAGGATCGTACCGTCAACCTCTCTCATCATGACGGACTGTATTCTATTCATGTATTTCAAAATACTTTTTTTCAGCATGTGTCTTGTCTGTTGTCCGTGTATAGATCGGCTGCAAGGTGGTCGTGACCTTGTTTTTGTACTTTCTGGCGACCAATTACTACTGGATCCTGGTGGAGGGTCTGTACCTTCACAGCCTCATCTTCATGACCTTCTTCTCAGACAGAAAGTATCTGTGGGGATTTACTCTGATTGGATGGGGTGAGTTCTGCTTCATGTACATTCTACCTTGAAAGTGATTACATTATGATTAGAGGAATCATCATGAAAATTAAACCATTAAATATGTAAGGTGCTTCATTTTAATTAGTCATTTTCTGGAGAGAAAAAAAAGAGAAAACATGGGAGCAGCTGTCCCTGATATTGTATTAATAAGGTGAGGACAATGGAAAATGACTCGTGTGTAAAAACACTGCATGAATATGGGCTTTACAGTTCCTGCATTGTACACACTGTGCGTATAAGTTACGTAAGCACAGCGCATACAATGTGGATGCTGTGCGACCCAGGCTCTACTCGTATGAGGAAATTATGGAGTCATTTACAGTATTTTGTATAATCGAGATGGCTATAACTTGAATATGTTTTTTTCTCTTTTTCAGGAGTGCCAGCTATGGTTGTGACAGTTTGGGCAACAATGAGAGCCACATTTGCAGACACAGAGTAAGTGATCTGCATGAATAATACAAACATTACTCTTGGTCAACTTAAATAGAGATAAAGTACATTTTTATACATTCAAAGTAGATTACATATATTATCAGATGTGGTATCTGTAGCAAGTCTCCTTCAACAAATATACATTTCACACATCACATGCTGTATGTACAGCCTGAAAATGTCAGCGTTCTTCACAATTGCTGATTACCAAACATGCCAGGAACTTTGTTCAAAGAGCTGTAGCAAAGCTTGTAGGCAGGTATGAAAGCTAAGAATAATTCAAGTGGATTCACCTTCAAAGAAAACTGCCTCTAACCAACTTGGCAGATCTTCAACCCCTTCTTACTGGCTCTATCTGTCGTCTCCACATTGGTCCTGCACCACAGTCGAACGACGAAGACCCTAGAGCTGAGAGCTTAGAACTATAAGCTGCTATCCAGAACCGGTCCAGTGGAGAGCAGCTCCATTCTACGTTATTTTCGGGCAGGAAAACAAACCAAGCATGATAGTAACCACACAGCTCCCCAGCTTTGGCTAAAAATCGAATTAATCAACAGTAGATGCCACATTGCTTAATACTGACCCACTATCAACACTTATTGCCCAAAGATCTGTGAATTCACAGCTGAAGGCCAAAAAAATATGACAAAAAGCACATGAGATGGGAGTCCTTGTTGCTACAGCCCTAGTTGATCACATGTAAGAGTTTAGGCAGAGTGTGTTTTAATACCATCTTAAAAAAGGCACAGAAAATAGATTTGTAAATCCTATCATTTCGTGCATCGATGGCATTGATCATTCGAGACACCGGTGTTGAACTGAGGGATCCTGGAGCATCGCATCTAAAGACTCGATCCTTACTTAACTCGTGCTTATCCCCATTATGTTGTTGTTTATCTACTGCAGGTGTTGGGACTTAAGTGCAGGCAATTTGAAATGGATATATCAAGTGCCTATCCTAGCGGCTATAGTGGTAAGTACATGCTGAGTGTGAAATAACAGTGCTTCACTGCACCTGTGGCATTACAGTAGCTGGATAACGCCTTATTATGTTTGCACATGCACTTACTGATATCATTATGTTTCTATTTGTGTCTTCAGGTGAATTTTATGCTATTTCTGAACATCATCAGAGTCTTGGCAACTAAACTGCGAGAAACAAATGCTGGAAGGTGTGACACAAGACAGCAGTACAGGTACTGAGTCAAACGCATTGTGCAAATGTCTCATTTTTGTTTCTGAACCTCACAAGACAAGCAGCTCCTCTTCAGTCGTGAAACATGGCCATCACAATTTCAGAGGTTACGTCTTCAGATTATTTGTTTTGTCTCAACACATGACTGGAAGCTGTTGTTTTAGCTCTGTGGTGTGCAGACGGTTTGGCAAACTGCTGTGTACTTTTTTGTTGAGATGATGAAATGTCTCTGTCACAGAAAACTGTTGAAGTCCACGTTGGTGCTGATGCCGCTCTTTGGGGTCCACTACATCATATTCCACGCCATGCCGTATACAGAGGTGTCTGGAGTTCCCTGGCTGATACAGATGCACTATGAGATGCTGTTCAACTCCTTCCAGGTAAATCTGCTGTGGCAGAAAAGCCAGAAATGCGAATTTAGCTGAGGGTTCATATTAATGTAGCCTTTTCAAATTGAACAAATCTGATGATCTGATCAGGATTTTACAAGTCCGCAGGGTTAACGTGTCTTAATCACAGAAAATACTTGCTAAAGAGGAATAAAGGGATAGCTTATGATTTAATATACCATACTAAATATTAAATTATACGGCTAAAATGTTATGTAAAGTGCACATTAAAGACAAATCTTTCTCCACTCTTTTTTCAGGGATTCTTAGTTGCAATTATATACTGCTTTTGCAATGGGGAGGTAAGATCTCAGTTTTGCATTTTACACCAAAACTCCTGCATGATATTTAAGCTCTTACATGGCTAAATAAGTTCTTTTCATTCCCAGGTGCAAGCTGAGATCAAAAAGTCCTGGAGCAGGAGGACTCTGGCCCTGGATTTCAAAAGAAAAGCTCGGAGCGGCAGCAACACTTACAGCTATGGACCAATGGTATCGCACACCAGTGTCACCAACGTCACTGCCAGAGGACCACTGGCCCTCCACCTCACCACGAGGCTGGGACCGGTGCCTGTGAACGGGCACAGGAACCTCCCCGGTTACGTAAAGAACGGCTCCGTCTCTGAGAACTCGATGCCCTCGTCAGGACAGGAGCTTCACATTCCTGATGAGGAGCATCCGGCTCACACACGGCCCTGCGAGAACGAGAAACCCTCGCCTGTGGTAGAGGAGGAGAGGGAGACAGTCATGTGACCTCCAGGCCGCCGTGTATAGGGATGAAAACTGATCATGAAACGGCCTCGGGACGGTCTGAAGGGGATGGCTGCATGCATCAACACTGCCAGTTTATTCTCCTGTGAATCAAGCCGGAACATTACCAACAGATGAGACTCGAGGCAAAAAGGGTGTATCACTTTCGTGAGCTGGGCCATCTTTACCTGAAGGATGATGACCCTCGCTATAGCAAAAACACTCTCGACTCGTTCAGCAACCACCTGCCACAGTGAATGTGTAAAAGGATGAAAACAGACTGCCGTTTCTTATTTCTTTTCCACTGCCGTAACTGTTGTTATCTTGTTTTCTGTTGACTTCTTTTTGGAAAATGTCTTGTGCCCAGCGTTTGTGCATAAATCAAACTGGGGGTTAGTTACAGTAGTTGCCAGGAACAGCCTTAATCACCATGTAAAGCCAGGTGGATTTTGAGTGCTCTTAGTGACACATGGGTGGGCAGTTGTATCAGCAAGTTATGGGTTAAAGTCAGCGTGGGTAAGTGTAGGTTTAGCTTAAACATTTTTTTTTGAGGCATCTGTTCATGCTTTCTGGCATGGTATCTCATTTGTTCTGCATTGACTTAAATCCACTTCAGTGTAAAAGGAAAGGTACTCAGGTAATTGAAGTCCTCTGTTGTTGCACACCTGTTTTTATACTTTCAAAGTAGTTTTAGCGCGGTCAACATTTCGTGTTGCTATGTATTAAGGCTGTGCTCTTTTTTTTTTTTTTCAAAATGTTGTACAGTTTCTGGTGTTTTGAAAAACCCAGTATTCATCTCTCTTAATTACAACAGATTTCGATGAGTTCAAACGAATGTTTCATATTCAAATTTTCTGTAGAGCATGATGTCAAAGCTGGAATATGTCTTTGAAGACTGTGTCTCTTTGGGTTCAGCGTTAGTTGAGGTAATAAGAACTGAATGGAAATATGACAAAGATGGTAACATACATTCCCACGCAGTTTTCAAAGGACGAGACCGCATTTAAAAACACACAAGGTGCAAGAAACAGTCATGTATTCCAGAGGAATGTCAATGAAATGAGCATTCCTCAAATATCTCATATTCAGCTGGAATTGAAAGAGTGACGTTTGTTTATGACAGAAACCCCAGAAATGAATAAGTCATTTTTACAGATGGTTCAGTGTTATGCTGCTTTTTTACATGTGTATACAAGTCACAATGTTTACAAAGATCAGAAATACATTCTAATTGTGAGCTAATAGTGTTCATGTGTATGAATATGTTACAAAACTGTTTCAATGTTGTTGTTGTTGTTTGTTTACGGAATGTTTGCAATATTTGGTTATGTATATAGTCCGAAACAAAACAGGTAAATATATTTACAGATGAGGGAGGGCATTCAAACTGGCATTTAATGAATCATTCCACAATATATTTTAAACTCTGTATCTTCTGATTTACCTTTTGGTTCTGACCAATATGTCTGATGTCTCACATTAATATCAACATGTGACCAAAACCAATATTTGCTCTTATACGAAGAATTCCTTTACGTTACACCATTTGATGGTAAGCTTTCTTTATCCCTGCTGCTGTTGTGTTCTTTTGGTGACTTCACACTGATGGAATCAAGCTCCCAATTTATTTTCATAGCCGCTATTTATTGCATCTCTCACAACTCTGTTTAATTCAATCTGGCTTTCCACTAATTGCCCCTTGGGAAGTAAACATTATGTTCCTTTTGTTTGAGAAAGATGCGGCTGGTGTCAGAGCATGAAAATATTCCATTAAAAAAAAAAAACATAAAAAATTATATCTGAGCACTTTAATACCCTATAATACAGTATTTCTTTCTGATTGTATCATGTAAAATGATTGTGTTTTGGAATTAAGTGTACAATAAGGCCAATAATCATAGAGCTAATGTTGTAATTCGATGTTTTTAAATACCTCTCATGGAAGTATAAAATGTGTGTGGTTGTCTTTTATTTATCTCGAGATGTACTCCGTGGAGTCAGCATTGGTGTTCATGCTTCATAGTATGTGAGCAGTGTTTGCTAAGATTCTCATCACTCTATAGTGATTTAGGTACGTTGTAGATATATACGTGTAAACTTGGAATAAATGTTTTCTGGTCTCTAATGTTCATCAGTGAATTGTGAATAAATCTGTAATTTTACTGTACTCTGATACTCTTGCAACTTTCATTCTTTCATTCTTAAGTAGACAAATTACACATTTTGATATATACATGCATTTTGTTTATTTCAAATATAATATACAAATTTAATTTTAGAAAAAAATGTGCAAAATGCTGGAAGTGAAAAATATGAATGAATCTTTTTCGATGTTTGTCCGTGGAAGGCAGAGTTCACTTTTGAGCTTTCTTGGCTCCCCCTTTAGCCCCTGCTTTGCCTCCTTTATCTCCTTTGTTTCCTTTGTCCCCTTTGTCCCCTTTGTCACCCTTCTCTCCAGATGTCTTCCCTTTCCCTTCACCAGCTCCTTTTTCACCCTTCTTTGTTGGCGTGTCCTTTTCATCTCCTTTTCCTTGTTTGGCACCCTTGCCCTCTTTCTTGCCCTCCTTGGTCTTCTTCTCTCCTTTATCAGCACCCACTTTACCAGAGACTGTTGTCACCTCTTCTTTCGCTTCTACCTTTGCAGCTGCAGGGAAACAAGAAATAAAAAATGTTTTAAAATAAAAGGCAGAGGTTTCATGGCAGCAACAGGTATCATCAAGGTCCTCATGTGCTAATTGGAAGAGAGAATTTAATCCAGAAGAATGTCGGGCTAAGTAGGTTGCATGTAATGATAAAAGCACATCTGCCTCTATCCGTACTAATAAGCATGGTCTATTGATTTTTTTAATGGGATTGTTTGATGTGTTTTCTGGGTGAGAATTGGAGATCAAAAGGATGTACCCAGCTAACAAAGTTAGTGAGGATGACTATCTGGAAGGGACAAGATTGAGATTGGAAAGGTACATTTAAGAAAAACTAAATTAATATTAACAATAGACTCCTCTGGACTTAAAGAAGTAGTTTGACATTAAGTTGTTTTCTTATTGAGAGTAAGATGAGAAGAGAGGTATTACTTTCATGTCAGTATGGTATATATGAAGCTACACCTCTAGCAGATGAGAGCTTAGCCTAAATAGTTTAAATGGGAAAACAGCAACTCTTGCTCTGTCCAAAAGTAACAAAATCAGCCTAACAATGCGTTAAAGGCTTATTCACATGTGTTACATCCTATTTGATTATTTGGTAGAAAAGTGTCAAGATGACGAGTCGCAGTATCAAGGGAATTATAGCGCAGCACATAACTTCCATAACTTCCTGTAAAACTGCAATTGGTGTTTTTTACACTTTGTTTCTTTGTTCTTTTTAAATGAACGAGCCACAACACGTTAGTGAGCTTTTCAGATGCTGGTTGGTAGATTGTGTTACCTTTGGTCAGAGCAAGGCTATAGCTTCCAGTCCTGTTTCCAGTCTTTGTGCTAAGCTAAGCAAACTGGCTGCTGTCTGTAGTTACACATTTAACAGACAGACATATGAGAATAGCATTGATTTTTTTTTTTTTTTACATCAAATCTTTAGAAAGAAAGCAATCAAGCGTATTCCCAAAATATCAAACTCTTGCCTAAAATCCTCCGATGATCCCAAAACCTGTCATATAATGCTTATAGAACGATATCTGTGACCTAAAGATAATGTTGAAACAGGTTGCCTGCATGTGGAGATACATGTTCAAAAGCTGTTAAACTTTAGATGATAAGCAGAACCTTCAGCTTCTTCTTTTTATGTATGTCTCATTTCGTTTGTTTTTTTGTTTGTCTTTGATTTTTTTTTAGTTTTTTTTATGAAAAATAAGTTGTCTTTGAGAGTAAAAACAAAGGTTTCCAATGTTACCTTAGGTTTCATGAAAAGTAAAACCTCAAAGCATTTTCAATGCATTTTTGCAGCATTTAAACCCACAGAATTTCCTTCAAAACCATTTTTCCACATAAAAGATGCACCCTCAAAATAAATCAGACTCTAAAATAGCCGACCCCCTAATGTAACTGCCTCTGGCAAGAGTTAACACATTACTTCTGATATAGATCAACAAGAAACATTGGTGTGATTTACACTTCCGCAACTACTGTTAAAACTTTAAAAATAAAATGCAGGACAGACTCAATTGGGGCCAATGGAGCTTTGTTGTTTCTTTTCCAGCAGCAAAGCAAACATTTTCCCGATGCTCTCTATTACAGAGACACTGGAAACACAAACCAAATGACAAACAAACATCACATGTCAAAAGTTGCCGAAGGGGGTCAGAGTGAACCTGAAATAATTTCGGTTTTACTGTGTCGGGTGAATCCAGCGGACTTAAAATACTCAACCAACCATCAGAATGTTTGTGAATAGATTTCTTTGTGTCTTGTGCTTCAGTACTCATGCATTTCTCTTCTACTCATCAGCTCCTTTATGTTGCGTCTTTTTCTTCTTGTTTATTTCTTTATCCGCTAAATGAAGAGCTGGGATTAAATTAAATTAAAAACCCAGACATGTTCCACATTGTTCCAATTTTGGAGTGCTGGTGGACTCCTGTTGTTTCCACACTGTGCATGGTAGTGGAGAAATGAAAGGTTAACATTGCCCTCTACAAAAGGATTCCGCCTTCACTCCTCCACGAAATGTCAAAAGTTCAGCTCAGATGCAATTGGTGGAATTTTTGATAAAATTTGAGGGCACATGGCATTGTGACATTTCCAAAGAAATCACAGTTCAACTTGTAAATGTAACCTCAGTAGTGGTGTTTCTGCCAGCAACAAACTGTCCTACTGATATCTCAAATATTGGCAGCTTTATTCAAGTAAGTTTTCCCTCCTGAGGAACAAAGCGGGACTTGTAACCCGACCAAATTCCTTTTCGCAAGTCCGTCACTCATCAGTCGGCGTGCTATGAACCTCAAATGACCTTTTCCTCGCTGCCCATTCAGAGCTGTAGTGGACAGATGTGTGAGAAATTGAGTTGTTAACAACAACAACAACTGCAGCTGTTTGGTGACACTGACAACTTCGTTAGTAGCAGTAATGTGGAAGCAGCAGGTCTTGATGGCACATTAGGAGGGATTGATCCACAGCTCTGTCTTTTCAGATTTTGTATTTAATTAAATGTTTGTCTGAGTGCTTGTGAGGGAGATGAAGGCAGAGAGATGAAAGGTACAGACTAAGCCTGTGTTTCGTCCTTCTCTTTCTTTGCAGTGTGTAATTTGCAGCAGATATTGGCTTTGAAACTGAAAAGCTTTCCCCTTTTTGTTTTTCGTCCCAGATGCTTTCAACAGCTCGATAATAATGAGGCGGAGAAACTCTCATTGGGGAATTGGAGAGATTCTGCAAAAACAGATTTTACAAGATGCTGCAATGTGAAAAATGTATTCCTGCACACATCACAAAGATACAAGTTGCCATTGATCTTCATTTGTAACATGTAATAATTACCTGCTAAGTTATATTTTGTGATGTTCCAACTGATTGCTTTGAATCTCCAAGTGTTTTCTTGCTTTGCATAGTCAAGGCCTCATGAAAAAAAAATTATAATAATTGCAACGGTTTCTATTAGGAATATAATTTTATGTTCAAAATTTGTTACGACATTCATTGACACCGCTTCTCTGTATGTGGTCATTTGGTTTGTCAGATATTATTGCATATTTCATTTCAGTGTCACCTAAGCATGACATATTCACTGGGGAAAGCAGAAATTTGCATATTGGCTTTACATTTATATTGCATCTTTACACTATTCATAGTTCATATGAGAGCAACTGATAAATATGTTAATCCTCACTCTTTATTATGGCTGCAGTCAGTGTACCTCCCCTTGAGCCCCTCTCCCAGAGCAGTTGATTAGTCATATGTTAATGAAAGAGGGTTAACATATTAGATCAACTCTCTAGACTAAACTGGAGATTGAAGGGATATGGATGCTCTGACGGTAGCTCTAACAAGACCGATGTCAGTTCCTATTTCTCACATTTCACAGCTAGATACACACATAAGGCAACACACCAAATTCCTGAGGGATAGCAAGAGAGAGAGAGAGAGAGCAAGAGAGAGAGACCAGAACATTTAATTACAGATGAGATCAGTGTTCTTGACATCAATAATCATATTCAATCTACACTAACGGGAGATAGTGTGAATGATTTGCTTCATTCAAAGCTAACCTTAGGAGAGCAAACAGGTAGAAACAGACTATAACAGATCACAAACAGCATGCGTTACAATTTTCCCTGCTTGCAGTATTAGCATTTTTTTCTGTCTCATTATTTCTCATAATTGTTATCAAAGTCATATGCTCTTGACGTTTCCATGCAAATATGCACGAAGCAAATAATTATATCATATTTAAAACATCTTAAGAAAGCAGAGCATCTCAAAAATTACAAAAGTGTAAACTACAAAAGGCCAGCTGCACAAAAGTAATTAAATATGCAAAAGCATCACAATCTGTTTTTGAAGCCACATTAACAGTCTTATTTTCTACTGTACATAGTTACTGCTGCACTACTGCGCCACAAAACAATCCTTGGACAGTTCAAATTGTACTAATAAACTTCACAAGTGATGTGGTGAGCAGTTAATGGGAGATGCTTTTCTATTTGCTGGAATTTCTCTTGCGATAGAAATAAGGAAGACCAGATAGATATGGCTGTTGCATGAAGAGGAGCTTAAGGGTGGCCACCAGTGTGTACACTGTGTATTCTAAAGTCACTTAGCCAGGTGGAGAGTCTCAAAGAAGATGAGAGCAGAAATCAGCCTGTCTCTGGCAAGGTGAGGGAGCTGGGTTGCTCCTCGCTGACCCTAACTGCTGAGGGCTGGCTGTTAGCACTTTGAGTTTGGACCTGCTCAGAGACTGTCTCTACTGCAGAAGCACTTGGGGTGGCTGGAAGAAAAATAGTGAGGAAGAGAAGAGAAGAGAAGAGGAAATTTACTACGACAGAGCATAAAACAGAGCAGAAGAATTGAACCAAGTGCAGCAAGTTTTGTGAGGTGAAAAGAGGAGACAGTAAAAAATTAAGACGTTAAATTGCCCTAGGAAAGACGTTATGTAAAAGACAGCTGTCCTCCTAACCAGGGCTGACTGACCACCTGGTGGACCGGGCACTTTCCCATTGGGCCGACACAACTGTCTTTTTTTTTTTTGTCTGACTTGCCCATAAAACAGGTAGATCGGCCTATTGTTTGCGACACTGGGCTAGAGATGATGATAGAGAAACGTGCCTATCTGTCTGCATTAGTCCCGGCCCCACATGCGCTATGAATATGTGTTCTCACTCAGCTGAGAGGTTGAGTCCTGCCGAGTAGAGAGTGAAGACTCGTCTTCACTGTTTGACAAATATAAAATATCTCTAGCGTGTGCTTCTGTGTAAAGCAATCACAGATTGGTCTCAGGAGGTATATTATATTCTATGTGGTTTCCCATTTTCAAACATTTATCTCACATTTTCTCATTTGGAGCTTCCAGCATTTGAAGTTGCTCTGTGCGGCGGGTATTTAAAATAAAAAAACAGTATAACAAGATAAACAAGCAAACATTTCCAAGAAAGAGCTTGTGTATCTCAACTTCTATAATATTATATCTCAACGTAACATTACTAAATGAATATAGTCATATTAATAAATACATTAGAGAGAGGTACTTACATCCTGGGATCTCAGTCAGCTCGTTCAGAGGTGGCACTGTCTCTAATGTGTTGGCGTATTTTTTGGCGGCCAGTCTTTGCGCGTGCCGTGCCTCTATTTCCTTTTTGGTTCTCGGGATTCGACATTTGAATATACAACATAGGGTGATGACTGAAGAAGAGGGAAGGGGGGGGGGGCACAGTTGGCTTATTTGAATAGCACATCATGGTATAGGCCTACACAATTAGGATGGGTTTAATTATCACTTACCCAAATTATATATACAATATACCTTACGTTTTCACTTATCAGTCAAGTTGTAGACATTCATGGTTCCAAGATAATGAGGTCACATTTTTAATTTGTCCGATTTGAGACCAGCTAATTCTTCTCATCAAGCCTGCTAACAGGATAGTGAACATGCTAAACATCAGCATGCTAGCATGGTCAGCATCCAAGCATGTTAGCATGCTGATGTTAGCATTTATCTGAAGGCACCGTTGTGCCTCAGTACAGATGCACGGAGCCGCTAGCATGGCTGCAGACTTGTTAAAATGCATGTATTGGTGTCGAACCAGAAAACTCAACAGATGTAGAGTATGTGTCAAAAACTGAATGAGAAAATATGTGTTTTCCTTATTTGGGTAAACTGGCCCTTTAAGAAAGGCTAAGGCCAGAGATCCTCATAAATTCGTAACAAAGAGAAAGTGTGTCATATACACAATTTCTACTGAGTAAGAGTTTCTCTTCCCTCGTTTTACAGTTGCTGTTTGTATGACTCACTTCTGGAAACACAGAAGTGATCTCCGCCTTTCCTTAATGTTAGCGTCATTATTGCTAATCACACTGTGCTGGATAATCACACCGTGGACGCATAACTGCATGCATCGACATCTTTGGCCTGCAGTTAATTCTCAGGATTTAAAGTCTATTTGAAAAACGGTTTGTGAAGGTGTCAACAAAGCGATTTCATACTGACCAATTGCTAAAACAAACAACGAAAAGATGGCGATGACCTGCCATAACCGCAGCCCCCAGAAAACAACAGACTCTGAGGTGATGGGGTCCGGCTTCTTTGGGGGATCTGTGGGCAAAAGCTGTGGGGGAAAAAAAGAGAGAATGTTGATTGTTTCAGTACCTGCACATCACAAACAGACCATCCTTCACAAACAGGTTTTACACCAAAGAGCAAATCTCAAGGAGGAAATAAGATCTTGGGAGTAACTCAAGCTTCACATCTTCTGCATCATCCTCAGGCAATGTAATGTGTCAGAATTTGTGTAAGATTTTTTTCAGTCACTTCTCTATCTTTCTGACTTTAAGAAAAAATGAATTGATGATAAACTTTGTTTGAATCTAATATACTTATCAGAGTCATATAAAACAATTTATGTATAAAAGAAGCATTTGAAGTCATCTAAAGGGCAATAATTCTAGTTGTGTCACAGAGCCAATACGTTCTTCTTCTTTTAGTTCAATTCCATGAAACTTTATCATCTTACTTTATTGGTATGGTTAACGTATTAATTAAATTTACTATCTATCTAGTTATTTAGTTTAGTTATTTAGTTTTTTCCAAGGCATTGGCAAAATGCTAATAAAAAACAAAAGCTCCAGGTGAAAAGGTCTTTAGCATTTCTTCCACCAAGAAAACAACAACATCAACATAATCTGTGTTTTTTTTTGTGGCTCTCTCCACCTGAATCTCCCCTTACACGACACAAACAAGTGCATAGGCCTATGAATAGGTCTCCGCGCAGACGGAGTAGACTGATTCCCAAACTTTTCCTGCATTTTCCATCCATCAGATAGAGGGATTTCTCCCCTTCTACTCTATATTGATTGCGTGATTGGATAATACATGGTGGTTTTGGAAACTCTATACTTTCGTCCATAAACCAACAAGTGATGGATCAGAAAATGGACCCTTATTACATTTACTGCCTTTATTGATAACACCATTACGTGGTGTAATTGAACAATTTTTCAAGAATAAGCTGATGTAAACACAGATGTAAGTGAATCATTTTTGCTTTGGAAGAAATTTCAGAAGGATGGAAGATTATTTAGATGCATGCCATTCAGGACAACATTTCTTTGAGTTCATGCGAAAGTCAAAAAGAATCAGCAGATGTTACGATAAGCTTTGAATTTGCGCCTTTTCCAACATCTCTGTTGTGCCATGTGAGACTCTCAGCACCAGGGCAAACAGACCTGCTGTTCAGCTGTTTGTTAGACCCAATATGCTTCAGCGAGCCAACGTGCGACATGTGACAGTACAAGCTGTCTTCAGGGCCTCTATACTGTTTGTCTGCTGAGGAGGACACGAGAGGGGCTGAGAACGTGAACAAAGAAGCTGCGAGGAAAAATAGTCTGAGTAAGTTTACACTCGTGTTTGTGCAACTCCCACGGAAGAATTAGCAATGATGGGGATATTTAGCACTTCTCTTAAAGAATTCTTTTGCTTCAAGAGCGATTATATAATGCTAAGTCCTTTCCTCTGGGGCAATTTCATGGGGCAGGATTAGTGGCTATAAGCCTCAAGTTTTCTTTTGGTGGAACAAACAACACAAAATCAGAAGATTACTGACCTCAAGTTACCTCATGTTAATCGTCAAGTACCCACATTTATGACATATTTTTGTTTGTTGGTTGGTTGGTTTGATATTTAACGGCATGGTTGAATATTCTTCCTCAAGTAAGTTTCTGTTTTCCTAAGAAGATCCTTAAGGGACTAATCAAACAAGATTAGTACAATGCGATAGAGGATTAACATCTAAAAATAGGAAAATTACCATTGGGATGCAGGTTTAGTTATGCCACATGTATTAGCAACGGACCAATTACAATTACATTGACTCACCAAAGGATAACATATACAAAGGATATAGGCAATTGTACACCATGTCTAGTATTTAAATTATATGTCTTAAATTTGTTTCTATTTCTTTCTATAATATACAACCACACCTACTGATTCTTTTTAATATAATAAAGGAATGTTTTGTCCTGTCAATGCTGTTCTACACAGTGTACTGTGAAGAAAGTAAGTTGCCTATTTTTCAGGAGCAGAATTATTTTAATAGAAAAGATATCAGCTGTTTTTTTGTAGTCTGATATAGTAGTCGTATTCTCTGCAATGTGACCCCCTTCTCTTCAGCCCAAGAGCACAAAAACAACTTGGCGTACCAGGACGTCATCATCCTCCTGTTTGCTTCGGTATAAACACATGTGGCTCAGCTATTCATGTAAGACATAATGTATCAGGTCTATACATAATGTTCTCTCACTCCTCATTAAGTAACGCAAGAAACAACTCTGGCGACCAAACAACAAGTATGAATCACATAAAGCTACCTTTTAACCGGCAGAACACCTGCACCCTGTCACAGAGAAACCCTCAGGATATTCATGAGGGGAACCTGTGGAGGACATGGTGGTGTGTCGGGCTCTTACCTCGGGATCCGGGACCTGGGAGGACACGGAGGACAAGCACTGAGACAGCAGCAACGCTCCCCAGCCCTGCAGCAGGAGCTGAGGTGGACATACAGGCTGATCCCCAACCATTCTCTCCCACTCTTTCTCCCTGCAGCCACCCTGCCCCCTATCTCCCTCTTCCTCTGCCTCTTCCTCTCTCCTTCTTCCTCTCTGTCTGCCTGCCTGCCCGCACTGCCGCCGTATAGAGGACAGGACCACAATGGCCCTGGGTGATTAATGGTGACTATGGTGCTGTCGGCTTCCTCTCATATTCAGTTGTCTGCTGCTCTGCTCTACTATCTCTTGCCTTTCTCCCACAACACTGTAGAACCCACCAAAGACACACCGGCAGTCACCACTGCAGGCAGCCCCAAAACTGCTCCACTACAGTGCAGGGAGCCAACCCTGCAGTTAGGCTGCATTAATTAATCAATAGACCTGGTGTGGTTTACAGCCAGCTCATCCTGCTGGGGACAGGCAGTTAACACAGTGTGGGGGGATGGGCAGTACAGTTAGCCGTGAGGTTGGCCTGCGCAGGACTGTGAAGCAAATGGCTGTGAGCGTCATCAAGTTTATTGCCTCAGAATCTGGAGTGTGAAAATGCTCACAGCCTCATTACTTCGGTGTGGCAGAATGTGAAGAGCCAACGGTGCTGTGGAATCAGTGTTTCTAATATGCACCCACCTGAGGAAAGAGCAAAAACGTTAAGAGTCAAACTGCTTTGGTTGCAGTCATTTGAATGTAGCTCAGAAATCAAATTTTTGTTTGTTGTTTTTTGGTGTGCAAGGTATACGAGGCTGCTCTCACTTCAGCTCGGGCAGGTAACATTGGAAAAACCGACAAGAGCAAGTCAGATTTAAAAAAAATGATTAAACCAAAAAACCAAGCCCAGCGTTATTTTGCAATGAAAGTAGCTAGCAGCACTAGCTCCAGAGGTTGCTAAATCTAGCGAAAAAGTTGACAAAACTGACAGCCCTTCCCTTCAGGGCTCCCTACAAAGCCACTCCCCTAAAATCATCATTATGAAGGTAACAACAAACACAGCCATTGTTAGTACTCCAAGCTGTCCAGCTAGCAGTTTGTGGAAGATTCTTGTGACAAGCAATGAGTGCATGGGCCGAGTGTGCTCAGGCACAAATACCTTGTCAAAACATTTGATTTACTCATTTCCAGGGATGTAAAGATAATTTCAACAAACATAACAAAAATATTTCTGAATTACAATACCCACTCTTGCTTTAACCGTTGATGTTTCCAGAGATGAGAACAGTATTCTTTCAATCTAAGAAGCCATAGTGCTTCATTACTAGCTCATCTTTAACCTTAAAGAAAAAGCATTGGACTATGCTTGATTTTGAAAATAAAGGTGAAATGTCTCTCAGTCTGCTGAACACTATTGCTCTATCTTCAAGAGACAGGAGGTCCAGTTCGAAGCGGGGTCTAACTAGTTATGTTCGTGGTTTAAACTAGACTATGTCTATGCTGTGTTTTAACTATGTTTTGTTAAATCTGAATCTGTAAACCACCCAGTAGAGCAGCCTCCAGATAAAACAGTGCAAAATATGTATTGGCCAGGTATAAGTACACATCTAAAACAAGGACATCAAAGCGGTACAAGTAGTAGTAAACATAAACATTTAGCTAGATTTAGAAGATGGTGGTGGATCTGTACAGTATATGCATACTTGTATGTTTCTTAAGGCAGAGCTGAAGTCAATAAATATGGATTTGGGCATCATTATGCAACCTCATCCCATCTCGTGAAAGCGTCCAATTTCCACACCTACTGCTATAATAGCCAAACATTATACTGGCTTTATGAGGTTACATAAAGGTTTCAGGTAAATTTACTGCAAACACACAGGCTGAAGCACCCTGCAGAGTGATGCTTTTCCACATGGATTCAAGCATAATGGTCACGTCTCAGGGCAGGTATAAAAGCAGCATATAAAAGACATCTCCGTTAAAAGACACTATGAATGGCCCAGTAATCACCATAGAAACTGGGGCACAATGACTTACATGTATTGATCACGAAGCACACACTTCCAAAAGAGTAGCATACTTGAATCTGACTTCCCTGATGATGATTTATATTGGGTTTTTGGTGGTAATGAGAACCCTTGTCCTCAGCCCTATAGTCGTAAATACTGCAGCTCCCAGTGATTGGCTTTTGTCAGAAGTGTTGGACGCAATCATGACACCAGTACTACATCAATCAAGTCCAAATCATGGAATACAAAAGAGCCTGCTGTGTTGTTCACCCATATGCTCGCACAAAGCTTCGGGTTTTGCTTTATTGTTGTTAAATCTCCTTGCGAAAAGTTCTGCTCCTATCTACACCCTGGCCTTTTCATTTTTTGTATACAATGCAAAACAGAGGGGTGTCAACAATTGGTAATAATCTTTTGTCCTGACATGTATTTGCAATCAGAGGAATTTACCCCCCATTGATAATTATTATTACATGTCTGTTTTTAATTATTCAAATGTTTGAGTGAGTGCATCACTTTTTTTAATCCTAATTCATCATCATGATTCCTACTGTGTGGGAAAATGTATAGTGGCTAAGAGAGTTAAGCATACTGACAATTAAGAAGAAAAAAAACAAGAGATAAAACACAAGAAACAATGAAGAAGATTACTCCGTTGAACAAAATATTCAGAAAAAGCACTGCAAACATATACAAAAAATTAAATTCAAAATCACAAATTTACCTCAGAGGGCTTTATACAAGCTGTACACATGCGACATCCTCTGTCACATCGGCACAGGAACATCCCTTTAACGGGGAGAAAAAAAGGAAGAAACCTTAGGGAGACCAACAGAGGAGGGATCCCTCTCCCATGATGGACAGAAGTGCAATACATGTCATGTGTACAGAATAACATAACAGAGTTACAACACATTCAATGCATATCACAGAAAGTATTCATATGAGAGTAGCAAGCAGAATAATAATGGAAAAATTACGACTACTACTAATAACAGCAGAAGTGGATATAGTAGAATAACAATGATAACAAAAGCAGTGATGGTATCAGCAACAGCAAGCAATGCGACGACTAATAATAATGATAGTACCAGTGGGTGTCAGGCAGGACCACAGCAGGAGGCAAGACCATGGTCCATATATAACCACGATCCATGGAAACCTGCGAGGTGAAAAAGCACAAAGACTCCAGGGAAGAAGCAAAGTTAATTATGTGCATTAATAGGACATGGATTCATACAGAAGGAGAGAGAGAAGAGGAGAGAGGGGCTCAGTGTATCCAACGAAGTCCCCCGGCAGTCTAGGCCTATAGCAGCTTATCTAGGGGCTGGTCCAAGGCAAACCTGAGCCAGCGCTAAGTACAAGCATTATCAAAAAGGAACGTTTTAAGCCTACTCTTAAATGTGGTGAGTGTGTCTGCCCCCCCGACTGAAACGGGAAGCTGGTTCCACAGAAGAGGAGCTTGATAACTGAAGGCTCTGGCTCCCATCCTACTTTTTAAGACTCTAGGAACGACAAGTAACCCTGAATTTAGGGAGCGCTGCTCTCTAGTAGGGTAATATGGTACTATAAGCTCCTTAAGATATGATGGTGCCTGACCAATTAAGGCTTTGTAGGTGATATAGTGACTAATTCCAGCAACTAGCCACTTGGCTGTGTGCGGGAGAAGATCGTGTTCTTTACTCGCTTCAATAAAGAGATTCCAGGCTCTTTCACTTTTGTGTGAGGTTCCGTTTAATTAGAATTTACGTTTACAGCTGATACGATATGATGTAACTTATCTTCCTGGTCTCCCTCTGGTGTGTCTTGCGTGCGGTGAAAACCGTGTGATCTCCCAGTCACCCATGCATCATTAGCTGTCTGTTGCACCTGTGCCCCATATACCAATCACCTGCCACACTAATCCACACTGCCACCCGTGGTCAACCCGAGGTAGGCTCCCAATACAAACAGATACAATACACAGACATAAGTAATGGCTCCTACAGGTGAGGAGAAGGATTTTAAATTCTATTCTTGATTTTACAGGGAGCCAGTGCAGAGAAGCTAATACAGCAGTAATATGATCTCTTTTCTTAGTTTTTGTTAGTACATGTGCTGCAGCATTCTGAATCAACTGGAGAGATTTAAGAGACCTATTAGAGCAGCCTGATGATAAGGAACCCATGCAGCTAAAATAAATATGCTGCAGAGACTACACTATTTATTTTTTTATAAATTCTATGAGAAAGATGGATGCATGCTTGAATCTAAACTAAACAGAATTATCTCTCTTGGTATTCTTCTTCATGTCTTGGTCAAGAATGGGTTAAGATGGACATCTTCAGGCATCAAACACGGAAGGTGAAATCACTTGTCTGATTGTACCACTGGATGCCTTTTGACTCGCTGTATTACTAACATTGAGTGTTTGATATTTTGGCCCTATGGCCGTCTGATGAGCTAGATTCTGTTTGATAGAAAAAACACACTTGGAGCCATTAATGTCTGGTATCAGTGGGTAGAAGACAATTAAGGTGGTAGAGCTTAGGGCCTGGACATGCGCGGTGTATAAAGCAGAATTGCAGACTATCTTTAGTGTCAGTAATCAGTTATATAAGAAAAATAGGCAGAAACAGCTAACAGCGTGTTCAGGATGCAGCAGCTGACAGATATAAACAAACCATTATGTACATTTCTAAATTGAGTGGGACTGTGTTATAATAATGTAACTCATTTAGGATCGTCAGCTTCAAAACATCTTGAAATACATGAGCATCTTGTTATCTCCGACTAGGCTCAGCCTGAGGAAATGATGTGCTCCTGTGTGCGTGTACGTGCATCTGTCCATCTGTCTGTCCATGCTCAATCTCGCACACTATTGGACCCAGAGGACCCATTATTGTTGGTGCTCACTTATGACCGTATCCTTAAGGACCTCTCGTGATTAAGAGAAGAGCTTGAAGACGTGCGCTTGAAAAACACATTTGATACCACACATTTGTGGTTTGTATTCATTTAACCAAACATTACAGCAGATGGATCATCTGCGCTCTACGGAGTGAATTTTCTGGTTGGGTCTGATAATATATGGTTGCATATAACCTTAATTAGCGCTCTATGTGAAGACAGTACGTGAGCCTGTGCAGACAAAATGTGCACCCATTAAGTATGAATCATCGCATGAGGTTGTTGTGTCAAGACAAAGCTTCACGCATTGATATTCATAAAGTATGAGCAGACATTTCTCTGTCAGCCTCCTGGGGCTTCGAGGTGGCTCAGGTGGGATGTCATTCCCTTTCGTCTCTCCCAATTATTTCTGTCTCTCTGTACTGTGAACTATCAAATTAAGGTAGAACAAAACAAAAAACAAAAAAACAGTAGCCAGTGATCAGGGGTGCTCATGCACACATCTCCAGGAGGAAGGAGATTCCACTGGCAGTGATCATATTTGTGAGCACGATGTGAAAGCCATTGTGTCAGCACGTGTTAAGGGACTTGATAAAACAACTGTGTTCTTCCAGGGACTTGCACTCACGGTTGCTGAGACATAAAGGATATCCAACACCGGTGATCACGGACACACATGGCAGAACAGATGATTCAAACACCCAGCTCTGGAATAGTTTTACTACAAATAAATACTGTTCGACAAAATGTACACAATGTATGTTGAATTAAAACAAAGCTGCCTTTTATTTATTTATTTTTGCCACAAATGTCATCAGATGTGAGACGGAGGGTTTCCTGAAGAAACTGATTATTTTCGATTTTCCGGAAAGCAATTAAATTGTAGAGTCAAGAGTCACAGCTCGGTTACTACAGCGATGCTCTTTGAACTGTTGTCTTACAAAGTCTCTCAGTAGAAAAAATACAGCTAGAATATTCATGTAACGTCACCACCATAATATATTCTTGTACTTTTTGTCTAATATCTGATTCAAATAGACAATACAGTCTCTACAAGAACAATGCTACTGTATCATTATTGTATTTATTTACTCTTTCGTTCATCACTATCAGAAGCAGGGAGATTGCGTTCTATTGGTTTATTCACGAGGTCATCATAATGGCATTTGAAGTGTACTGTATTAAATGGATATAGCACAGCATTGCTTTGTACAACAGAGTAAGCTCACACTAAAACCCTATTGCAGAACAATACCCACATCATTGCGGGACAATAACGGGTCACTGACTGTCAGGAAAACACATCAGAAGTGGTTGATATGCAGTGCATGACTAACCACACTGCATTCTAGTGATGCCATCTTGCTGAAATGAACAAAAAGACTAAAGCACGCAATGTTGACATGATACCTGACTGCACCAGGCAGAGTTTGTCCACTGGCAAACTGCAAACAAAGCCAAAAACAATTCTACTCATGCTGCATACTTTGATCAACATTTCAATTGTGTTTAAAAAAGAAAAAAGGCTTTGCAGCTGTCTCAGTAAAGATAACAGCTCATTACTTTATTTCTACTTACTGTAAATGAGCACATTAGGACACCGCTGCTTATTTTCTTTCCATTACATGTAAATGAGAGGCACTAGGAGATGAATGGACTCATAGAGGCACAAACCGTTTTCTGGCCTGAGTTAAGTTCACAGATCCCTCGTATACTGATGGCTAACTTTAACCTCTGCGTTCACGGCTCCACTATTTACTTTAGTTTCTGGATGCAGTCAATGGTCTGCAGGAAGCATTGGTCCAGAACGAGGGAATACCTCTGAGGAGAAGGATGGAGAAAGGAGTCATTCAAACCTGGAATGACAAATAGGTGAGGCTGTTTACGTATGCTGTGTTTACATAAGTTTGTGTTTGGTTTGGTGGGTTATTGGGCATTTTGGAATAAATCTACACCTTTCTGCGTAATACAGCTACATAAAACCAGGTTAAAATTGTTTGGTGGAACGTAATTTATTTGAAAGTGATGACACTCTTTAATGACTGAAGTCAACAACGGCAACATTGGTTTTTCACTGAAATTACACAGTAAAATGAATATTGAACATGCAGCAACGAGCTCTATTTAAAAGCGAATGGCTTGTAATATTGGCCTTCCTAACACCTACCACAAAAATAGCTTCAGATTACACATTTGGGAAAATATTGTACATGCCCACAAAAACTGACAAAACATTTTTATGTGAGGTTTTGTTAAGGCAGATTTTTCTAAAAACAACGAAACAACATAACACTAAATTAAACATTTTCCCTGGAGTTGGATGCAGTTGGGGACCATGACATGCGTTTGCTCCATCAACACCCTTTCTGACACACATTTCTACATTCGATATACATATTTGGCAATCGTGCGGTAGCCATATGATATCTCATCTGTTCCTCCAATGACACATCTCACTCGACTACATTAAAGGGTACCTCACCTTCTATCCAGGAGGTATTCAACACAGGCTGTTTTTTGTTACTCTGAGCATAAAGGCTTTCTTCATCACTTCCAAACTCTGATATTTTTGTCTTGTGGCACTTTCTCGCTCAGTCCAATGGGGACCTGCCAATCTCCCACAGGGTACTGGAAGAAATAGTGCGGTATTTGAAGCAGCACACTAACTCAGCCATGCTTTTAAATTAAGCGTGATGTGGAGGGAGAGGAGGGTGAGAAGGGTGAGGAGGGGGAGGGGAGGGGGGCGGTGGTTATGCTAAAAATCCTTTTGGCTACTTTGGGAGAAAATAACTCGGATGTTAGTATGAATGCAGAGACTCCCACCAGGCTGCGCATATCCAGACAACCTTTGGACTAGGGAGCTAAGATCGCATACTGTACATACGTGTGACATGCTCTGGGGAGTGTGTGGAGGACTACAGTGGGAGTTTGTGCAGCTTGAGCCCGCATTAATTTTCAACCACTATTCCCACACAGCTGGTTTCAAGTCAGAAATGATTAGCAGTAATATTTGAAAGGATGGTTACAGTTGTTGGGAACTTAACTTTGGTGTTTACTATTTGGCTTGGCCTGTCACACATTTATGTAGCCATCTGGAGCCAAATAAAATTCAAAACTCTAAGAAAAGGTCATAGCCATGAATGTAAACAACATATTCCAAACATTTGGTCAAGATGTGGTTCCCCTTTCATTGATTGAATTTGATGTTTCATTAGCTTACAAAAATACTTTAAAAACAGACATTGTTGCTCTCTTAACCTGTAATGCACATAAGGTTACCAGCAGAGGAAAATACATACATAGATTTAACCAAATGTGACATTGACATTTATAAAACAGCAAGCAGACAAAATCAGCATCAAACATTTCTGTCATCGGTAGGAACACTTGTCTGATGCCATCAGGGTTAAGCTGAAAGCTCTGTACTCAAGCAGTTACTGAAGTTGCCGAAACGCACCAAGGAACCAACACAAACTGTCTTTGAGGGTTCAAATGGGGAAAAAGAGCGAGCTCCGTATGATGTCTGTGTGGCAGACGAGGGGAGCCTGTTTCCTGCAGGCTGCTGTTTGTCACATCTGACAGGAGAAGGTAATAGGGCTCAGCTGGACATGAGGTTGAGCAGGAACCAACCAGTTCCCCTGGTTAGTGTCTAGTCTGCGCTGGCACAGAGCCTGCAGGAAAACATGCTTGGCTTGTCTCATCACGTCACTGCAGAGCTGCAGGTCATGGTGGAGAGTGCTCTTCAGCGATGCCCTCAGCACCTCTGTATTCCTCCAGCTAAGTGGCCAGCCGGGACACAACATACACGAGCAACGTAAACATATCTGTGCAGCCTAAACACGAGGGTTGGAATGAGCAATAGACCATTGCCAAGCATCAGTATTTCTGTCGTCTGGTCAAAATCAAAATTCTTGCTTGTTTTCAGGTAAGACAGCTACAGCGTCGTCAGAGCTAGAAATGCAATGCTTACAAACGATTTGTTGCAGTCTTTTCAGTTTGTCTATTTAGTTCTCGTTGCTCAGCAACTCCTGCCATCCCAAGGGACGATGCTCAGATCCAGAGTCGTGATAGCCTGAAGCGAGACAGAGATGTGTCAAATTGAGTCAGAAAATTGCAAAAAAAAAAAGAGAAATTGGAAAACCTCCTTGGCATTGTCACATCACACTATCACTGACCTTGGATTAGCAGTTCTCCCGTTGCTACTTGCAAAAGTCCTTACTTTGGATCCAATGTTGTCTTCTCCAGCTGCTGCTCCATCACTACCCTGCAGCATCCCTCCTGATACTTCTGTTCTGCCTCCCAGAACCTCTGGTTCATCTCTTTCCCTCTGGAAAATTCAAGCTCCGACAGTTAGAATTTAGTTGAAAAATTATACTATTCCTCTTGATGTTGACTGTAAAGATGGACTTCAGGTGGACATAGACAAATAAAAGTATAAATTCACTTACTTACTTACTTACTGAATAATAAAATTGATAAAGTAACTCACAATATATAACTTTTGCAATTATTAATTAATGACATAATCAAATTTTACATGTTGTAATGTTATGTGATTGTAGTGAAGAAAAGGGTAGAAAGTTACTTTGATTTAATTTCTGCTACAAGCGACGCTTAGTTTAGAATTTGAATTCTAATACTAACTCTTGGTTTCCGTGCACCATGATTTTAACTGAATACATAAATAAAAAGAACCCAGAACTGGTGGAAACAACCCTGCAATGCTCAGAAAGAAATAACAAATGTGCGTGGCCTTGAAATGACTTTTTACAATGGACTACAAATGAATAGAATATTTTAGTGGTGCAGCATTGTAGCATCCCCGAACACCTTATTAGAAAGGCAATTTTGATTACTGTGACACTCATAAAACATCAAAACAACCGAATAGCATCTCAAGGGTTCAGTGCTCCTTGTGTGAATCATTAAACAGACCTGCAAACAACCTCTCAGCTCACGGACGCTGACACTTCTGAAACTGTGATGCATTCTGTTATGCTTTTGTTGTGGCAGTCTTTCACGAGCAGCACAACATCAGTCTTTTAAATAGAGAGCCTAGCTTTGGATCATTTACACGATAAATAGTCCTACATAATCATCTTTGATAAAGACAAGAGCCAACAACAACATGATAATGGTGTGCTGTTATCTAAGTAATGTCTGAGTCCATCCTCAGCGAGAAAGGTAGCAGAATGAAAAAGGCCCTACTTTTGAGGACTGTTCATGGCGAGTGCTGCTGGTACGAAGCACTAACATGTTTTGATATTTTGTCAGAATCAATATAGCAATTATTTTAAAGTTACAATGAAGTGATGAACTGAATTTCAACAAACACGTACAACAAAAAACTGTACCACTGACAGTTTAAAATTGAGAGTAAAAAATTGGAGGAAAAAAACGATGTTTTCAGCGTATATTACTTTGTCTGCAGGACTTGAACCATCTCAAGGAGCCGGTCGTTCTGCCCGCAGAGGAGTTTGTATTCATTACACTGGGTCATCAGAGAGCTCACATCAGCTGAACAGTGTGGACATCTTGAAGAACTTGGGTCCCTTGGAACAAAATGATGCAACATTTGAACATATTTTTTTGCGGTGCATGAATTGATGTGTAACAGTGCAGGAAATGTACAAATAGAGCAGCTTGATGTGCACTTACTTGAATTCTATACTGCTCCCCACAGCAGGCAGCACCAGTTTATGACCAAATTTAGAAATTGAACTGAAAAAAGTTGACAGACAGTCAAGCTAACAGAAATCCATCTCGGGCAAAAACTGTGAGGCATCAACCAAATTCAATAACTTGTTCACTAAAAGTCCCGCAATAGCCAGAGTGGATTTTTAACTGTAATTTTGCCGGACAAGATGCCTTAGAACCCAGTTTTACTGTAACAGCTGGCAGAGGAGATAAGTTTCTGATGTAAAGACAAGATGTGTCACTGACTGCATGAAGTAATATCATATATATTCATACACGATTACAATCATCCCACGTACCCTGAAGATGTTATCCTCTTGTTAATGTCTCCCTCTTCAGGGGTGAATCCTGAACTGCAAATTGTTGTCTTGAGGCTGGACTGTCTCTCCGCTCCCTCTTCCTGCAACAGCAGCACACACACCTTTAATGGCTTAGCCAAGCATTGAATATGAATGACAAAAGCATAAGCAGAAAAGTTTGAATGGAAAAATAACTTTTCAATTAATCTGACTGTTGTGAAGTCGAATACAACATTATTATTGCTGGGGTCATTTCGATGATTTTGCCTTTTTTTTGTGTTGTTTTTTTTACCTTGACAGAGAGCTGCTGGATCTCCTGCTCTAGCTCTTTGATCCTGGCCTCTCTTTCAGCAACTGTCTGCTTAAGCTCCTGGATGAGAGCGCTGTGCGCTGGAGGCTCACTGCTCAGCGGCTGTCTCGGGCTCCTCTGGGTCTCCTTGCTCCGCACGTTCTGCTGCTGGCCGAGCCGTCTCAGCACCTCCTGCATCTGAGTCTGCTGCTTCTGCAAGAGGTACAAGAGGGGATTAGTGCTGAGAGCAATGTAATAGAGTCTGTGGCTCCTGGCTTCTGTAAAATTGATATGCACATACACACAATTTCCGTGTGTACACATAATAGAAGATACACCAAGTGTATAACATGTTTTCTCTTTACCAGCAGAGCATCCACAAGCTCATCATCATGTTTACCCTTCTCCAGGAGGGTGGAGATCTGGCCCTTCAGAGATTTCATCTCGGTAGACAGAGATTTGTTCCTGGCTTTAGACGCGTCTAGCTTTTTCTTCACGTCCTCGTGGTCCTTCAGGAGGGCCTCATAGTCCACTGAGATCCTCTGTTCAGATGTGGAGCAAAAAGCAGGGCCTCGTCAGCAAATTCATTTCGTTCGATTAATTTACAACCATTGCATACACACCTCGTATGCCTCCCTCTTCTCCTTCTCGATGGTGCGGATGTAGCTGAGGTTCTTGTCTTGTGTAGGGGTTTTCTGAAGGACCCCCATGCCCAGAAACTCTTCCTCTTCACTCAGGACACTAGGTTGTCTTCGCTGAGTCGACAGGTTCAGCTGCTGCTCCAGATCCCGCACCTGTTGCACAATACCCAGTTTTGTTCATGGGGAATTCAGGTGTTTGTTTTATATGTCTGCTATCTTATATTAGTTACTTTGCTAAGCACTTTATTAACTAACTGTAAGGAACTTGATAACCTTATCTGGGAAGCACTTCATGACTTAAATTATAATTTTTGGCTTACCCTCGTCTGAAGAGCCAATATCTGCTGAGAGCGACCTCTGAAACTCCCAGGGCAGCTTAGTAATTGGTGAAAGCTGACCTCCTCTCCAATCTCACTGATCAAAACCTACAACGACAGTAGCAGTTCATATTTTGGTACACAGACGTCTGTGATGATTCTTGAGGGAGGGAAAAAAAAAAAGCTTCTACCTTCTGAGCTACTTTCAACTCCTGTTTGACAGATTGAACCTGGTTGCGGTACTCAGTCACTTTCAGCTGGGCGGCAGCTAATTTCTCCTGCAGAGATTTCATTGCTGGATGTTCCAGCTTCTGTAAACAGATGGATGAGTTTCATTAAAGCTAGTAAGAAATGCAAATACAATTTTGGTGAGTGTGAATTTTCACGTCATAAATTACCTCACAGTCTTCAGACGACCTCTTATTCTGTGACTTTGTATCAAACGTTTGCCCCGGTGAAGAGTGCACCAAAGCCACCTGCAGCTATAGAACAAGACATCTTTGTTCAAGCAAATGTTTATAGTTTGAAACAAATCGTGAACCTCTGTGTGCTGAAATGATGAACATCCATCCACAAATCAAATTAAATGACACACCTAACGCAAAACTTTATTACCTCTTTCTCAAGCTCTTTGACTCTGTTGCTGTTTTGCTTGGATTTGATCTTTTCTCGCTCAGTTTCAGCAGTTAGCTCTCTATTCTTCTTGGACAGCTCAACAATCTTGGTGGCTGCGATATCACCCGCCAAGCCCGATGTGCCTATGAATGGATGAGTGGATAAGTCACGAGGAAGCTGTGATGTAGCTATAACGTCACTGTGGGTGCAGAGACGTGGTATTTATACCTGCTAAAACCAGTCGCTCTTCTTCTCTTTTCTTCTTCAGGTGTTTTATTTCAAAATCCTTCTCACTCAGAAGTTTGAAGAGCCGACCATTTTCGTCCTTCAACTCCCTCAGCTGGTCCAGCAAAATCAGATTTTGATTCTCATCCTGGAGAAGTCTATAGGGAGGTGTTGCATTGATTAATAAAGTCAAAAACATGATTATTAACAACATATTTCCAGAGAATGTTTGCTTATTTATATCTTTTGTTTTATTAATAAAGCATAAAAACAATTTAAGCTGAAAAATATATATTTTAGCCTTTGTAAAACTCACCTGTGTTGGAGATTGTCTGCCTGAATACCTTGATGAGAAAGATCCAAATCATCCTGGCCAACACTGACATCAAGCCGATCCGGTTCTTTCTTCTTCTTTCTATCCAGTTTTCTTTTCTCCTGCTGTTTTTGTAACGCTTGGAACTGAAGCCGCAAGTCATTCAGTTCATCATCATGCTCCATAATCTACGGTTTGTAGCATAAGGAATACAGATCAACTCGTAAAAATTAAAAAAATGACAGAGGAAGTCAATGTTGTGACTAAATATTGTGTGGGATTTTATTTATAGTAAGATAGTGGATACATGGAGATTCCCCTGGATTTGAAGGCTGCTTTGCAGTTGAGGAATGAAAATAACCCTTAAAGTAGCTTAACCAGCGTGTCAATCTTAGCTCCACCATTACTAACATGTATTCTATTATATAGCTTATACGTTAAGGTTGTATTTAGAGGAAATAGCTCACCAAGTCATTCATCCAAGTACCGCCGTCGTAAACAAATTAGAGGCTGTTTTTGCACCGCATGGTTTTGTAACGTAGAAGAAGAGACTGTGCGGCAGCTTCCTCACTGATTGCGACGCTACTGTATCCATAGAAACGGCACTCCCAAGACTTGATATAAGATCTCGCGAGAGTAAGAGTGTAGCCGTTTGGGCTCAGACGGTCACGACCAGTGCACTGGTCTGTAACGAGAGTTCAATGTTTTTCAACACGTGTCGAAATGTGTCATTTAAATTGAAGAACTGCGAGTGTGCTGTCCGTCAGTGGTTTACTAATTATGTGTATAATTGTCTTAGAAAATTAAATGAGGCGGTAAATGAAAATTAAGTAGCAAACAATTAACAGCAACAGGTGAAATGCATCTTGGCTGATTGGAGAACCATGCCTTGCTAAACATGTGTTTTCCAGCATTTAATATGTGATGGTAACTGTTACATTCGGTTTTGCAGTTTTGAATATATTTAAACATAAGCACAGATAAAAAGTTAAAATATTATATTTATTTTTTCTTCCCAGAAACCTCTGCAAATGAGAAACTTGTTTAAAATAAATCACCTCGAGGCAAACAAGTGTTAGAAAACTTGCCAAAATCCATCAGTAAAGTGCGAGTATAATAATATTTATCATATGGGAACATAAAAACTAGTCAAACCTTTACTATTGGGCAGTGTCCTACATGACAACAAGAGGGCGACAAAGCAGCTTTTATCAAACGCTTTTATAGACTAACTTTAGGGGGGTTCTTACTCAGTCTCCATCATGAAT
This sequence comes from Anarrhichthys ocellatus, assembly GCF_004355925.1. Lineage (NCBI taxonomy): Eukaryota > Metazoa > Chordata > Actinopteri > Perciformes > Anarhichadidae > Anarrhichthys > Anarrhichthys ocellatus. Next base: position 1,202,503 of record NW_022280062.1, on the reverse strand, counting down.
GCCAAATACACATTACAGTACATTCCTTTTGTTGAATCAATTTGAAAGATACTGTCTGTAGGTGGATTCAATCCATGTTTAAAACGCCCATCAATGTTATGTCCTTAGTTATAGTCTACACTAAAAACAGAAAAGTAAAAATACTAGTTCTCATTTTGATGGTGAATCCCTTGGAAGCTTTTCAAGTACACCATTAATCCCACAAACCTGGTTTGGAGGGAAGGAACAACCTGAAGGATGCTGATTTGGTCTGATTGTGTTGTATGAGTGATTAAAGCTGATTGGCTTAGTCATGCTTACACACACACACACACCCTCAGGTGTTACAAACACACTCATGTAATCTGATGAATAGCAGTTAGCGCAATAGCACTCACAGAATGTCCAAAGTCACAATGACACAGCATTGTGGAGCATCCTGCCACCTGCAGTTGATGTGATGGTACTTCACATATTCGGTTTTGCTGTTTGAATATATTTATCATAAGCACAGATCAAAAGTTAAATACAATTTCTCTCGTTTTTTTCCAGAAACTTCTGCAAAGGAGAAATCTGTTGAAAGAAAATCACCTCGAGGCAAACAAGTTAGAAAACTTGCCATAATCCATCAGTAAAGTGTGGGTACAATAGTATTTATCATATGGGAACATAAAAACTAGTCAAACATTTACTATTGGGCAGTGTCCTACATGACAACAAGAGGGCGACAAAGCAGCTTTTATCAAACGGCCAAAGGTAAATAGACTAACTTTAGGGGGGTTCTTACTCAGTCTCCATCATGAATGCCAAATACACATTACAGTACATTCCTTTTGTTGAATCAATTTGAAAGATACTGTCTGTAGGTGGATCCAATCCATGTTTAAAATGCCCATCAATGTTATGTCCTTAGTTATAGTCAACTCTAAAAACAGAAAAGTAAAAATACTAGTTCTCATTTTGATGGTGAATCCCTTGGAAGCTTTTCACGTACATCATTTGTATTGTACGAGTGATTAAAGCTGATTGGCTTAGTCATGCTTACACCCACACACACCCTCCTCAGGTGTTACAAACACACTCGTGTAACCTGATAAATAGCAGTTCCCACAATAGCACTCACAGAATGTCCAAAGTCACAATGACACAGCATTGTGAAGCATCCTGCCACCTGCAGTTGATGCGATGCATTTCCTGTTGAAACTGGTTCTTTGCTTGAGACAATACACAAAGTATTCAAAAGCATAAAACACTAAAATACCAGTAGTTTTATTTGAAGTTATAGAGCAGAGATATAAATGTGTCATGGTTTTATTGTTTGGAATTTGTTAAGACACCAACTGGTGCACAACAAAGAGAGAACTAAACTGTTTCGGATTTCCAGGAGTTTTTGTTTGACCAAACATACAAGAACAACTCTACACTTAAAGGACAGTAAGCTAGGAACACCTAACTTAAACTAATAGTCCTAAACACTGTTGTAATCAAAATGATGATTTTATGTTTTCCTGTTTTATAGAAGGTTAAAGTTACTGTGGAGGCTGTAGATTGGGGTGCCATTGAATTGCACCTTGTTCTACTCGGAGGTGTTTTCTAACACAGACTAACTGTTGACTATTGCCAGACTGTATTAGTTTCATCCACGTGTACATAATCAACATGTCACATGTGTTGTTAAATAAGCCACAACAGTCAAAACATATTTGCAGTGCAATTTGAGGTTTCAAAACATACACGACAGAATTTCACAATTACAACACTGGCTATTTCCAGAAGAAAAAAACAAATCAATACAAAGAAACTTTCAAAATGAACATGTTCTGTATTTGTACACATTAAAAACTGTACTTTGTGAATAACTTAACAAGGCATCTTATTTGTAAGCATATCACAAGGTTGAGGTCCTATATTATAGGTTACTGCACAGTCTACAGGTGTACCTGGGTTTATGTCTCATGTAAACTAGTATTGGACCCCTGTATATCACAACATGATACAAATATGAGAGGAAAAGACTTGGCTATTGAATGAAATCACAAATGTATTTTCTACAAATAAAATACATTTATGACTTTGTTTCAAGACTTGTGTTCCTTTTTCAATTTCCATGTGATAACTTTATATATTTGTTTTGTTTATAATCTGATATTGCGGTAAATTACAAATCATTTGTGCCCTTGTTGTTTAAATGATGTGATAGAATAGGCCTTGTCTAGACCACATGTTGACAAAGCCTTCCATAACATACCCATAATGCACTGGGATGCCCTTTAAAAACAAGTGGGCTTCGGTACAAGCCTATTCCATTTGGCAAAAAATCCTTACATCAGTATATAAAATATTATATCGCTGGTGTGACACAACAAAATAAATACAAGGAAAAAAAGATCAGCCTACCTGCAGTTAGTGGATATTAAATCTAGACTTAGTCGGACTGTTTTCAAATGATCTGCTACATTGTCTAGTTGTTATTTCACTCACACACCGTTCAAATAGGAACCAACAAAACCATCAGTATTATCACCTGTCCACACAGGTATCAAACACAGTGTAATCAGTACTAAAAGATGACATCAGTACACCTCATAGTGCAGAAGTGATAGCTTGACCTTCTGGTATAGTACCTGGAGGATAAGTGTAATCAATATGTTATACCTATTTACAGTAGCAGGGAGCTGCTGAGGGGTGTTTGCATTAACAAATTCTAAAAATACATTTTCTACACACCTTAATCTGAGGCAATATTAAGGGACATAACATGTCAGAGTCCATGTTCACTTTTGTTCCGCTGCTTTCTGTTCTTCTCTGGGCTTTACGATATAATCTCTGTACATTGAATACAGGACCCCTAAAAACAAAGAAACAAAGGGATATGTTACACAAAGACCTTTCTATTTACTTATCATTGACAAGAAAAAATGGTCAAAATGTAACCAGCCAAACTCCAGACCTATACTTTTTAATGATGGAGATTTTAGCCCAAACCACTTTTAATAACCAGGTATTCCACTAAAAAAAAAAAAAAAAACGACAAATCAAAGCAGCTTTGCACAAACTGAAACGATGCAACTAATCTAACAAGAAACATGGAAATCAAAGCTACGTACCAACAGTGATGGCTCCAACCACGAAGCCCTGAGCACCGACACGCATGTGGATCAGGTGCACTGACATTTTTGTGTCTCCCCGGCTTTTCATTTTCATCAGTCTGTACCCCACGATGGCAAAGAATCCAGCCATTCCTGCAGGGAGCGAAAAGACAGGTTACTTTACATGGATGACTCACTAAAAACAAAGTCATGATGTAACCATTAGGGCTCAAGATGTACTCACCCAATGGTACAAATGGATTCTCCTTTACTTTTCGCATCAACTTGGAATCATTCTCCTCATAGGAAGACATCTTGACTAAATAGGAAAAGAAAAGGTAAAGTTAGGCAAGGTACTGGTGTCACGTCGATGCTATTCCCAAAACACAGCATGCTGACTTATTCATTATAGGGGAGTCCCCCCATTGTTAGAGCCATGTGAAATCCTGGCTGTACATTTAAATAACAGTAGTGAATAAGTTTTAGACTACAAAATACAATACTGTTTAAATTGGTGCTCCAAGCTGTTTTTATTACGGTAATTAGATTTAAATACCACATGAGCTGCTCAGAGGTTACCCATGAAGGGCAGCGGGGAGACGCGTCATTTTTTTAGGCCTAAACAACTCTACGTATCCTGCACATTGTAAGGCAAATAAACCATTGAGCAAAGAGCAAGTTACTAACGGTACTGTTTGTGTAATCTTGATCAAATTAGGTTAAATAACACAACAATATTATACAACAAGCGTGAGCGAGGACTACAGCTTTAACATCAGATAAAACCTCCACTACGCCACAGTAGGCTGGAATACGTCTTACTTGTTTTTAAGGAGTGTATCGCTGATTGAATCGCCAACAGAGAAGTTACCCAGAAAGGTTTTTTGGGAGTCTTTTCAGAGCCTCTTGTCTCACGGAAGTTAGGAGGAAGTAGGGAGCCGGCTTCGTTATGTAACTGCGCAGGTCTGAAGTCCGTGTTAGAGTTATCGCGAGTGCGTTGTGTTCAGGTCACCGGAGAAAATGGTAAGAATAGAGATATGCAGCCTTGTAAATGTTGTAAAATTGTAAATGTCCTCCTGGCTCCCCTGTTCAACTTCTCAGGAAGTTTTCTGTGTAAGGCTTTGTGTTATTAAAGTTTTTCTGGACATCACATAACATAATATTCGGTCTGGCAGTATAACATGATCGTTATTGTCATAAATCCGATGTGTCATGAACGCAGCATTGGTTGTAAAATCCCCCTCACAAAATCAAAGATAGTGAAACAAATGAGATATACGTCCCGGCCGGATAGGCGTGTAGTCTGTTTCTGAAACGAAGAAAGCTTCTCACACTGCCAAGCTCATCCTATTGCAATTTTAGGTATAAATATCAGATTTAATTTACTGTCAGAGACGCTAGAGAGACAAACATCTCTTTGATGGTGTTATGTTCAAAATTTCTCAAACAGAGGAGAAGAAGGCCACAGAGGAGAAGAGGCAGCTCAGTGATTGGCTGAACCCTTCGGACTTCAGTCGGCCACTTCCTTGACCAATTCCTCCCCCTTCTGGAAGGCTGTGCTCAGAAACTCTTCAGCAACATCCCCCTCTCTCTGACTTTATGGCGGTGTCATACATTCTCTGGTTTCTCTCACAATGCACAACAAATTCAGTAACTCTCCCTTTAGTTTAAACCTTCTACAAGTAAACATATTGTAACACATAATATCCATCGCTAGGATCGCTTTAAAACTTAAATTCCTCACTATGGTCAGTGTCAAACAACCTATTCTTAGAATACCACGTTGTTTACGCTTTTGTATGATCTCTCCTTATGCTATTCCCTGCCTTACTGGTATTTAAACGAAGGTGGGGATAGGTGGAAGTGAATCCTCTTGCTTCGTGTGTTGATCTCTGGGATGACGTGACAGTCATAGAGTGCTCGTCAATACGATTGTAGCTGCACGTATCAGCAACGTGCTGCATCCTGTTCAGTGCACTGGAACACAAAATGATCATATAGTCTACTTCTAATCATTTGTATTGATCGGCCACGTTTTTCAGTAAATTACCCACCTTTTAGATTACGTTCAAGTAAAATGTCTAGCATAGTCTTGTTAGTAACCAATGTTTTATTATTATTGAAATATAATAAAATGAAAGTAATGATAATGTTGTTACTTTTCTACAATCAAAGAAATATTATCCACTGACGGTATGAATTATGGTAGCATCAGTCTGTCTGTATGTATGTTTAAAAAAACAACTAAACATTATATGATTTAACCTTCAGCATTTGGAGTATCCTGCCGGTATGTTATTTAATGACGAAGCTTGTCTTTCTTAAATCCCACAACTTATTACAACTAATTCTTTCCGGAAATAGTTAAATAAACCACCAAATACTTTTATTGACATATTAGTATTTGCTTGACTATGTAATAATGCATAAATAGATGCTAGGCCTACTAATAATTACACATAGGCCTGAGGTGACAGGGCCAACTGAAACCAATGTGGCCATCTCAATTTTGTAAAGCTAAAGCAGCAGAATAAATCTTTTGCATCTTAATAATAGCAACTTGCCATGTATTTTGACAGCGTCTGCATTGTGTTCCCTCTTGAGAATGGAAATCAAAAACATCTTTGAAGTCCTAATGAGCCTGTGGCATTTCCTTTATTCAGTTATGGGCTATCAGGCCGCACTGATCATGTCCCATGCAGGCACTGATGTGCAGGAGGGATTTCTGCAAATCACCATCACTTATCTTCCAGACAACCTTTTAAGAACATAATTGAATGAACATATTTTATATGTATTTCCCTTTTGTTGTAGTGTCCTATCGCATACTGTATTTTTTCAGCTGATCCAACTTATGTTTCATATGTCTTTGCTGACTTGAAGAAGCATTTAAAAAAATGATCAACTAGACTTTTCACTTTGCCTCGTGCATGGATAAGGAAATGACACTGACATTCAAAAGAAGTGTTCCAAAGGAAATCACCTCACTCACGTTGTAAATAAAGAAAACATCTCCACCCAGTAACCAGTAGTGAGGTAAGAGTGCTCAGTTTTCAATTCACTGTAAGTGTCAAAGTAGACTGCAAAATAAAAGGGATATCAGAATGAATCACTCAATTATCTTTACACTTAACAGCAGGCTAAATTTACTTATTCACACATATTCATATTTGCATATGCGCGTGTCTGCTTCTTGGTTTATGCTCATATTGTAACTGACCTTTATTAGAAACTGGTGTATTTGGTGGCAGTCTCAGTGCTACAGCATATTCATCAGGTTATCTCTGCGAGGGGCCGGTATGCAGCCATGTTATGATGAATAAAAAAAGGTTTCTGAACACAGTCAGGGAGTTCTATCTCAGATAGTTGGACCTTTGCTCTCACCTCTAATCCTTTTGTGGCCCAAGGTGAGATTTTGCTCCACTTAACAACCCAATCATTTTTCCACCCTCACCAATTATATAAGTACATAATGTTGCTTTAAAACAGGATAACTTAAATTAATTTGAGTAAATATATAAATGGCTATAACATAACAGATGACTATGATCAGTTCTGTCCTGTGTCGGCACTTGATCCGTTCTGTCAAATGTGGTAGAACAAGAAATGTTTTATTCAATTTCTTCAAAGTAAGGATCATTTAGTTCAAACAGTGCAGCCGACACAAAGGTATACTTTTACTTTCAATATAACTTACACTCTCCTCCGCCCAACGTTATAGAGCAGTAATTTAATATACCTCTATGAATAAAAGTAGGTTGTAAGTTTTACACAGTCTGGACTCCAACACCCTGTTGTTGAACACCAATATTTTTTCCAATATACATTCCAGTAGGTGGTGCTACATGTCCACTACAATCTAGGAGCAACACATAACAGACTTTGGATATCAGACAACTCAGACTCATTTATTCAAAAAGTGGTGAATTTGCTACTGTAAGTATTGCTTTATTTCAGCAATGTGGAGATTAGCAGAATAAAGAAATTACGCAGTTATCTCGTTTATACTTTACATGTATTTCTATAACAAAGGTCCTCATGATGGTGGATAATCCGGTCCCCTTTATGTAAACCCTATATCGGACGGGGCAGGTGTTATCTTTAGTAGCTTCCGTTTTATAATCGCTCAGAAATTTGTGATCCGTCAATGGCGATTCACGAGAAGGCAAAGGTCAGATTTTATCAGTATCATAGATTTCATTCATATTGATAACTTAAAGCCCTGTAATTACAGTTTGGTAACGTTTCTGTTTGATCACATTTTATGACGCAAGAGTCTAAAGATCTCATGAGATGGCATTGAAATATATTGTACTTGACTGAATAAACACAATCTGTAAGTTGTATCTAGCTGATAAAAAAGGGATTGCCACATGTAATGAACGAAGTGAACTGTGGTCAGGGTTAGGGTTATACTTGCAATGAATTGGCTGTGATCCATTTACTATTACTAAATCCAAATATATGTATGAGAAATTAAACAATTTCTTAAAGGGCGAGTGTGTAGCATTTTGGGGATCTATTAGCAGAAATGAACATAATATTTATGAATATGTTGTCATTAGTGTATAATCACCTGAGACTAAGAATGGCTGTTTCCTTCAGCTTGGAATGAACCCTTCATATAGGGAGCGGGTCCTCCTCACGGAGTCCGCAATGTTGCACCACCATGTTTCTACAGTAGCCCAGAGCGGGCACAAACCAATGTGATGCTCACATTACCGCAGAGGGGGTATGCAGATGGTTGCAATCTGCAACCACACTGCTAGATGCCATCAAATCCTATACACTGTCCCCTTTTAATCAAAAATATGGATGTATGCCTTTCCAATTATTTGTGACATTATTTCATAATTTTAGAAACATGTGACAAAACAATAGATGCCGGCCCCTTCACAGATTGTTGGCAGTACCTCTGACATCTAATATATATATATATTTAAAGAACAAACAGACCTAAAATTAGTAGTTAATTTGACTTAACTTCACTCAGCCAAGTTTTTTTTATTTTTTATTTGTTTTGACTGAGCAGAACTATATTTGGAGATTTGTGACTAATAAACAAGCTGTATGGCTTTCTTTTTTGTTTCAACACCTTTTGCTAAAAATTAGGCAAACAAGATATATTATAAGGTGGCCTGTTTGTAAAATACCTATGATTTAGTTAATGCAGCGAAAGTGTTTACTCGTGTTTCTTATCTTCTCTTAAACCATTTCCCTCTTTTCCGCTGGGATGGAAAAGCATAAAGTAAGCAGTTCCTGGGAGGCTGAAACCGAGCCCACATGCAAAGGGCGGAGCAAAAGTCTGTTTAAATGCCGTACTGTATGTGAACCTTCACTTCAAAGCACTGTGTGGTGTCAGAGAAATCAGACATGGAGCTGCTGCTGCCGATCCTTCTTGGCTTTCTGGCCGCTCTGATTGGAGGACTGTACCTTCTCGGGGTGTTTCGACAGCGGCTACCGGGAGAACCCCCTTTGGATAAGGGGCTCATTCCTTGGCTGGGTCATGTCTTAGAGTTTCGCAGGAACACACTGAAGTTCTTAGAGAGGATGAAGCAAAAGCACGGCGATGTGTTCACAATACAGCTGGGAGGGTTTTACATTACGTTCCTTCAGGACCCGCTGTCGTTTGGATCAGTTGTTAAGGAGAGTCGAGAAAAACTGGACTTCAGCAAGTTTGCTAGGCATTTAGTGCGCAAAGTGTTTGGCTATGCAGCTGTTGAGGGCGACCACGCTATTCTCCACATGTCCAGCAACAAGCACCTCAAGGGGGATGGCCTGGAGGTGATGACACAAGCAATGATGAGCAATTTGCAGAACCTCATGTTACACAACATCGGCTCCGCTGCAGAACAAAGCACGTGGATTGAGGATGGACTGTTTATGTACAGCTACAATATTGTTTTTAGGGCTGGCTACTTATCTCTGTACGGCAATGAGCCACACAAGTCAGAAGCAAGTGAGGAGAAAGACAGAGTTGAATCAGAAGCCTTATTTTACGAGTTTCGTAAATATGATCAACTCTTTCCCAACCTGGCTTATGGGGTCCTGCTACCAAAGAAAAGGTTGGAAGCAGAGAGGCTAATGGGATTCTTCTGGAACAGTCTGTCAGTGCCGAAGATGAAGAAGAAAGACAACATCAGTCGCTGGATTTGGGACATCCAGCAGGCCAAAGAGGAGATGGGAATGGAGGAGTCGATGATCAACAAGTACATGTTTGTGCTTCTTTGGGCCTCTCAGGGCAACACAGGGCCTTCTTCATTCTGGCTGCTCCTCTTCCTCATGAAACACCCAGAGGCCATGAAAGCAGTGAAGGGAGAGGTTGATAAGCTTCTAAAGGAGTTCGGACAAGAAGTCCAACGCGGTGGCCCTTTAGTCAACCTGACCCGTGAAATGCTGATGAAAACGCCGATCCTGGACAGTGCTGTAGAAGAGACCCTCCGCCTCACTGCTGCACCTCTCCTCACCAGAGCAGTGCTTCAGGATATGACGCTCAAGATGGCTGACGGGCGTGAATACTTCATACGCAAGGGTGACAGAATGGCAGTCTTTCCTTACAGTGCAGTTCACATTGACCCAGAGATCCACCCTGATCCACAGTCGTTCAAATATGACCGCTTTCTCAATCCAGACGGGAGCAAGAAAACCGATTTTTACAAAGCAGGGAAGAAGGTGAAGTACTACAACATGCCCTGGGGTGCTGGGGTCTCCATGTGCCCTGGGCGTTTCTTTGCCACCAATGAGCTGAAACAGTTTGTTTTCCTCATGCTGGTTTATTTTGAGTTTGAGCTGAAGAATCCCGATGAGACGATACCTGAAATTGACTTCAGTCGATGGGGCTTTGGATCGATGCAACCCCAGAGAGACGTTGAGTTCCGATACAGAGTCAGATATTAAACCAATCAATCGTTGTGATTTCTCTTCTCTGTAAGCTGTTAGTAGACAGATATGTAGAAATCATGAGCTTCCACAGTAAAGTGTTCATATCAATGATGTGATTCAAAGCTTGATGCTTTAAAATGTTGGTTATAGTTAAATTTTCAACCATATTCTAATTAAGAACTACAATCAATTCCCTCCTATACAGTACAAATGCACTATTATTTTCTATACGTTGAAGAGTTTATTATGAATATATCTCTCTCTCCATTCTGCTTGTAAATCAGAGAGCAGTTCAATCCAATCAAGAACAATTCAGTTATCTTTGTATAAACTAATACCGTATATTGTTATAATATTGTGAATATGACTGCTTCTTTGCGCAGCTGTTTTCCAGTATGATATAATTTTCTGTAATGCTGCATGTCCAATGAAACACTGTTAATTATCAAAGTCTAGTAATTCATTCACGCAAGACCATAACAATGTGATTACAGTCAGAGAAAATTCAGAGTGTTGGAGACATCTCATTACATGTGTACGGAGGGGTGAGAACTTAAATGTCAAAAAGCAGAGATGCCGTTACTTTGTTAATACTGTATTTCTGTTAGATGGTCATCATGATGGTAGTTGGGTATCCTTATTTCAAGTAAGTAATCTGTTTTTTTGGGATGTGCATGCATGGAATGTCACTGGACTGGTTTCACTAGAAGGTCATGGTTTGGTTTAGATTCTTGTTAAGCTGTAATAAAAAAAATTTTTGGCAAATGAGACTGGAGTAGAAACAAAGTACATTTTTCTTGACTGGATAAACCCAGTACACACTGGTCTATGTAAGGGTTCATTAATAACATTGTTTTACAATTAAATTGTATTATTACAACAAAACAGAAAAGGGGGGCAAGAGACACAGGGAAGGGGGAACACAAAGAAAAACTCGAGTTGGTGGGTCGTAGTGGAGATCACTGCTTCACAATTAATAATACTACTGGAAATGTGTGGAAAGCTTCCTGTGAAAAGATTTGTCCGTGATGTCTGAGCATTGTATTTAAAAGTCATCACTGCTTTACATAAAAGACATAACAATATGCAGTAAATTCATTTTGGCATGCTATATGCTGTACTTCTATGTCATCTCACTAACCTTATTGTCAGATTTCAGGACTGTTTGTGGAGCTGTATTGGATTTCAGAAATTTGGTTGTGTACAAATTGGTAGTTATCTGTGACAGCAACTATGGTCTCCTAAACTATTGTGTTCCCTCCCATACAACAAAAGTGCTTTGTGAAATACATTTCGATGAAAACAGGTTTTCTCTCCTAATCATAGTCCTCAGAAGTCTGAGTAGGGAGGAAGTTGGGTAAGTGAAAACAGTAAAACAGTAAAATCTGTGCAGACAGAAATTATTATTAGTTAATAACAAACCTCTGTGAGTGACTATTGGTGTAGTGTGAAAAGAGCTCAGGCCAGCCTGTAAGAGGTCACACCTCAATGTATCAATCCCATTTTGCTTTGTAAAACAGTCCTGCATTGAACCCATGCAAATCCACTACTGCAGACTGGTTAGTTGGGTTCTCAGACCAAACGCACCCCCTGAACTGACAATGAATATACATCTTGGGTGCAGATAGTGCCAAGGTCCCTCATCCTTCGTGCGACGCTTAGCTCAACCCACACATTTTGTTCCACTGGTATTTCCTGCATAAGCCTGTACATGATCATAGCCAGAACTCACACTGGTCAGAGACAATTCTACAGCTTTGTTGTGAACTTTTGTCTCCACTAAGCAGTGAATAAAACTCATCTGAACCAGCTTCAGAATTGGACCTGAAAGACACTTTTCTTCAACATATTCAATATGGAATTACCTCCTCTCTTTATTTATTTTTTTAGATGGGCTGCTGAGGCCATATTCTCACATTTACACTTGTTATATTAAGAAGAGCTTGCACTACATGCTCCTCTATTGGTTGAGAGAGTTATATGCTTTAAAAGGGCTTTCGCAATGCACTTAAATTAAAAATATTCCCAAAACGTTGAAAAAACATTCACTGCCGTTTATTGGTGTGTGGCATGCTCACACACAGAGAAACAAAGGCATGCCTACATCTGGTACTAATGCATGCCACATGCTGGACTTCTGCGTCATCTCTAGTATCTCCTTCAACATAGAGGAAACTTTAGAAACACAACCTTTGCTTCGTGTAACAGCTGTCCAATATCAGGCTCAAACATTGCATCTTAAATCAGACAAATAGTGGCCAGGAAAACCAAAAACGTTGTGATAAGCCTGCAGTAAATACAGCCTTCAGTAATCCTACAATAATTACTGCCTTTGCCAAATGTACAATGTGTAATGTGAGACTGGGTCAGAGAGGTGTTTTTTAAGCCCTATTGTCACTTTTGAAGACTATGTTGTTGTGGATTTGTATTAGATTACGTTATTTTAAAATATGTGTCATATATTTTCACCTCCATTTGCAGTAATAGTGGGACAAGATATTAAAAGCAATTTTCAGGTTTCACCTTTATGTACATATACACATGCCATTCATCTTTTCTTGTACTTTTGACTTGTTTATGTGATGACAAAACATGTTTTGGACCAGTTTAATGATTTGTAGCACGCTAGATGTTTAACAAACAATTTGTTAACACTGGGATTTATTGGTCGTTGCCCAGAGAACTCATGGTGTGGCCTCTCAAAGTTTGGACTTTAATATTATTATATTGCTATATTACTGTATTGTTGAATGCACAAACTGGATAACTGTTGAACTGAACATATACATCAAAGTAATACTACTTAAATAGATAAATAAATAATATACATGCAGTATATTACTGGGATATGTTGCATAATGTGTTACATTTTTGCATAAAGGCAGACATACCATTACGTGGACGTACACACAGTCCCTCAAGTGGGTTTTGTAATGGTACACTGTGTTTACTTAGTATAGTTTACTTAGTTTGCTCTGAACTCAGTTGAACTTCAGTGTGTTAGCATACATGCCCAGATGTATCTTTCTTATTGTTGTGCAAAAGAAGAATTTGTCCTTGCCAGCGCAAAAAGATAACTGTAACTGTGTTGTATGACAATGTTCAAGCGCCAAGGCCGTCCGGCCGCATGTTTTGGTTGCTGACTGTTTGCTTTTCATTTTTGTTTCTATCAGTCTGATACCAAAATGTTCCTTACTGAGACTACGCATTCTGTTGTGATGATTGAACCTTCTCGGTGCAGAGAATAAATATTTAAAAGACAACCTCTGGTTTACGGTATTCTTTATTTCAGCATTAAAATACTCACGCAAAGCTGGTATGGGATTTTTTTCACCACAGTTTACAGATATGTCAGCAGCCATGATCAGAGCCAATGATGGTGTCATGCTGATAAGATAGCTACATGTAGAGGCCTCACTTATCTTATATTTATTACATGTTAGAAGTAGCCATGTAGCTATGGGTGTGCCCAATACAGTGGTTTGTATGATATCTTGCAAAAAGTTATTTTGTTGAATTTTGTGCATTTTCTTATGAATGTCACCCTCGTCATGTTCCATGCCTCTCGTATCAACCTTCAAATGTTGGTAGTTAATTATTTGTCTCCATCTAAAGTTAAAACATATTGTTATTTCAAACATAAGGCATTTGTTTTGCTCCCTGCTTTGTTTTTAATCATGAAATGTGTTTAACTACATAAGTTTACAGAGTATATTTCATGGACAATTTAGTTTGGAGCCATACACTTAAATTTAGGAAAGTAAACGTTTGATGAAATAAATCATTCACTCACATTAGAACATGACTTTTTGAAATATTTGCTGAATGCTTAACTACACACATTCGACCTCGTCAAGTTGTGGATTAGTGTTTGGAGAAAGCCATGTTGGGACAGTAAACTGGAGCTAAATTTACTCCTGTTTTACGTAGAATTTGTTGTTTCTTGTAAATCAAAGTTCATTAATATCAAGGTACAAGCTGCTCCTTTAACTACACGTAAGTTAAACTTCAACAAAATTCAAATCTTTTAAATTTTTGTTTTGTTTTCTTCAACACTTTATTTTAAGTGGGTAATGTAGAAAACCCAGAAACGCACTGAAGGTTGACCAAATCCCTAAAAAAATATATGTTGGAAATAATGCGGTTGATTGGTGATAACTTGGGCAGTAATCTCACATGTTATGCAGACATACACTTATGCACTCAGAAAAAGCTATATTGGGAAAAGCAAGGTTTTCGAGGTCCAGAGCTATACGTCACTGTTAATTTCTGGGTGAATGAATGGGGTTTTTAGTCGGAGTCATCCTGAATTAAATAAATAAACAGTCAGTGGTCATGGCAATGGAGGCGGACAGGCTGGGGAACAATGGAGCCTTTGGCAGGATGCTGGTCTCCTGAGTGTCCTGCCTGTACTTGGTGGTGAGGGGTTTTGAAGAAAAATGACCCATTGTCTCTCTCATCCTGCTTCTGAGCCTGAGCTGTGAAACGATGCCTCTGGATGCCTGCCCAAGATGACCTGCCATGAAGCATAGAATAAGCTCCTGCTTTATCCGCATGGACAGGTAGGTACAGCCTTCATTATTCTTTTGTTTTTTATTGTGGTGGTGTGGATTTTGCTATTCATAGTATACAGATGTTGGCTTTATACGCATCAACAAAGGATACATTTTTTTTTACCAGCCATTTGAACTCAACTGGAGAACTAGAAGTTTGTGCAACTTGAAGTGGCAGAAAATAAGTAGGTTTGCTTCTTCCTTTTTTTGCCTCAACATCAGCTAAGCAATTTCTATTCAATCTTAATATAGGGTGGTTAAAGACACCTCAAGTGGGGCTTAACACCACGCTGAAAGGTTGAATTTTAGTGCCATTGTCTTACATTGTATTGTTGTCTCACACCGTGTCCTGTATTGTATGTTTTTCATATAGCAATTCCTCCTTTCAGTCGGAGAGTTTTTATCAGAGTGTTGAACTCTTCCCAGGGAGACTAAATCATTGAGCTGTAGTCTGAACGCTGTTCCATGACCAGGGTGCAAAACAGGAATACGCTCTTCTATCAAGTTCTGAGCGAATCCTGAAAGAGCTGGCATCTAGTGTAGCCAAAATACATACAGGTGTTGGTGAGTGATAGGAGATTACACAGATATTAACTGAGTTAACCCATGGCTTTGTAAAGAGAAATATACTAATGGTGCCGTCTACTTAGGCTTAATTAATGAAGGCCAGATAGTACAGAACACAGAACACAAGGGAATTTGAATGGTACTGTTTTAATGAAGCAATATATATATATATATATATATATATATATATATATATATATACATATTAACTAGGCTTTCAAATCAAAAAAAAGAAAAACCTATTCCAGTGATTCAGAGGTGGGAGGAAAGCAATCACCAAAGCTTGAAACAATGAGACATAAAACAACCCTTCCTGTTTTGATGTAGCCTCCATGTGAACTGCTGTAGATGTTGGTATTTTTACACTCCTCAGTTATCATGATTTGATGCATTAAATGCCTGTAACTCAAAGCTTAAAGTCTGTGTAAAGGATTCATCTGTGATGTTTGTCACGAGGATCTCACACAGGTTTGTTTTCCACCTAATGTTACTGTCAACTGGGTCAGTGCTCCCAACATCAGAGCCATTATCTGTGGATGATCAGTGAAAACAGTATGTGCAGGTCATTGACATGAGGGAATGATTTAGAAAGTCGAACGCTTCTCCAAAAGTGTTTCTGAATATTCTCCAAGACTCTTTGCTGTAGTTGAATACATGATTGCCATCTAGTGGATAAAAGCATCCACTGACAAAAGTAGAGAAAAGTAGATTAGTTAAATGAAGGCTTTCAAACCAAACATGTCTCTATACACAGGTCTTCATTTTATATTTACTGAATGCAGAAAAGTATTCCCTGCACACATGATCATTAACATTGAAGGTGAATATGTCTCCCTATCTGGTACTATCTGTGAGACAGTGCCTTTTGCTTCACAGATTGCCTTTTCTTATCACTGGCTTAATAGCTAAGCTTTAAAAGTCACGTTTTTACTAGTACACCATACAGGATGTGCACACATACAGTTTTGATCTGAGCTTTTTTTTTTTACGCAAGAGAGAGCGTATATTGCCGTTATCAGTGGAATCCTGCAGCGTTGCTACCAGGAGTTCACTGAATTGGAGAAGGGCAACGGCACGAAGGCGTCTGGAAGGAAGGAGTTGCAGTAAGCATATCTCTGGTAGTCCAAATGACCCTGATTAGGTCTGCTGCTCCTTTGGGCTTGCCCCAGATCAGCCTATGACATGGCAAGTTAAGACAAGATAATGTCAAAGATTAACACCCTCCAGCTCTGCAAGCAAAGCGTTGTTATTTTGTTTGTTTGGATGGGTAGTTGTGTGTTGAATTTCACTGCCCTGATGGAAACCTTCATCAGCGAGTGAGTTTAAAAATACTAACGGGGAATAAAACAATGAAGTAATACACTTGTGAACTGAATACATTTGAATGATTCACTTGAGAGTTCAGTTGTAGTGTGTTGTGCCTTGTCAATTATACACATTATCTTCAGTCTTAATTAGTGTGCTCTGCTCATGACCTACTTTAATATCAGTGGAACATGTACACATACAGTATTTTTTGTCAACATTACCATCACTAGAGTATTTTTATTAAGACAATTGCTCCATTAAATCACTTTCTTTTCAATTAGTTGATAGCTCGTCAGCAAGATAACCAAACGTGATATGGTATCATGTAGCCCGAAGTCAATCCTGCACTGTGACCACTGGTTTGCATACTTTTCCAGTGTTGATAACTTCTCTGTGAAAGACAGGAACCGGCACACAGTTTGCACAAAACTGGGAAAAACTCATATCAGATTGTAAATTATTACAGAAATGTCCAAAGGGTGAGGTAACACCGATGCAACGCTTTATTACTTCCTATGAACATGAATGAGGCGTGATTTATTTTAGCTCTTGATGTCAGGTCTCTTTTTGGTAAATCTTTACGACCAGAATGATTGGACTATGTCAGGGCAGTAAAATGAATGGAACATTCTTCTGGGACCGGAAACAGGCCAATTCCAATGGAACATAATCTACTTTTCAGCCTCCTGTATTCAAATATTACTTTACATCATCATTTTCTCCAGCGCTTTAAATAGTTTTCCAGATGTGTAGTATAGAAGGAGGATGAGGTCACCTGTCATGTTACTGACTGAATATCTGCCACTTGTTTTTATTCCCTTCACACTATCAGAAATATTAACCAAATAAATTGTTTGTTTGTATAATTGTACAGTAGTGTTGTGGCTCATTTTGTTTGCTTTGCTCATGTGGGAGACGCAGAGCCCTGGCTGAGGGAAGTTGTTGGCATCCACCTCAAGGCTTTTCATCTCAGTCGCTTCAGTGGAGTCCAGCCTTAGTAAAACTGGCACGGGACGCACTCACCCCGGGGGTAGGATAGGCTCGGCTGAGAAACTGGGAGAAAAATGAACAAATGAGATGGGACTGCCACCACTCTCAGGCTGCCTATGGGATAGCCCCCCACAGCCTGGTAAGAGCAGTTTAATGATAGTTGCAGGAGAGATGGGGGAGAAGAGGAGAGGAGGAGAGGAGGAGTCCAAGCACCAAGTTGCATGTTTTTTGCTCTGGTGTCTTGTGTCACTCTTTTCTCTGAGGGGAGGGGGGGCATCCAAGTCACATGGTGGAGCTTGATCTGTTACATAAACACAGACCTCCACAGCCCCCAGTCTGCTCGCATCAACTTTATTCAGTAAATACATGCGGAGAAAACTCTTGCGATGACATTGGTGGCGGCCAAGGAGAGTTGTCGAGATGTTCACTCCTCCATGTTGCATCACTTCAACACTCGGCAACGCTGCAAACCCTCCCAGCTCCCAGTGACCTCTTAAAGGTGAAATTGTCTGGGAATAACAAAATCATTCCGTGAAAATTCAAATTAAGAAATTAAGAAATGCAATTAATTGATGATGTGATTCAATACAGCAACCAGCTATTTTGCTGATTATTTTCTCATCATTTTTGTCTTTAAAGTAAGTTTGAATTCTTATTTAATTGTTAGATTGTTTTAAAGGTTGTTCACATCTCACAGATGCTACCATAACTGAAAAAAAGATCTGCTCTATTTTACATTTAACACTAATTATAACCACAACCTAATGAATATTAAACATTCGCATTTGGCTGTCACATGATGCCAGACCTTGTGACAAGAGCAATGTCAAACGATGTCTAACAGGGGAATACTTTGATATTTTCCCAGCTCTGGGCAGTCCAATCAATATTTATCAACATGAACTACAGTTTCCCAAAGCTAGAATAGCCTGAATTGTCAGAGGACAAAAGGACGACACATAGACAGTCATTGGTTTGACTGTATGCATTTGTGCACATTTTGTTTTTGTTGGAAGTAACTGTGTGCCATTCAAATGTTTTCATGCAGTTCCAAAGACTAATTCATTGTTAAAAATCTATTGTTTTCTAATTCCCTTTTTGACAAAAGTACAGTATTTTCAATTATCACATAAATGCTGCTCTCATCAAAGAACAGTGAAATTAACTGCCTGAATTTTAAAGGACAACAATGGATTTTAATAAAGTAATAAAGTAATAAAGTAATAAAATATGTTGGTTTCTTTTGTACATACAGTTCAAGGGGAAACGTTGTTCTGTGAGGTTCTGAGAAGAAACAACAATGACAAGAGAATAAGGGTTATTTATAGGCCATGTTACATTTTTAGAAGTGAGAGTTATCAAAATATATCAATTTTAGATACTATATCATCAAATATAACTTTAACTTAACTGTCAATAAAAACACATTTTAAATGTATACATAATTTCTGACCTATGTATCAGTATTGTAAACCCAAGTTCTACCAACTGTTGAGGAAAATAAACTCTAGTTGACTTTTAGTTGAATGTTCACATAACAACCTTCTTATGGACCATCTGTGTCTTTTGGACGACGGGAAGATTTTAGATGCAGAGGAATGCACTGCAACTTAAAAACACGTGCGTATCCGTCCCTTAGGGATAGCACATGTCCAAATCCCAAATGCTCTACTCATTCCAGCAGCATCCCCTGTCTTCTTATCTTCAGTGCTGCACCAGGGGTGCTCAATACGCCACATCTCCTCAGTCAGACGGAGAGGGGGGCCCTGAAGGCGAGGCCTCGGGAGGATGGCTCCTGCAGGCCCAGATGGCTGACGCTCCGAGCTTTCTTTCCACCACAAACTACGCAGACAGAATGATATTTAAAATGCAAAGACTCTTAATGTGCTTGTAGACCTACTGTCTCACTGCAGTTGTCTTTGCTCTGCCACTAATAACAGTCTAATATCCTTACAATATCTTGAGAAACAGGAAATCAAGAATTTTTGATAATTTAAGGAACCGAGTTGAAAGCGTGATCTGATTAATGGCGGCTTTACTGATGTTGAGCGTTACTCTTGGCTTTATAGCTGCATACGGGTCATAATTAAGGGTTATTGAGGGTCTTGTGAAAGCAACATTATAATAATATGTTCCCTGTGACAGTGACCAGACACATTTCATTAACGCAAGCCAGACACTAACCCGTTTGTCTGTCCTTTATTAAAAGAAGTTGACTTTAGATCCCTTCCCGAACATCGCAGCAAGGTTCTGGCACTTACAGTAAAGAGATGGAGAAATTCCTTTCCGACTTTAATCCTGCATGAATCACCCCCTCATCTGTACTTTGTCATTTTATTTCCCACTTAAAAAAAGAATGTAAGGAGTGTGCGTGAGTGTGAGAGAGACTTCTGCATGCAGCCGCTCTTGCCGCCGTGTGAAAAAATCCACCTCACGCCTCAAGTAACAACGTGTGGTGATGCTACTGCACCTCCGCAGGCCGTGGTGAAAGCTTGAAAGTATAAACATCGAGTCGGAAAAGACGTGTAGCGGGAGTGTAGAGTGCGGCCTGTCCACTGCTCTGTTACCTGGCCATCTGCCTGGACGGAGGATCTAAATATTATGACACTTAATATGACTGAGCGTACCTGTTGGTTACATTCTAGCGGATCTGCACTGAGGCAAGGTGGCTTATGTCTCGGTGACACTTCTGTCCTCAAACTCCCTGTCTTAGTCTCCCAAGCCTTGTTTCCTCATAAGGGACACCTACTGTAAACTGTTATAATTGACACATAATATCGAGGTTGCTTATCTGCATTTGCTGTGGTTGATGTGTGCATTTGCTGTGGTTGATGTGTGCATTTGATGTGGTTGATGTGTGTGTGTACGTGTGTGTGTGTGTGTGAGTCAAGAGAGAAAGAGAGTAAAAGTTGTGGATGAATTACCTTTTAGCATTTTTACAAATGTGTGTGAAGTGTGCCACGACTCTATACGTGACCTTCTTTCTCAGAGTGAGCCACTGCTGTTGGAGGACATGTGGGCATCATCCTGCAAGAAGCTGAGATACATTGATGGAGATGTAAAGAGAGAGAGGGAGAGAGAGAGGGACAGAAAAAGTAAGAAACAGAAAGAGAGAGAGAGAGGGAGAGACCTTCATCATCTGTGTTACAAACATTGCACATGAGCGTTGGGGGGGAAGGTTGACTGTGCTGCGATTAACACGCTCCCTCAGCTGGGTGTTCTTTTCAATCTGCAGTGCCATATCCTCAAGTCTGAACCCTTGGATGAGGGTCATTCGCCAGAGGAGGATTTTTTTCTGCCTCTCTGTTTTTTATACTTCCTTCTTGAGCAGAAGGCTGGTGTAATAGAAACCAGACACAAGCCAGAATGTGAGGCATTCACAGCGGCAAGACCTCACTTCTCCACAGAGTGGGGAAACGGAATAAATAGAAAGTGTGGTTTGAAAAGTTCCATCATTGTTTTTTTGTATTTTTGTTTTTGCCATTCTGGAAGTTATCAATAAGACGGAAAAGGCCAGGAACGTTAGGATGGAAGTAGTATTCAATGGATCAGACTGTGCAGGGGATATCTAGAGAAGGCACAGGAGACCTTCAGGATGGGAAATGCATGTGCAACTTTTCAAGGTGGGTTGTTTCAGTTATTTACCTTAAAGAAACTATTATTAAGAGCCTGTCATATTATTGTAAATGCCCATTTTGTTACAGTGAAACTGTGGACTGTTTGTGGGTTCCGGTGTCTGAATTCATTCTGCAGAGAGATCATTTCATGCCAGTGTAGTAGTTTATCAAAAATGACTATTCCTCTAAATCAATTGAACCAATGTTGCAAAAAGCTATTCACTCAACTCAATACAATATGATGCATGCTTAATAATGTTAAATGTATTGGGCTTGCATCTGTTTAAACAATCTAATTTATTAGTCCTTATTACACATTTATTTTAAAAAGCGGTTCTAAATTGTGGAATTGAATTATCATAAAATGTTTATATTTTCTGTAACTACAATACCTCTGCAGCTAATACGGTAATATTCGATAAGCTGTATTTCTGAAACATGTATTGCCTTACAAAAGTATGTTTTATTGACCTATTTTAAAATTTTGAAAAATGTCTACCACTTGGAGTGAGTTGCTTTGTATGACATGTTAACTGACACAAATCAAGCAAACATGCATGAACCCAAACATGGTCTTAGTTGAATTTACATTGCTGCATTATCTTCAGTAAAAATCTAATCTTTATTTATTAAACAGGCCAGTTCCACTTAGGTTATAAATGTATTTTCAGAGGATACCTGCATGGTTAAAATGGCAACAGCACAAAAAATTAAAGACAGACAAGGCAGCAAATAATCAACACAACAAGCTGTAAAAGACATCAACAGCAGGCGGACATCTCAGGATCACTTCAACGTTAGGGTGTGATGTTGATGCTATACACAGCAGATTTGTTTAAACTTATGAATTCTCAGCGTCGCGGCCCCTCCTGTCATGCCATCCTGGGGCAGACATGAGTTGCCCACTATAGGTGCCATCTGTCTCCATGTGGCTGTACCTCTCCCCAGCGTCAGCAGTGCTGGATCTGGAGGGGAGGCCTCGTGGCAGAGCAACAAGCCTCTCCTGTTCACTCAGATGGCAGGGGAGATGACACATCCCATGCCAGGGAACACAGTGCCGCAGTCATGAAATCAACATGAACAGTACAGCTCCATGAATGAAGGGTCAGAAGCGCTACGCTGTCTCCTCGTCGCGGCCTCAATCACCGCACAGAGTCAGATTATGACACTGTGAGGTTTCATATCATCTGTTAGGCTGTGTGTGTGTGTGTCCCGCGGCATGATATGTGTTGCCATGCCGGGTACAGTACGTTTCTGAAGTGGCTCTCTGAGTGGAGCACACTCTTGTACCAGAATGAGCTTTTCTTAAATTCAGAGCTCTGTCAGTTTCGTTCTGTGTCTTCAGCCTGTCACCCTCTTGCAGTGTTCAGCGTGTTCTTTGGTCAAAGCTATACTCAAAGTGGCTGTTGTTGTTGGTGGGTTTTTGCATGGCTGATGTTTGTGTTTTTCTCTTTTTTTTCTTTTCTTGCCTTTTGACATTTCAACCTTTTCATAAACTATTTCAATCGGTTAGAAGGGGATATTAGAAGTACGGCGGGATGTGTGTTTAGATAGGTTGACTGAATGACATCACCCCACTCACTGACATGAATCAACACGAGCCATTGTCTTGTGTTTGGCTGCAGAATCAGTAAAAAACGAATGTCTCCTCTACATCAAGAAGTCTTCGTCTACAGTTTGACAAATTTCAAGTCCACATTTCCAAGTTATACTGTAGGTCCACACTGGATTATAGCTGGAAATGGATGGTAGATTAGAGTGACAGAAAATAAATCTGCAACTATTTTTGAACTATTTCTCATTTAATACTTTTTTGATAAAAGAATATTACATCAATTTAATATCTTTGGGTTTTGGGTTTGAGATTGGTTGTAAAATATAATAATAAGATATTTTGAAATGTCCCGTTGGCTCTGGGACATTTTTATAGACGACATAGTTGGAGCCCTAGTCTGGATTTCCTTTGGTTGGACACAAACAGCACAGGCATTTCATATAAGGAGTACAACTGTGACGTTACAATATAATACAACAACGTAATATTATCTGTGATTCCTCGTGCAACATGATCATTTATTCAAACATTGAATCCAACTGCAACTCATAGCTTTCTCAGCTCAACCACATTCTTCAATGGGTCCCTACTAAATACATTCTTTATTCTCTCTTTACAGATTCTAGTTGACAAGCTTGTTGGAGCAACATGAGCTGGAGCTTTCTCACTCGTCTCCTGGAAGAGATCCACAACCACTCCACCTTTGTGGGGAAAGTGTGGCTGACCGTGCTCATCATCTTCCGCATTGTGCTCACAGCGGTTGGAGGTGAGTCCATCTACTCGGACGAGCAGACCAAGTTCACCTGCAACACCAAGCAGCCCGGGTGTGACAACGTATGCTACGATGCGTTTGCCCCTCTCTCGCATGTCCGATTCTGGGTCTTCCAGATCATCATGATCTCCACTCCCTCTATCATGTACATGGGTTACGCCATCCACAAGATAGCCCGAACTACAGAGGTGGCTCGCAGGAAGCACCACAGGCTCCGCAAAAAGCCTCCTCCTCACTCCAGATGGAGAGAAAGCCACCACATGGAAGATGTCTTAGAAGAGGATGAAGATGACGACGCTGAGCCCATGATCTATGAGGATACGCTGGAGGTGCAGGAGGCCAAGCCCGAACCAGTGAGCAGCACTGGCAAAGACCCACCAAAACACGATGGCCGCCGAAGAATATTGCAAGAAGGCCTGATGAGAATCTATGTTCTACAGCTCATGTCGCGAGCTATTTTTGAAATCGCTTTCCTTGTAGGACAGTACCTCCTCTATGGGTTTCGAGTTAGTCCGTCATATGTATGCAACAGAGTCCCCTGTCCACACAGAGTGGACTGTTTCATCTCCAGGCCCACAGAGAAAACAATCTTCCTCCTCATCATGTATGTGGTGAGCTGCCTTTGTCTAGTGCTAAATTTGTGCGAGATGCTTCACTTGGGAATTGGTACTTTTCGGGACACCCTCCGCACGAAGAGGAACCGGGGCGTACGGACGTCCTACAGCTACCCGTTTTCTCGAAACATCCCAGCCTCTCCTCCAGGTTATAACCTTGTGATGAAGACAGACAAACCTAGCAGGATCCCCAACAGCCTCATCACCCACGAGCAGAACATGGCCAACGTGGCCCAGGAGCAGCAGTGCACCAGCCCAGATGAGAACATCCCGTCTGATTTGGCAAGCCTACACCGGCACCTACGGGTGGCCCAGGAACAGCTTGATATGGCCTTTCAAACATATCAAACCAAAACCAACCAGCAAACATCCAGAACCAGTAGTCCTGTATCTGGGGGCACAATGGCAGAACAAAATCGAGTGAATATGGTCCAAGAGAAACAAGGAGCGAGGCCAAAATCAGCCACAGAGAAGGCTGCAACCATTGTAAAAAATGGAAAGTCCTCTGTCTGGATCTAGAGATTAATCTAATTTAGTAAATTAACAGTTCAAACTTTTAGGACTCCAGGACTGCACTGTGACACAGCTGGAGGATGTGTGTGTGTGTGTGTGTGTGTCTGTGTGTGTGTGTGTGTGTGTGTGTGTGTGTGGTGTGTGTGTGTGTGTGTGTGTGTGTGTGTGTGTTTGTGTGTGCGAGAGAGATGCGACTTAGGACAATAACAATTGAGAATTTCAATCACCCGCTGAAGGAGTACAGTACATAGTTTTTGGGAATTTAAAAGAAAACACACATGTGGAACTTATCAAATCCATTATCACGAATCTTCTTTGTTACTGTAGTGTGTCATTTTGTGCTTCCCATAGCTTTTGGACATGGTTAACATGTGCTTACTTAGTTAAACATCTCTAATTCCAGCTAAAATGTCAAAGTATAAACAAACTGCTTTGAGCTATTTATCTGATCTACCCTTGACTGCCACTAAACTGGATTAATTCTAACTTTGTAAGTGTGATTGTACCCTCAATCCAAATATAAAAAACGCAGTAAAAAACACTGTACAAATGCACAATGACTCACTTCTGAAGAACGAGGATTATTGTTGGAACGATGCATATTTAACATGTTGGGATGTATTTTTGGATGTAGTATGGAGGAGTGTTTCTGGAAGTGAAAAGCAGATGAAATGTGAAATATTTTGATAAAGATAATGAAACAGGGATGGCTCTTCTGGTGGACATCTGCTCGGTGTGATGATCTTGAGTCATTGCGTGCAAAGCCTTTAACTATTCTATATTTTTCAAAGTCTTGCAGTGTCACGTTTCAAGGGGAAGAGGTAAGTGAATAGAAAATCAGTTTTTTTCTAAACTAAATACTGATTTTCCACGAACGGAAGCCGATGATGCATGCTTTAGAACTCGGAACATAAAGTATCCATATATCCTACAGTAGAAACCCGTCCTTAGCTATTCAATTAGCTCTATATTTATCTTATGTTTAGACATGTTAGGTCTTGAAGATGACCATTTCAATTTGTATGTTTCTAAAATTGGTTTCTGAATAATATTTAATCCTGCCTTCACTGTTGTCATACTTCAAAGTGCCTAAAACGTTTAAAGACTGTTCTCGTATTTCATCCATGAAGGAATAAAGTCATTTGAAACCTCTGAGTTCTTGCTATATAACACACATCCGCCTCTCTGCTTCGCCACACTAATAGCAATGGTGAGTCTTTGAAACTGCAAAGGGAAAAGTTTTTATCATTGAAGTTGTAAAGTTATTTCATGCTCGGGATGATTTGTTAAGATTCTTCTTTTACTGACCACAGCAGATTTAAAGTACATGTACTTGTTTTAAGAAGAATTTTGAAATGTACGGGGCAGTAAACTTTAATGAGGAGAATCGTACTTAGTGATGTAGCAAAGCGTTGTTGCAGGAGGGGCATATCATTTTTACCACCTACGAAATCACACAGCATTGTATTGCCTTAATTAAATATGGGAAAATACCATAAAAAATGAAAAGTAGCTCTTTTACAAAATCAGCAACAGCAATGAGAAAATATTTAAAAATAAAACATAGGCCAATAATTAAAACAAGATTTAGGGTGTATACGTTAAGATTGACTTCTGGAGACAAACACCCATTAAATATTGGATAAGTAGCACCACGTGTGGACCAAACAAAGAAACCTAACCTACATTGCAGTAGCTCATTGTATACAACAGCAAACCCCATCAACGATCTGAAAAACTCCATCCTAAACATGACTAAATTATCTCCATATTTACAAATTATCACTGTATTCTGAGAGTTACAGGCGCCCTAGGAATGTTCTGTATCTAAACTCGACATCTTCTTACAAATGTAGGTTTCTTTTACCAAGCATTTGTATCCTGAAAGAAACCATTTGGTGCACTTTCACTTCACTTCATAGAGTTTTATTCTCTATTTTCCATCACTTGTGTTAGAAACAGGATTGCATGTTTGAAATCATTTACCTGCTAATGAGTTACACGTTTTATTCGGTAACTTCAGATGTGTGATCAGTTTTTTTGTATTTTCCCATCTGTTAAGAACTTTTACTGAGCAGTGAATGTTTATAGAGCCTTGGTGGGAGCCATATTAAATGACATAGGCTGCCTGCTGTGCATTCATTCAAGTAAATTTCATTCCTAACACTAATATAGCCATTGCATAGGTGATTGAATATTTCAGTTTAGACATGGCCTGTAACTTTTTCAATGTCACGGTATGTTATAGAGCAATACAATAGTTATCAATTGTGTCACTGCTGACTTAAACTTCCTGAATATAATGCTCAGTGAAAATGACTGCTGAATGTACATGAATCCATGAAGTGGACATGCGGTAAGTCAAGTTAATCAATAAGAAATCATGCTACCTCTGAGGTAACACTGTTTATTTCATCTGTATAATCCAATGCATTTCAAAAATCACATTGGTACTATGCATACTTAACACAACACCATGTGCTGTGTTTAACAAAAGCATGTATGATGAACTTGAAGTTTTACCAGAACATTGCAGATAAAGATGCACTAAATCTGTCTAGTTAACATATGAATGACATATTGACAACTTATCTTGTGCATATCTTGTTATAACAAGGCTAAACTAAACAACTCCTCATGAACATTATATAACTGCGAATATTTTGGTCGTTCTCATGTAATAAGGAAATATATTGATATATCACATGCGTTATTTGGCATTACCTATTTGTATTTGTTTCAACATATAGATTTTAACAAGCAGGCCTAAATCTCAGGCAAATCTCAAATTTCTGTTTTTGTTACCTCTATGTAAGCATGTTATACTCAACAAAAGCGACAGGAGTTTAGTGTAACTGTACATCTAAAAGTGAAGTAACAAACGTTTCCTAACAAGTAACGTACTGTACGTGTATACCACGCGAGCATCGAGCAAAACGTCACACACATCCGAGGTCATGTTATTATGGCGCAATGCATTGTGGGGTTTCAAAATGGAGCCCTTGCTGCCGGAGTCAACCGCCATGTCCTGTGTTATGTAGCCGTCGACCGCTGTTAATTAACAGGCGGAGTAGCCATTTAAATTTGACACGTAATACAACAATGGGGAGTTTGTGTTTCGCCAGGGGAGCGTTCACGTCCGCCACAAAACACACGGGTCGATATTTGTGCGTACCGTTTCTCTTCGGTGTTTCAGCTCCAGCAGGTGTCCTTGTTAGAAGGTACAGCCAGGACACTGCCCGGAGAGATGTCCCCGTTCAGTGTGTGTGCTATCACCTACCTCACAGGACTTTACTTAAAATCCAGGGACAAGACACGAGCCCGTTCCTTCAGGGGATCATAACCAATGACATGGGGCTGCTGGAGGAGCCTGGACTCACAGTTATGTACTCGCACATGCTAAA
This sequence comes from Anarrhichthys ocellatus, assembly GCF_004355925.1. Lineage (NCBI taxonomy): Eukaryota > Metazoa > Chordata > Actinopteri > Perciformes > Anarhichadidae > Anarrhichthys > Anarrhichthys ocellatus. The sequence goes on along the minus strand of NW_022280062.1, from coordinate 1,174,660 downwards.
TGTACAAGGAAGAACACTATATGACATCATATTGTACAGGTAGAGTATACTTCATTATACCGTTTTGTGTTTTCAGTTGACACCAGGGTGGGGCTAACGTTACTTATCTCAAAATGCAGTTACTGGTCGTTGGTAGCCCAGTAGCAGACAACAGAGTCAGTGGTGTGTGTTCAGTGTGGCTCAAACATTAGCTAACGTTAGGCACAGAGTCCTATGTTTAAGGTTAAATATACCAAATACAGGGGCACTGTGACTTTGACGTCAGTGGGATTTAAAAACACTCCCACTGTGCCAGCTGTTGTGCAATATGGACCTGGGGAAAAAAAAGACACTTTCCAATATGAAATGGCCTTCATTAAATACAGGAAGTGAGATGATGTATAAATGCTATTTGAAAACATTTTTTACATTGCTAGAGCAGCAATTTGTGAATGAACTTCGCTGGCATATAAGGGCGGTCTATCTTTTCTTATTTGCAGGATAACTGGTGATGACAAGTAATCACATCCAGATAGTTCATGCATTATGTCATAAGAGATGTCATAAGGCACGATAAGCTTATATTTTAATGAATAGATGGCAACACACGGAGCATGAACTATTGTAACCCGGCCTGTCAAAAAATGCTACGTTACCATTTGAAGGACGCGTGTATGAATTTTAGCTGACAATGAAATGTGGTCGACCTTCTCAGCGGATACTAGTATATAGTAGCATCTCAATAGATACTAGTATGTGACTGTCGCAAAATATGTGAACTCTGCCTGGAAAGATAGACCTCTAATCCAGCTACAGATTAATTTTATTCAGTTTATTGTTACACAAAAATGTCTAACCAGCTGTTTATAAAACAAGATACTTTTTACCACTTCTTTAGGTGCTACACCAAGATCTCTCTGGGCAATAAACGGTCATTAACTCAGGTTAATCTGCAGATTTGGGGAAATACATGTTTTCACCATAAATGTCTGTTGTAACACTGAGTTACCTGATTGTATAGTTTTTATGGTGGACGTTGTGTTTCATGAGGCACTAAATTTGCTGTGTTTCCTTTCAGTCTGAAAGAAGCAGATGCAGGACAGGGTGTTTTCCTGGAGTGTGACAGCACGATTAAGGACTCAATCTTGAGACATTTGAAGATGTACAAGCTCCGCAGAAAGGTCAACATGAACCCCTGTCCAGAGCTCTCTGTTTGGGCGGTGCTTTCCAAACCACAGAACGCAGGTCAAGAGGCCAGTACACCTGAGCTCTCCTCCCCAGACAAAGCTCTGGTTTGGGACACCGATCCTCGAACTCAGGAGATGGGCTGGAGATTGGTGTTGGACAGTCGAGTTGACCCCTTGGATGTCATTGCGTCATGTCAGAAAGGTGACACAGAAGAGTATCACAGACATCGCTACACAATAGGTAAGACCAGTCAGAATATGTAGAGTTTGTTAGAGAGGAAAAGAAAAACAGGACATGAAGTAAGGATTTGTACTCACTTGTATTTGTATGTGCTTTTGACTCTTTTTGACATGTTTTGTTTATATCCTTTACTGTCATTGTTGTCTAGGGCTTCCTGAGGGAGTAAGGGACCTTCCTCCTGGGCTGGCACTACCGCTAGAGTCAAATCTTGTCTACATGGAGGGTATCAGCTTCAGCAAGGGCTGTTACATTGGCCAGGAGCTCACAGCCAGGACTCATCACACTGGGGTGGTTCGGAAACGCCTGATGCCAGTACGCTTGTCAGCCCCGGTCCAAGCCCTCGAGGAAGGAGCTACGCTGCAAACGCAGACAGGCAAGCCAGCTGGGAAGCACCGAGCAGGGGTCGGAGAGCTGGGCCTGAGCCTAATCCGCTTGGCTCATGCCAAAGAAGCGTTGACACTCAAATCTTCCGATGACACCACAGTGACACTCGAGGCTTCTGTGCCAGACTGGTGGCCTAAAGACGTGAATATTAACTGAAGAGAAGGATGTTTTATTGTTCCCTCAAATGTGACGCACATCCCATCTGACAGACTTCTTACAGACAGAACCCTGAAGTACAGTATGTTACACTGTCATTGCTTCACAGCTGTGTGGCACTAATCCATTTTTGTGAGGATTTTTGTTTTGTTTGCAATAAAATCTACTCTTTGGGGTGATTTTATAATAATCACCCCAATATAATAATTATTTAGCAGATCTATTTTCAGCACGATACAGGATATACCAACAGTGGTATGGTATTGGTGGTTGCTGAATAAACATACAAAAAAGCAATACAAAAACTCAATATGTATTTTCTTTTTTTTAAATTTATCCATATTTCAGTGCAAAACAAATTCCAAACATTCATAATAAACATTTGAGATTGCCGTTGATCTCAAACCAAAGGTGTGGTAACACCTTTATCCTTTTATTCGCACTGTACAAATTGGCACTTTTCATTCAAGCCATTTCCAGACGAAGGTAACATTGAGGCGACACCGCTGAACATCTTATTCCTGATAAAGGAGGTGCTGCCCCCTTGTGGACTGTATGGTGTCCCGAATTTGCTGCAACATGGTTTCTGGCTGCAAAGTCAAAGTTGAATGATCAAGCCGCTTGAAGTCTTCATTGCAGAGTAGGCATTCAATAACGTGAGCCACTCTTTGTAGGTCAAAGGCAGCATGGTAAGGTCCAAGTGTGGTGAGGGTCTCCGAGAGATGCCGAGGGTAATCGCAGGAATCCCCAGAGGAACGAGCATTCAGGAAAGCAATTCGGTTGTCGGCAATGATTTTCAGGAACGATGCAAATTCTGCATAGTTGATACCAGAGCAGGCCTTCATAATAACCTAAAAAGTAAAACGAACAATGACTAAGTATGACGTTGCAAACATTCACGGCAGCAGCGTGTTTCTAGAAAGCATGCAGACTTGTCTCTCTGAAGTACCTGGCAGTGCTGATGCCACGAGTCCATCGTGTTTCTCCACTCGTCTATCTCCTTTTGAACAGACGAGAGCTCGTTCTGAAGGAACTGCCACATGATGTCTACATTGCAGCCATTCAACCAGTTATGGTTAATAGAGATGGTGTCTTCCTGTCATAAGAACATTAAAGAGAGAATCCCCATGTCACAATTAGATAACAGACCTTAATGTATGATATGTCATAAGGTAGGTATTTAAACTAACTCAACTGCTTGGATTTTGTTGCCTTTACAGTTCTTACCAGATTATAAACTTGATGGTGCCAGCCGCTGGGCACGAAGATGATCTCACCCGCCTCTTGAATAATTTCGAGGGGTTGACAGGCTTCTTCAGAGTGTGGAAAAAGACCTCTGTCTCGAAGCTCGGCCGACGTTACATCATAAGGAAGGTTGCCGTGAGTGTCGCGTAAAAACTCCTCCTGACCTGGAGGATACAGGAGCCATTTCTTCCTGCCGCAGATGTTTGCAGACCAGCTGTAGGAGCGGAACACATCGGCGTGGAACGGGGTCCTGGAGACGAGAAAGCGCATCTGATTGATAGATGTCCCGTATGTGTTGCCTCACACAACCTGACAATAAAAAGCTATATTCTAAATTGTTGCAAAAATTATGTTAAATGTTTCATACCATGAGCCCTTAGGTCCCATGTAGACAAATCGGTAGTCATCCACTTCAAGTGTATCCCAGTATTCATTAAGCCAGTCAGAAGAAAAGAAGACTGGTGTGGTGTAAACATTATGCTCTGGAAAGTCCCTGTAGAACCAGAATATTAAATGTATCATGGGTAATAATGTACACTGTGCTGTATGAAACAAAGTTTAGTTAAATCCATATGAATGAATACCTTGACATGTGCCAGTCTTTAAGATAAAGACATCCTTTAGGTGATGAGTGGCCATTCTGGATGTATTCCTTCCAGTATTGTATAAATTCTTTAAAAGGCATTACTTGTTTAGGGTTTGCATTGTACTCCTTTGCATTGCAGTTTGCAACAGGAACAGGAGTCTCATCTGTGATGAAGAACAAACACATTATCTTACAGTAGCATTACACGACACCAGTAATTGCAGCCGCTGCATTATGACGCATGGTAGTTGGTTAACGTGTTAGTAATAGACCTATTTACCGAACTCTTGTAGCAGTTTCTGGAAATTGGGCTTCCCCATCTCGGACACCCATTGTTTTCTACACTTCCAGCCCTCCGTAAACCTTCTTGAAAACATACACGGGTGATTGGGAATCAAGTATTTCTTGAAAAACTTAGAATAGCTCAGCTCCTTGTCGATGTAATCTACAAAATGTGAAGACCAGAACTGTTCGTACGACTGCCTTGGCATTTTGACCAGGCTGCAGCAGTTACGGTACGTCTCCCCGTCCATAATGGTAAACAAGACCTCGGCTAGCCTGTTAGCAAGCCTAGCTAGCTGTCACCGGTTGGACAGCAAGAAACGGTAATAATAAGCTAGCAGGTCGATTAGTTTGACGTTACATAGCAAACGGCTTTTTACTAACGCTGTCAAACACAGGCTAGATTAGGCTGCAAATCATACATTATGCTAAAACGTGTTTTATTTTCTATTTTGACAACAGGTCGCTGCATATGACTCCATCCCGAAGAAGATATAGCAGGTTATATGGTTCCTGACCGACGGACATATAATATACCGTTGGTGTTTATTTATTGTCACTACTTCCTATATTGCCGTTTCAATGTATTTAATACGAACACTGTAGGTATTTTTATTTTTTTGCTAAATCAAAAACCGCCACCCTAGCTAACGACGATTATGCCGCGGTAGCCTTTTCTCTGACAATAGTCATTTTCAAGGCGGACAGTAAATACAGACGTGCTCCTGCGTGACGTCACTTCCGTAATAAACATCAGCGATACCGATGGGTAACGTCATGCTCAGCCCAGCGAGGTAAATGTTGTTTTCGATCAATGGTGGTGTGGGACGGATATAATTGCATCCGAGAAGAAGTGATACACGCTAAGAGGGTTTATAACGTTGTACTGACGCATGCGTAATGCGGTCGTTTTCGATAGAAAAGGTCGCTCTACCAAAACTGAAGCTGCCAGTCTGAACGCCTCAGCTGAGCTCATCTGCTGCCTGGATCCCTCATTACATTCTGAAGAAAGTATGTTCCTTGTTAGGACACAGAGAGATCACTCTGTACAATGTCCTCATTGTGTGGTTAACAGCAACAGTGTGTGAGCTTGTATAGGAGATAATATGTTGCCTGATACTGAAGCTTATTTGTCCTTCTAGGTGAATCAGTGTATCTCCAAAATGAGCCGGGGCGTTGCTATCCACAGCTGGTCCGGCTCCTATTACATCAACAGTGAGAAGCGGTGGGAAAATGGCTCGCTGTCTCTCACCCGGACCATGGTGTACTTCGTCTCTAACCAGAGTAAGGAGAGCCTGGCCAGCTTCCGCCTCTCGAGGATCATGAAGATCAAGATGGAGTCGTCCAGTTTCATCTTCAGCACGCTCACAGTGCTTGAAGAGGGCAACGTGAAGCACTGGTTTGGTTCCCTTAAGCCCAACAGGGTGGTGGTTTATAATGTGTTAGAGCACTTCTGGAGGGAACGCCTTCTGTCCCCCACCTCGGAGGCCCGGGGGGCCGAAGGTCAACCCTCTAAAGGCAGAGAGCTGATCAACCTGGTGGCAGAGTCCCAGAGAAGGCTGGAGGACACCGGCATGGTCCTCAGCCACCAAGGAGAGCAGTTTGACAATGTGATGCAGGGGCTGGAGAAGATTGACTCTGATCTGGGCGTGGCTGATAAGTAATTATCTGATGATTTTTTAATTTGGAAGACTTGCTCATATTTTATTCTAATGCTGTTGACTGCTATAATTAAGTAGTTCCAATACAAAAACAGGCCCAACATAACAATAGTGAAACAAGTCATACACCCATGATTTCATCCTTTCTCTGTTGCAGACTTCTGTTGGAGCTGGAGTCTCCCTCCTGGTGGCCTTTTGGTAAACTCCCCTGGAAGACTCAGCAGGACGCCAAGGCGGAGGACGCTTCAAGAGCTGCGGCCGCGGCAGCTTCCGCGACCGGGAAAGGGTCCGGTAGAAATAAGGTGATCGCAAGCATCCCAGCTGTAGTGAACAAAGGCGGGAACTCTGACTTAAAACCCGGATGCTTGTTGGTGCTGGTCTCCTCGCTGGAGGTGCGAGACACAAACTGCCAACTCCTTCACCGTTTTGAACGGAATGAGGTCGATGAGATCAGGGTGCACAGTCCGTATGAGATCACGGTTAGACAGCGGTTTATTGGGAAGCCGGATATATGCTACAGGTTCCTGTCTGCCAAGATGCCAGAGGCGATGTCCGTGTTGGAGATGCAGTACAAAAAGAAAGTGGAGCTCACTAGTGAATACTCTGCTTTCAAAGCAACTCCGTTTTCATCTCCGTGTGACACAGAGGGGCCAAACTGGAACGAAGGTGAGGCATGGATAATATACATATCAAGCGTTCCCTCACTGTTTCCATGTCTCGTATGGAATTGACCACTAAGTGGCAGTAAAGGTCTATGTTTCCACCTCTGTATATTTATAGGTGTGCAGCCACATGTAAAAACATTTCATCCACATGCTTTTTGGACACGGTTACGGGTGTCTCTCCCTGACAGATATTTAGTTTTGATGAGTCACTTCATCCTTATTGCCTCAGTTACTTTGAGTTTACTGTCTGGTTTCCTCATAAACAACATATGCACTCTGCACTTCTTTTTCTGCACCATCTCCACCCATGGAGTCAGGTTTGCTGCAAAAGTGCCAAGAGACAGATCTCCCACTGGAGGTCCCAGCAGGAGCGCTGTCCCAGTTGCAGGTGCACGTCCTCCAGCCGTCTGTCAGTCAGTCCGAGGCCCAAGAACTCAAACAGGTGAGACCTGTGTGGATATGTGACTTGCATTTATATTTGTATAATTCAGTGTGGCTTTGTGGCACAAAGGCAGTAAAACTGCCTGTGCCAAAGCACACTGATTGTAATCCTGCGGGCTTAATAATAATAATAACTAGAAAATTTCACAAGAAATTTTGACAGTGTGGCTTCTACTGCCCGAAGGCGTCGCAATATATATAGCTACACACGCGATGTTACCGGTAGTATCGTTGAGGTTCGATTGAGATATCGCTTTTCTCTTTTCTGCATTTTAGATTCATACTCTTGGATTCAATCTTGTATTTGTGATGGACAGTCCACAAATGGCTCCCATCATTTCTGTACTGGACATGTACATCTTTGTTTGAGAAGCCTTTGGAAATGATGGGAGCTGACGCTCCCATCATTTCTGTACAAACCTCATTCTGAGCTTCACGTTAAGATACAGTTACTGTTAAACTTATACGCACCTAACTATGATGATGAATCCTTTATTCAAGATATTTTTATGAAGGTATCATGGGACAACAAAACATACTTGTAGGAGGTGATTTTAATTTTTGTTTAGATCCTATATTAGATAAATCAGCCACAACAACATCCAAAACAAAAGCAGCTAAAACTACCTTATCGTTTATGAAAGAACTGAAATACAATACATTACATACCTACAAAGTTGAAAAAAACATTTTACGGACCAAACAAAAATATTATGAATTGGGAGAGAAAGCTCACAAAATTCTGTCCTGGCAATTGAGAACAGAGGAAAACTCAAGGTTAATTAATGCAATTCAAACTGAAACGGGTGCAATCTCACACAAACCAACAGAAATTAAGGACTCATTCAAACAGTTTTATACAAATCTATATACATTAAAATCGCCAGAAGATCTATCTAAGATTGATGAATTTCTGTCCACTATTGAATTGCCGAAATTCGGCCACGAAGACCAAAAGAATCTTCATTTGCCCTTCACTCAGAAAGAAATTGAAAAGGCCTTATGTTCAATACAACCCAATAAATCACCAGGAGAGGACGGCTTCCCTCCTGAATTCTACAGAGAATTTAAGGACTTACTTACCCCCCTTATAATGGATGTGATCAATTTAGCATCCAAAACTCAAACTCTTCCTGAATCATTCTCCACTGCCATAATCACTGTGATTCACAAAAAAAATAGAGATCCATTAAAGTGTTCCTCTTTTTGACCCATTTCCTTGTTGAATTCAGATTATAAATTGATTTCCAAAGCCCTGGCTAACAGGCTTGGCCAATATTTGCCAAAATTAATAAACCCAGACCAGATCGGCTTTATTTTTGAAACGCTCATCAGCCAATAACTTGTGCAGACTCTTTAATATTATCCATCTAACAAAATCTAAAACTGAACCTAGTGTAGCTGTAGCATTAGATGCTGAAAAGGCCTTTGATAGGCTAGAGTGGCCGTATTTATTCAAAGTTTTGGACAAGTTTGGATTTGGCCATTTGTTTATCAATTGGGTGAAAACCCTTTACCATAAACCCAGAGCCAAAATTACCACAAATGGACAGACTTCGACAGCATTTCCCTTGAGTAGATTGAGTCGACAGGGCTGCCCTCTGTCTCCAGGACTCTTTGTCCTGGCTATTGAACCACTTGCTGAAGCAATTAGACGGGATCCAGATATAAAGGGGTTCAGAGTGGACCAAATAAATCATAAAATTAATCTCCTGGCAGATGATGTAATTTTGTATCTAACAGACCCAGTTAACTCTCTCACTAAATTGCAGACGCTACTAAACACCTATGGTGCTATTTCAGGATACAAGGTCAATCTGGAAAAAAGTGAAATTATTCCACTCACGAACTTCGATCACACTGAATACCAACAAACAACCCCATTTAAGTGGCTTCCGAATATTAAATATCGAGGAATAATTATAGATAATGATCTTAAAAATTTGTACAAACTTAATTACCTCCCATTGCTGAGTAAAATCGAGGACGACCTACACAGATAGATGAATCTACCCATTACTCTAATTGGTCGAATAAACTGTGTGAAAATGAATATTCTCCCGAGGTTGCAGTATCTTTTCCAGTCCTTACCCATTCCATTACCTCAAACCATTTTTAAAACCCTCAACAAACACATTAGGCAGTTTTTATGGAACTGTAAAATACCAAGGGTGTCAATGGAAAAATTAACATGGGATTATAGTCTAGGAGGTTTTCGACTACCCAATTTGAAGAAATATTATTTAGCAGCCCAGATGCGATATATTTTGTCATTTTTTGACGGTGATGCTGCCCCCTCTTGGATACAAATTGCACTTCACCCTCTGAAAGAAGAAACCTCCAGTGATTTTATTTATAAATGGAACTCCAAAACCATATCCAAGAGGACAGACAATCCTATTTTGAAACATTTTATTAAAATATGGTATGAAGTTCACAAAACTCTTGGACTAAATATGAGACTATCACGAAAAACACCTCTAATACAAAATTAACTTGTGCCCATGACTCTAAGTAACAAGATTCTGGAGACTTGGCATGACAGAGGAATCCAGCATCTCGAAGATTGCTTTGATAAAGGACTCCTCATGTCTTTTGAAGAACTGAAGAGAAAATATGATTTGCCCAGTAGAACTTTCTTTTGTTACCTCCAGTTAAGATCCTTTTTGAGAACCAACCTGGGCCCTGGAATGACTCTACCTGTGTTAACTAATGTGGAAAAATTGCTTCACCAGGGAAATGTGTACAAATTTATTTCTAAAATGTACTCCATGTTGCTGAATTAGGGCCCAAAACCAGGATTACACAGATCCAGGATGAGATGGGAATCAGACTTGAACATAACAATTGATGAAGAACTCTGGTCAGATTTGTGCAAGAACAGTTTGTCAGCAACAGTTAATGCCAATTGTCAGAAATGTGTTTCAGATGTGGTATAGAGGTCGGCTCCTTCCTACACTGTACCTGGCTTTGCACAAAGGTGAGGTCCTTTTGGTATGACTTTTGTAATATAATAACTAAGATCACAGGGGTTACCTTTCCATTAGATCCTGAGCTATGTTTACTGGGAAACTTCACAACAGGTCTTTAACGAAGCTCCAAATTAAACTTACAGAAATTGCTTTATGTGTGGCCAGGAAATGTAATGCAATGACGTGGAAGTCTGATTCCCCCACTCTGACAAATGGTCTGTGGAAATGAACAGTTGCATTCCTCTTGAAAAGATCACATATAGTCTCAGAAAAAGATATCATTTATTTTTGAAAATCTGGCAGCCTTATTTGGAGTACATGGGTACAACACTAACAGTACCATACACTAACAAATTTCCCCGTTAAATTACAGTAAACAGCTGGCAGCTACAGCTTCCAGCATTCAACCTACTGTAATTTAGAACGGTTTAATACTGTAAAAATATTACAGTAGTGCTGTATAGAAAATGCATTGGTTATTTCAGTGTTCCTACTGTATTGTCCATGAACAGTTCATTACCGTAAAATGTATTACAGTACTATAGAATGTATATTTACAGTATGACACTGCTAGAAGCTAATGCTTTAAAAATGTTACATTTCAAAATAAAACCCCTGAAAATTGCAAGCATAGAAACGACTCAAACAAGAGATGGCCTTACATTAAAAAGCTTTTATTAAAGCCAATGCAGTGTCAAACACCTTCAATAACTGACAATTTGACAGTGATCATATTTTTGCAAAATACAAATAATAAAAGCAACATATAAAATCACATTCATTAAAATTGTATCAAACACATTCAGGAGCAAAAAACATTGTAAGTAATTACATTATTGTACAATCAGACAAGAACACTGAATCGTGTTGAACAGATTCTCAACAATCTACTGTGTATAAAACTCTTATAGTATTCTAAATGTAAAAGAGCACATCTGTAACTGCACGTTTGAGACAACAGGATAAAACAAAACAATTTTATCTCTCCTTCACCTTTGTGATGTCCTGCGTGGTAATGTGCCGGGACTACATAAAGCCCCACTCAAAGTCCAGGAGGTTTTTTATGAGGGTGGCCACATGGGGATTGACAGCTGCTGCCTTCTTCTGGACCAGCTTCCCTGTCTTTCTGGACACCACCTTCCCCTGGTTGGCCTTTGTCCCCCTTTCCGGGTTGAGACCAATGAAGCGCCTAAATAACAGAGAAAGCATATTAGGTGTAGTATGTAAAGAGTATTTGCACTTCATACTGAACCCCATTGAAATAAACAAATACAAAAGTTGTTTTCATTATATTGACCTCTGTGTCTACTAATAATGAGAGAATTATCTTATTTTCATCTAACATGTGTGTGAATATTTCAAACAAGTAAAAAATGTGAACATACAAGGTCTGATTTTTGTGCTCAATCATTTTGCAACATATTAACCTTCAGAAAAAAATCCAAACAATATTTAAGACCGCAGAAAACTTACCTTTGAACAAACTCCAGTGTCCTTGCAGCTTCCTCTTGGTATTGCAAGTTGAACACATAGTAGCTGGCGAAAACTGCAGCAAGCCCTGTGATGAAGCTCGGTTGGATGCCTTCACAGACGACGTGGCTTTCAATGCTCATCATCCACCGCCCAATTGTGACTTCGTCACCAGCAACTAATGCAGACAACAATTACAGTTAATGTTCTGAAACCATATCAAACATAGGAATTGGGGCCCTATCCAGGCATTTTTAAAGTATTGGAATTGGCTGATGAAGTTTTGAACTATATCTTTCCCCTTAACTACTGTATTTACATTGATTATTGTAAGTTATTCTGCTAGAAATGTTTTTTTACAGGACTTGGGAGGGCAAAAACAACATCAATGAGATAGCAACATCCATGGGAGAGCACAGCAAAACATACATTTATGAGACAGACATAATAAAGAGAAATTAGACAGACAGGCATGGAGTAAAGAATATAAATCATTCTGTCTAACTTATATGACACTTACCCAGCAGTATCAGTCGTGGACGGGCTGGAAGGGTCAGGGTGCGCTCCAAGTTGACTGCAGTGGCAGACATCTGTAGAACATGGACAATGGTATCCAAATTAAGAATGAAAGTGTGTGTACAGTAATTGTAGACATAAACAAACCAACTTACATCAGCAAGGAGTATCAGTCCCTCTGTTATCTCATCAAAGTAGGCCATCAGCAGCTGGATGACACGAAGAGTCAACTCCCCACCTTCACCCTGGGAGACAATAGATGCACATGTCAATCAACGTTTTAGCTCATATTTGCATCGACTTGCATCATAAGTGTCCCTTTCCTCATGGGGAGAAAAGCAACTTGACAACTCCTAAAAAACGTTTTATTTGAAATAACATTCGCCCCACAGTCAATTCTAAAATAAATTAAAGCCCTTTCACATAAACCTACTTAGATTTGAATACATCAATACTTACATCGGACCTTTGATTTAACAGTAATTGAATCCAAATTAAATTAACATAATGCTATAGCCCAAGTTAACATAGCCTCAATGCTAACGTTAGCTAACCATGCTAACGTTAGCTAACACAGCTTGTTGATTCAATTGCTGAGACATTCATTTGGGTGTCTTTGAAAAATTAAATAACTATCGCTGGTAACGTGGTTCGACAGAAAAATAACGATATTATGTTGTTAATCAAGAGTAACGTTAAGCTAGCTAAAGGTAGCTGGACACGTTAGCATGCATGCTAACAACAAGTCACCTTATCGACAAAAAAAAACAATACAATACAATGTAAATTCAACACAAAATGACTGAACACGGTCATGATAACTTTGACAACATCGAAATTACCTTGTTCAGTGAGCCACAGAGGCAGGATGGACTACGGTGTCCGCTGCGGTGTTTGTAGACGAGGTGAAGCAGCAGGTGGTGCTCGGTCTACTTCGGTGCTTCAGTCAGAGTTCGTGGAAAATCGTCTCCTCAAATGTTCTCTTTTTGTTATTCCTCCATCCTGTATAAAATCGCCGATCTATGCTATCTAAAGCTTTCTGTTCACTTTCTTTAGGTTGACTATGTGCTAACAAAGCAGTAGACACTTGATGCAATGTGATTTTGAAGAGTAATGGGCGGGCTTAGAGTCAACTGAAAAAGGAAAAAATACTGTAGTATACTGCAAGATTGTATGC
>NW_022280062.1:1153978-1161688 GCF_004355925.1 Anarrhichthys ocellatus | reverse complement strand
GGAGGAGAAAGCCTCCCTGCTGCAGGAGAACAGAGACTCCTGTGTGGCTCGGCTCAACCATCGAAAGAGGAGGTCGACCACTTTGCAGCTGCACTGAGGAATGCCGAGCAGCAATTTGAGGGTTTTCGAGAGTGGAGGGAGGACAAGTCGCCCCTCACTCGGGCCGCGGAGGAGCTCAAGCAGACGCTGCAGAAGAAAGAGCAGGAGTCGGTGAGCAAGGAGGCCATCCTTCTCGCTGTGAAGACCCAGCTGGAGGATCCGCAGAGAAAGGTCGCTGAAAAGAAAAAGAACAAGTGGTACAGGTTCACTGGTAGTCTGTTCACTCCCTTGAGCCTTGTGGTACAGGACCTGATGAAGCTGTCCCCGAGCCTTGTGGTGCAGGAGCGCTTGATGTTGTCCCTGAGCCTTGTGGTGCAGGACCTGATGAAGCTGTCCCTGAGCCTTATGGTGCAGGACCTGATGATGCTGTCCCCGAGCCTTGTGGTGCAGGACCTGATGAAGCTGTCCCCGAGCCTTGTGGTGCAGGACCGCTTGATGTTGTCCCTGAGCCTTGTGGTGCAGGACCTGATGATCTGTCACGTCCAAGGGGCAGATCAGAGATTTAACATGGAGTCTAATGGAGCAGTTGGTTGGAGTTCATGTCGCTCTGCGGCTCTTTGAACCAAATGTGTAAGTCCGTTGGATTCCATAGACACTTTACTGTGACCAGCACATCATTTCCAAGCTTTTTGGCCAAAATGGTGTATAAAGAGTAAAAATTGTGGGAGCTGGAGCAATTTGTTTGGGAAAATCACAGAAGATTTTCAAGCTCCGCTCCACTCTGACAGTTATGCTCTCACTCTAGCTCTTAACGAGCCGTGCAATACACACCCATTATAAAATCTGAAACAGACCCAAAATTTTCCTGAAACTTAATCTGTGACTTCATGAAAACTGTGCTAGCTATCAAAATGTCCCTTTGGCTCAATAAAGTGCAGCGTTTTGTCTACGTTTTAAACTTTGAATCATGTTTCTACGTTAATGTACGGCTAGTCAATATGGGCCCAAAGTTAAGTGTTTTTTTAGCTCTCTTCACGCCGAAATCTTTAGGAATTTTCTAGTTATATTTATTATAGTAAACAACCCTATGGTTTAAGTGACACGTATTTTTGAAAGTTCCATTCCAACCCACAATTCACCAGAGTGATTTTTATTTTTCATCCTGTATGATTAAAATGTTATTTAGTGAGACCACAAACCCAAGTCCATCCTGCTTTTAAGAGAAGGAAAGAAACCTGTTCAGTCATTTGGTCAGACTTTACGACGTCTTTCCATTCAGAACGTCGCAACGCTGAGAAATGTTACACACATGGTCTGTGGTGGCAAGACCTTCGCAGTGATGCAAATCCAGGCCTATGATGAAGGCAATTTTTATTCCAGGTTCTATTCTTAGAATATCATTTAATTAATGTAAAACCTTTTCAGTAAACTACTTTATGTTTTTGTTTCATCATGTTTAGATACGCATCACATGCACACAGGCTCTACAACCTGGTGCCAAGATGACATCAAAGCTTACTAGATATAATGTAAAGGCTTCCAACACAGAAGTGACAAAACCATCTTTGCATTGAATGAGAGCTTAAGTCAGACAGATAGAATATTTCTGAGGGCCATACAGACAAATATTTAAAAAGTTTAAAAAATCTGACATTGATTTTCTTTTTTTTTGTACATAAACACATAACATAAACAAGGTAAGGTACATACAGACTATTGGGGTCGACAAGTGCGAGGCATTTGCTTGCAGCCTTGTATGACCCAGCTGTTGCAGTGTTTTCATCATGGTTTAATTACTTAACAGTCCTATTTCATGATGCATTATTACGTAGACCCACTGCGTTACATCTTATCTCCAACGAGGCATTGTTAAGACTTTACACCTAATATTCAGTTAATTATTGTTCATAATAACAACGTACAATGTATCACTGTTGTCTTATAATCTTTTTTTCAAACAAATTTATCACAGCAGTGACAGCATCGGGCCAGGTTGGCTCGTCTATTGTGTTCATAAATGGCGTCTTGTCTACAGCTGACAATGGTTCAAACTTCAAAGGCTGCCAATTTGGACTTAATGCTCTACTTCTGTACACACCCGACTCTTAATGTAATCCATGCCAAGATTAGAATCGACAGAGGGTCACTCAGTTTGATATCCTGTTGTAAGTGCTTTAGCAAACATTCCCCTTTGTCCCAACGTTTTATACCAGTATTATTCTTTGAGGATGGAAATGACTAATTTGCTAACAGCACAAACTGGTTTACTCACTCGTGGGTTTCATGTGCTGTATTTTTTTCTGATAATTCACAGTCCTGAAATTTCACAGTCCTGCACAAGACTAGCATTTTAGCTCATGTGTTTTTCAGTCCTAGCCTAAATGTTTAATTTGAGGGCTTTCTACATGACTAAAGCCCTCGAACCATCATATAAGCAGCAGCTAAAAATATTCATTTTCTGTGTTTTTCTATGACACACTAAAACTGTGAATGTTAACTGCAATGTGTGTTTCAGTCATGTTCTCCCCGCTGACATAGTAAAGTCGCAGACCTGAGTGAGCAAATACAGTCGTTCCTCGGTATGTGTGTGTTGACACACTATCTGTTTTCCAAACTGCTGTCTGGAACTGTTTCTGTGCTCAGTTCCAACGTCCGGCCAGTGAAAACTGACATAATGTCGGTGGGTGTGTGAGAGCATTTGTAGCATAGCGTAATATTAGTTTAGAAACCATGGTGGTGGGGGTTGGGGGGAGTGTTTATTAGATTTTGCTTGGCACATCACCTTGTATTTAAGTTGTTCCATCAACCATAACATACACCGTTGTTGGACCGTGGAGATGTAGTCGCTGTATTCCTTAAAACCAGAGCTGAAAACAAACAGTATTGTATGATTTCAATGGGCCCAGGAGATAAG
Organism: Anarrhichthys ocellatus; assembly: GCF_004355925.1. NCBI lineage: Eukaryota > Metazoa > Chordata > Actinopteri > Perciformes > Anarhichadidae > Anarrhichthys > Anarrhichthys ocellatus. Next base: position 1,158,735 of record NW_022280062.1, on the reverse strand, counting down.
CTAAGATTTCTCTCTCAATATCTTCCCAAGCTTCATATACTGCATAATGTGGAACAATATCATATCTGCCACGTGAGTAGATGTTATTGCATCCTGGTTTGTGTTAAATCGTAAAGTTCCCTCATCTGCAGACTGACTGACCCCGTCTTTACACGTCTTCACATATGGTCCACATGTTCCACCCAGCAACTGCTTTTTCTGTAGGTTTCAGTATTTAATCTTCTTTTATTTGTGTCTTGCTCCTCAGTTGTCCATGGCCACTGGGGGCTAGTGTGTAATTCAAACAAGGACTGCGTGCGTCTCCACGAGCGTGTACATTTTTTGATCGTGTGTGTGTGTGTGTGTGTGTGTGTTTGTGCAGATGCTGATGCAGCTGAAGAACCTTGCCCTGGAGGCAGAGACCGAGCTGGAACGGCAGGATGATGTTCTGGACGACCTGACCAGCTCCACTGACAGAGCCACCATGCACATAGAGAAGCACACCTGCCGCATGAAAAGACTGCTGTAGCTCTGACAGTCCACCAGACGCATGCGGTCAACATGTCTCCCCCCCCCCCCCCCCTTGAGAATTGCACTGTAAGCTTCCTCATTGCCCTCACAGGATTGGTACAATGTGAGAACAGCGGAAAACAGCAGCATGGACCTGCATATCAAAAATAGTTCATAGGATTTCTGTTCCTTATAACCACATGGGTTCGAGTATCAGTGATTTCTGAGACATGCAGCAAATTTTGCTCAATACTAAAGATGTTTTCCAATATCCCTGACATTTTCAGATAATCATTAAGACTTTGCGCTTAGTGAAAATATAAATGTGTCTATATTTTTTATTTCATGAATTAATTTTAAGCAATTCAAACACGTATGACTGATAAACAAGCCATCTTTATGAAAGGTAGAGTCTCGGCCCTCTGAATGTGTGTCCTGAAGCACTTAGCCGCTGTGTTGCTGTGCTAGCATTGTTAGCATTGTTAGTATTGCATTTAGATGCTATTGGCTGCACAACTGTCATTTTAAAAACACTCTTTTTCAATTCTCTTACTTTTTGGAGTTGCCATATGGAAATAACATACTTGATCTCCCCCTGATTGCCCACCCAGCCCTAGATTCAGTGCCTGGTAGTGGTGCTTATGGCTCGGCTTAGCCTCGTGAATCAAGTAATCACATCCTCATCGGCGCACTAGTGACTCCTACTGAGTTGTTGAGTCACCGGAGCGGGATTTTGGGGGAATGGCTTGAATCCTCATTGCACTCTATGTGTGTATCAGAAGAGACACACAGCAGTTTACACTTTCCCCTGGGTCCAGCGTGAGACAGCAATGACAATGACAGTGACTGGCAAAATGGACGTTTGAAAACAACCCATTTATTCTCTCTGCACAAATTAGTTGATAACAAACTGCATGTGGATCCATGGCAATGTAGTGACATTTATAAGATTACCCTGATTTGATCTTCTTGATGCAAGTTGGGTTAATTAATGGATTTCCCAATAACATGATTTTCAAGTAATAGACTTGCAGATAAAGTGTTCCAGTGTTTTCACAGTAATATCATGTGTTTCTGATGATGCACTGGCATTCTTTCTTTTAAGAACCGTTACTGTGCTGATGACTTGTCTTTCTCAGGTCCTACAGTAGGTGTCACTTGTCCTCTCTGTGGCTTCATGTTGCATGTCTCAATAATGCTGCCTTGTATTGCATCAAGTGAAAATGTCCCCTCATTACCAATATATAGCAGAAGACTGTAAATGTGCAACTAAGTTCTGGGAAAACAGAACAGAAACACTCAAATATTATCCACAAAATACTCCATATTAAGGTCCACATCTACTGTATATGTCTTGCTGAAGATTGATACTATTCTAACTCTTGACAGACATGTCATGTAATTCTGTGATTTTATTGTGGCCTGTTATCTCTGTTAACTTAGCTGGAAGTTAAACTTGAAATGTCTGTACCATGTTTTTAAGATAACGATTTCAGTGCTGTATCGGCTCTTTGCTAAGTTTATGCCAACACTGGATACAACAGAACGATTAGCTTTAAATATAAGGGCAAAAGTACACCTGCATTTTTCTCATTGCAAACTAATTAATAGATTAAGCTGGCATTGTAAGTATTGGAATTAATTCCTTTTTATGAATTCAGCTAGGAAGTCGTCACCATTGAAAGTCTGTAATAGCATAATAATAAAATACTCAGATTACAAGTAAATCATTGTTGGTTTATTTGAATTATTTTGTTTTATGTTAACAATTGATCAGATTATGTGTATCAGGCCAATGTTTTTACGAGTATGTGTCAGTCGTCGCAAGGAACCCACATTAACACTTGACTACAGTTCCTCTCAGGTCTGCGTTTTAGCGTCTTTGAGCTCATTGTTTTGGTTCACGCAGCGCTTTCGTCTGCATTTTTAGCTGCAGCTAGTTTTAGCAGCAACACTCTGATGAATCCATGTAATCCATGTATGCTACCTTATAACTTAAAAAATGTAGCAGCCGGAGGGCAGCACAGTCCTGTTTGGCAAAATAACTTGAGCTAACAACTAACGTTAAAGGCACACTTATATCAATTACTCACCGCGCGGCTCCTTGAATTCTTGAAAACATTTTTTTCAGGTGACCAACGTTGTACAATCCTGCTTTGCTCACTTGAGACAGCTAAGCAAAATCAGGCCATTTTTTTCACTTGCAGAAAAGTCATTCACGCTTTTATCTCTTCCAGACCTGACTACTGCGATGCACTTTATTGTGGTATCAGCTGGCGAAACATTCAAAGACTGCAATTAATACGGAAGCTGCTGCCAGGCTTTTAACTTGCACAAAGAGAAGTGACCACATCACACCAATCCTTGCTGCTCTTCACTGGTTACTTTACGTTAGTTTTAGAATTGATTTTAAGATTGTACTGCTCGTTCTTTAAAGCCTTTCTATATCTGCGTTCTGCTGATTCCCTATGAGCCTGACCACTGCCCTATTAACAGTTCCAAAATCACGACTGGTCAATAAAGGTGACCGGACCGTTGCTAACTGTGGAACTCCATTCTTGGAGATCTAATGCAGGCCAATTCAATATCATTTTTATAAATTTCCTTTTGTTATGTTGCAGCCTTATGCTGCTCGTTTAAATTCAGTTTTCCCTCATCAACCTACAATCAATACCACATGATGACAAAGCAAAAACAGGGTTTTCCAATTTATCAGAAAGAAAAAACTGAAATATCAAATTGACACAAGTGTTCAAACCCTTTGCTGTGACACTTGACATGTAGCTCAGGTGCCTCCCATTTATCTTGATCACCTTTGAGACGTTTCTACACCTTGATTGGAGTCCACCTGTGGTAAATTCAATTGATGGGAGATGATTTGGAAAGGCACACACCTGTCTTTATAAGGTCTCACAGTGGATAAATCCTATCAGTCCAAAAACTAAGCCATGAGGGCCCAGGACCTGCCTGCTGAGCTCAGAGACAAGACTGTGTCGTGGCACAGATCTGGGGAAGGCTGCAAAATATTCTGTTGCATTTAAAGTTCCGAAAATCACAGTGGCCTCTATAATTATTAAATCAAAGATGTTCGAAACAATCAGGACTCAAGCCAAACTGAGCAATAAGGGGGCACGGGCCTTGATAAGAGCTTCAGAGATCCCTCCAGTGAACACATGAAAGCCTTCTTGGAGTTTGTAAGAAAGCGCTCTCAGGATTGGGACTAGTCAAAGTTGAAGGAAAGTTAAACGGAGCAAAGTACAGAGATATTCTGAAGGAAAACCTGGTCCAGAGCGCTCGGTACCTCAGACTGAGTTGAACGTTGACCTTCCAACAGGACAATGCAAAGCACACAGCCAAAATGACTCTGTGAATGTCCTTCAGTGGCCCAGCCAGAGCCTGTATTTGAACCCAATCAAACATCTCTGAAGAGAGATCCAACCTGACAGAGCCTGAAATGATCTGCAGAACTGGCAGACAATCCCCATATCCATGTGTGCAAAGCTTGTTGTGTCAGAGCCCAGAGGACTTAAGGCTGTAATCGCTGCCAAAGGTGCTTCAACCAAGTACCGAGTGAAGGATCTAAATTGTGAATGTATGTAATGCTATTTTTCTTATTAATACATTCTAAAATCCTGTTTTTGCTTTGTCATTATGGGATGTTGTGCAGATGATGGGGGAAAATAATTCAACCTATTTTAGCATAAGGCTACAACATAAATTGTGAAAAGGGAAGACGTCTGAATGCATTGTAAGAAGCATGTGGATCAAACTAGCTGAGAATTTTAGATTTTGCAAACAAGGTAATATAAGTTGTATCACCTTTAAACACCAGTTTGAGATTTGAGAGTGCCTTGGAAATATTTTTAAGGGCGCGCTGAAGGTTTTGAACAACTGACTGACTGAAATCAGCAGAACACTTGATTATAGAACCCTGGCACAAAACGACCATTAAAGCCAAAGAAACAACATCATTTATAAACTGAAAAGCAAATTAGGTTTAGTTTTGTTGGAATAAATGAGTCTTCTGAAATCCAGGCTTTATTCTTTCACAAAAAAATAAACAAGCAACGCCCATCATAGTCGCTCCCATGTGACAAATTGTAACAGAGAATGTCAAAACATACAAACTAACGGATGTTAATTACTGTTTCAGCCACTTTTTATACACTCTACTACTATTATGTATCCTGTTGGCACCAAGATTGTTGGCATCAGCTGACCACCCCTGCTGGAGCGCTTTCTGCTAATGGGGGGGGGGGGGGGGGGGG
>NW_022280062.1:1097698-1153878 GCF_004355925.1 Anarrhichthys ocellatus | reverse complement strand
AAGACGCCTTACACAAAGGGGTTTGAAAGAAGACCGACAGCCTCACTCAACAGTCTGGTCCCGGTTAGCGTGAACTTATCACTTCTATTAAACAAAGCTCACCATGAAAGATGTGAGACTGAAAGCTCAAGCACATGGTTGCACTAAAGGGATGGCTAGTTATGACATTATGAAAAGTTCTTCCAGCACGGTGGAAAAATGTTTTCAGCGAGGACTGTTTATTTTTTGTTGATTTGAGTGATAAACACTCAAATGTGTTTAAAGATTCTGGAAGTCCCAAACTCCAGAAGCACACCGCATGGTTACGTGAATTCCAACCCTTAAATAAGGTTAAGGAAATAGAGCACTTTCTGGCGTGGTTTTGAAGCAGCCTTGCAATACGAGGAAGTGGTGGCGGTCGTGTCTGACCACAGATACATGAGATCCGGCTTTGCCTTCCTAACGGATGGTATGGAGACACAAGGGATTTTGCTGGCCTTGACTTCCAAGACTGTTTACTCGATAGTTCTGCGGCGAGAGCATTCATTCGAGGAGCATGTCTCCGTTGATGGCCAATCAATCAACTCTTGCTTGGGAAAAATGCAGCCAGAGTTTGTGGGCCACGAGGGCACATGTGGGTTCCACTGCTCCAAAATATGGAGCCGTGTGACGGCAAAACAAATAGTGAAGTCGTCATTTACAGGAATATGTTTTTCAATATCTCTTTGCAACGTATTTGTAAAATGAAAGCCCTTCACTTCAGCTGTTTCTGGTTTTATATGGCAATGTTGAAATAAATAAGTAATAGTGAGTCTTGCGCTTTCAATTAGATAGGGTGTTTTAGCAATTTATCATGGATTATACTTATAAATTCACGAGTGATCGTTGATGTTGAGCAGACCTGCAATATGTTAACAAGATGTTAGAGAAATTCCAAGTCCAGTGTACTATCAGACTACGTCTCAGTCTGGAAGCCTAATTTTTGACTCTCGTCCTGGCCGGCCTCTCACTACTGCAGGTGTTGCTGGGTTTCCTTTTGCCGAGGGAGTTTCTGGTTTCAGGAAATAAGGCCTGTTGGTTAATGTTAGAACTGGGAGAACATGTTGGAAGGTGCTTGTGTCCAACCAGGGGGTGTACATGTAGTCTGCAACAGAAAGTGATATGACACTCAACATCAACATTGTCTTCTTGTTCCTGACCATCAGCGTGATAACTTTTTCTCTTCTGTTTTGGTCAGAGACAGATATCCCCCTATGGATGTACGTTTGACTTTATTTCCCGTGAATATACATTCTTTGCACATACATTGTTTGGATTCGGATCTTTCTTTGGTTTAGTCAAACCACAAATGTGCTATGCATGGCTGATGATATGGTACTTTCCCAGATGCTGAGCTGCACGATGATATCATGTACTCTTGCACTTATTGTTATGTTTTCCTTGGTCTTTGAGGCGCACTTTGGTTTCTGGCTTTTGTTTCACAAACTTTTCTCATTCCTGTGCGACAGAGTTAACAGCTAGGCAGCCAAAACAAACTCGACTGTGGTTTTATACAGTAGTATCAGTCTCAAATCAACTCCAGGTGAAATCCCACACTTCAACCTACCTGAACTTTGCTGAAGTACTTGCCGTTCCAGCCTAAACACACTGTATTGCTTGCTACTTTGCTCAGTGTCATTACTTTAAGTGGTATGTGAACGGCACGGTTCAGCAGAAATACGTATTCTAACCATATTAACATTGTACTGTTGGTAACAACTTAATGACCCCCCCATCACTCCACCCACCAAAACACAGCGTTAACTTGTCAAACTTAACTATTCTGTTAGTCACGAGGGGATAAAATATCACATAAATATTCTAATACAATTTTTATTGGGTTCAGTAGAGGGCAGCAGTGAGTTGCTGATGGTGTTTCAATTTATCAACTTCAAAAATTTAGAGCGTTATGACTTTTGCACTTTGTGTGAGGACCGTATTACTGTAGGGTTAGGTATGAAACAGCCGTATGCAAACGTCTCTACGTATATGCATACATGAAATTAATCAACATTTGTTTCTTTGTTCCCTCCCATTCATTGCATTCAGGGTCATATTTTTTAATTTAAGTAGTTGAAATGAATGGCTGCTCTGCATTTTAATCTTTGCATATGCACAGTAACAGTAACCAGCAGCAGGTTTTGTTTAATTTCTTATTTCTCTTTTTAAAAATGCATCTCACTTCTCTGCATAAGGTGAATAAAAACACAACAGTCCAGAGTTGCATCTCTGGCAAGTGTGAGGAGTCCTTTTTTGTAATGACTGGATTATGTATTCATTAAAACTTCATCTATATAGCTCCCCAAACAGGTTGTCAGGCAATGAGCCAGCTCACGCTGCATCAGTACTTTTACAAGCGGGCCCCCCAGAAACCTTCAGTGAGTCTGTTTTTAGTGGCTCTTACTGCAAATGGAAACACTTAGCTCCCACAATAAATTACCCACCCGACTGATGCCGCACTGCATAGACCCCCAGCTATTCTCAGACAGACTTCATATTTTAACATTAAACCCTATAGGAATCTGCTATTTTGTAGGGACTTTGGGTCATATGAGCTGGCAAGAGGACAGGAAAAAAATTAATCATGCAAAGGTTGTTGCACTAGCGTTGAGCCTGCAGGGCCGGCGATTTGATTAAAGTTAAGGATGTGTCCCCCCCTCACCTCCATGTGGGGTTGACACTGGGGTCACTTCAGGACAAAAATAGACTTTCTTGGTTACTTATTTTCCCTTGAAAGTAAATAGCCATTAGTGCAGCAGGCCAGTGATCTCAAGGGCAACACTGGTGTTCAGTCTAAACTATTGTTTATACTGAAGCTGGATGATTTAAAAGAGACAATGGGGGTACAGCAGGCCCTGCTGTAAAATAGAGAATCCCCAGCAAGAAACAGTAATGACGGTGCTCCTGTGAACACAGTCCAGTGGGGTCAAGTTCAGACACTGTAAAAACACACTTAAAAGCACTTGACTTTAATTTCTGCATTGAATGTCGAGGTGTGTTAGGAAATAAGAGCAGCGTCTAGCACCCTTGCTTAGACTGCCTGTGAAATAATCCTAATTATCATTCCAGCAAACGAATGTGTTTGACCACCTAGTGATGTAATTGCAGCTGACCAAATAGATTGTTGTTGAAATATTGCCCCGCTGTTATAGCTACGTTGTGACAGCGTTGTGTGTTCACCGAGGGCCGGCGCAACCATAACAAACACAGCTGAATCTGGGGTTTACATTTCAGCAGGATGACGGCGCACGCAGCGTCTGGGTGGAACTTGGGAAAAGGAGCCTGGGCCAGCAGCCTCGTCTGGCTCCCTGCCAGCATGGTAAGAACAGCCTTGACAGTGTGACCCGCGAAATCAGCGTCCAGATGCACCAGGTTATGGTTGCAAATGTATGAATGGACAGCTATGGGTATATCACACGGCAAAGAGCATGTTTGACAGAGTATAGGTAAAGCCATGCCAGGATAGATTGCCTTTAATGAGGGTGTGGACCGTTGGAATTATTGTGACATGCCCTTTGAAGAACTTCCAAAAGGAAGCTGCCAGCTATAATACCATGGGCTGTGACTTTTGAAGTCAATACAACCTCAACAGAAAAAAGAATTGCAACCGTCTTTGGTCTAAGAATGGGTTTAATTTACAAATGATAAATAATAAAAGTCCTGTAATGCTCTTTGTCCGGCAATACGTATTCTCTCTTCTTTAGCGCAACTAAAAACCAATGTGCCCTCAAATCTTTGTCTGTTTTTACTTGACTGTCTGTTGAAAGATATTTGCCACTTAAATTTTTTCACTTCATTGCCGAATTTGGCGATGAACATTTAAAAACAAAAGGAAAAATTATCCCAAAGGCATGCCCATAAACTCATGCTCTCCACTCGTCTCTATATCACTTTCTCTTTTTGTGGGTTTATTTCCATAACTCCAAGGAATTTTTGGACAACACCTATTTTGTGGAAACTCTCTCCGCAATCCCAAATGGTTTGTCCACGTAACCTCAGGGGAGCAGCCAGCAACTATGTAATTGGAGAAGATTGAGTACACACAGAGAGACCATAGCCTGGTGAGCGATTGAAAAGCTGAAACAAAGATTACCAGATGTTTTACCCAGCCCTGCCATATGTGAGGTGCTTACTGAACTTGTGTGTGAGTGGCAGACAGAAGGAGTGTGAACCTTTGACCCAGTGTCCATTACAGGTACAGAAAAAAACAGTAACGCCAATTGACCATGAAGCCAGTGCAAAACAATGACGTGTTACCCTGTTTGGTTTTCCTCTAAAAGGAAATCTAGTGTTCCTCAGGATATCACTCAGGAATCCCCTTTTACTGATGGAAACCATGGAGCCGTCAAAACAGGGCTCAGTAATTCTGCTGCCTGGTTCCAATTAAAGCTTTGAATATCAAAGACAATCACTCCCATTTTGATGTGCATTTTTTATATGTTCCCAGTTTATTTTGATGGAAAATTTGTGGGTGGAGCACTAGCTAATTGGTATGGAAAATTTGCACCTGTGGTAGACCAATGTTTTGAGAGTCAGAAACATTGAATATTTGCATTTTTTTTTTCTTGTGAGAAGGAGCCCGACTTTCTCCCCAAAACAATTCCAGACTGGATCTGATGTGTAAGATTATCGGAACAATACAGTCACACGATGGTTGCGATTCTTTCCAGCTTTGCACTTCATAGCGCAATCAATCAGTCATAGAGCAATGAGGTCAGTCGCTCATCATGACCAATTACAAACCATTCAACTACTCGCTTACCGGGAGATAATGGCAAAAACAAGCATAAAACAACTTTGGTACCCAACTCTTATACTCCAGACACTTCCGATCTTAGTAAATGTAAAAGATCATGTAATTACACTGGTGGTAGTACCAGTTAATGGTGATGCCATGTACATGATTAAACCATTCCCTGTCGGAATTGAGTGTTAACATATATTATGTCATCGGTTTTTGCAGCACACGTCAACTTTTTTGACACATCCTGTATTATGTCATAGCGTTAATGGAGTGAAGGCTGTGTGATTTGCACTGCTACACTCACACATGATACTTGACTTATTAATGCAGCTTCTCTCCACCACACCCTTCACAATAAGGTGGACTATTTGCTGCTGCTGGTTAACAGTCCAATTGTGTCCCTTCAGGATGGCTTTGTGAAGGAAATCATCATGTTTGCACTATGTTTCCTGCTGCTGCTGCTGCTGCCAGCCTTTGGAGACGCTGTTCATCGAACATTTCTCAGAATAAATGTCAGTTGACCTTAAGCTTGAAGCCGTCACAGCTTTGGATCTTGACAATCTTGTCCAACTCTGCTCAAATGATGAGAATCACTGCAGTATTTTCTGTTTTTTCAGATATGCATTTTGAGTCGATGTCTTGGTTCTTTTTTGTCGAGTTTCTTGTTGGCAATATGGAAGTGGGAAATTGTATTATTGTGACTATTTCTTTCTCTGCAATGCTGAAGCTGCTTTATGTTTGTAGGGAGTGACAAGATCAAACTCTGTACACATGCTGTTTGTACGTAATAACTGTATTCTGTGACTGTAATTAAAAGCACATTTGATAAGCATCATTTTCACAAGAACGACGGCTGCACATGAATTCCAGGTTCTAGTGTTGGGGCTATACGTTTCTGCATGTGTGTGTACGGGTTTATGTATGTGTGGGGTGGATATATCAAGACATTCCTTCCATTCTGGTGAGAGAGAGGTGGAATCACCGTGTCTATATATATGACAAAGTGCGTCACTCCCCGCTCTCCTCTCCTCCTCTGTGGTTTTCAAGACTCCAGGGAGATCCATAAGCTACTGTGGTGTTCTGTCATTAGTGGTGAGCTTTAATCTCCAAATTAGAGGGGTAGATCATTAAATATTGCTCCCATTTGCAAACAGGAACACATTATGATGAGTGTCCCTTGTAATAAAACAGCTGGCAGTTAACGTGGTGCACTGGCTGCTAAGTGACTTATGGTCACTCTGATATGAGCATATTACTTTTGCAATGCATCTGCATTATTGTAAAGAACAGTCAGCAAACACAATTTTTATCATTATCTATATCAATAAAGGTATCGAGTTAACTCTTTGATGATACACATCTGTTCAGAGTGTACATCTGGGTGTGAACTTACATTATATCAAGGTGGTTTCAAAGTAAGTCAATTGTATTAAGTTTGACCACACAACACATTGAACGTAATATAATAGTATATAATAATATAATCATATATAATCCTAGTATGATCATATTCATGCCAAAAAAAAGTTACAAACTGTTTTAAAGTCCAGTTTGAACACATTACAGAAGATAAACTGCATTTCATGTTCTGTGCTTTATTCATTCTTGAGTGAAACAACAGTTCTGGTGGGTCACTAACTTAGCTAACACCCATTGTTGTCAAGTTCCTTAACTTGATTCATAGCGATCTAACATTTATTAGTTTGGTGCTCGCAATTTGTTTTCCGGAGACGTATGACGGACCTCTGAGAGTTGCATGACGAAAAGTAAATTTTGTGTTTGTTAGGTCAGTTGTAAAATTAAGTGAAGCCGCTATGGCCATCGGGGTCTACAATCCTCGGAGCACAGACGCACATTACTCAATGACGACATGAGAACATCACACCGAGCTGATACCAAAACCAACCACCTAATCGTAATTACATCATGTCTCCCCAACGTAGGCCAACATAGATGTCACAGTTTTGCGTAAGCAGTAAATTGGACCTGACGATCCTCAAGAAAATGATTTACTTGCACGATATCTGAACTGTTTTTGGTCTGCTTTGTGATAATATTTTTCTTCATGGCTATAGACCCCTATTAACCCCTCTTGGACGATTGTTTTAGTTTCATATGCCCACTGCACAGTGCTATTACCATTTTTCTTTCCAGGTGTCGAATAAAGTTATTCAATCTCTTTATTTATCATATTGGTCATATTGCGTGATTTTGTTGTGGTTTTTATATGTGCACACCTGCTCTTGACGCATTCTCCTCAAGGTCTTTGGGGAGGTTATAGCCGACATCTATTATGTGAATTCATGGGACACATTCTGCCTTTTTACAGTCCATTAAAAAAGGTTTTGAGAACCAGAGAAGCAGTAAATGACGGTTCACCTATGACACCATGTCTGGTTTTATTATTACCCTAATATGTCAATTCACACATTACTCCCTCATAACAAGTGTCATTGTCTTGCACATCATTTCAAGTAAATGCTGTGCATCAGATTGACTTTTTGAATAGATGTTCCTGCTTGAATCAGAGCCAACGTCTCTTTCCTTCTCAGCGATCGAGGGATTCACTCCATTCTGCGCTCTTAAGGAGCGATCTGTCCTCCGTAGAGTGTTTGGAGTGATCAAGTATCTTCTCTCCGCTTCACCCCTCAAACTGAAGCTACATCTGGGAATATTTCTCTAAAGTGACCAAGTCGTAATTTAAGACTTGCAACTGACTGTTGGAGATGGTGACCTCTTGTGATTTGGGCTTACGCTGCAGCTTACACAAGGCCGCCACACCAGAGTGAGGGGGGACATGGGTTTTACAGGCCCACCCGCAAGGAGAACGCAACTATTTCCTCTCCATAAATCAAAACGGACACGCTCTGTCTGGGGGCTTTCAATAGGAACAGAGTCTGTTCATTTTTTAAATAAAAGAGGCTGAAATTAACTTTTTTGTGCTGCAGTGAATTTGGCCTTACACATACCGTACATACTGTTTCGTATGTACTTATTTTTATGCAAAATAGTTTTAGCTCTGTTTTGCTCTCCACCACCCTCTGGAGGAAATGTCTGCCTCTTTAGGGGGTTAGCTACTTGCTAACTTTGTCTGTCTGCTGTTTTGTGCAGCAGGCGGGTAATGTGTAGTAGGTTTTGAGATCTTTTTTGATTGCGCTGAGAGTGAAACAAAATGATCTTGTTTCGCTCTCAGCGCTCTCATCAGTATTTTTACATTTAGGGGCTGTGAAACCAAAACAGTGCATTTAAAAACATTAAAACAATGAGCTAAAATGATGCTAAAACAGAGTGACCCCTTTTACATTCAATACAGTCAATTCATCTATTGTTAATGTAACAACATTGATTATAGCTTTGAGATGTTTTCAGGATCTCAGGAACGTGTGCATACAGATCGGTGCTCTTCACCACTTTATAGAGTACAGATGTCTCCAAATTAAGTTATTGGAGGTTTTTTCACATGTAAATGATGACAGTGTAGTTCAGTTACTGTTTACCTTGCCAATTAACGGTGTGATTTGAAAAATCCGAAACACACCTTTGATAGCTGAGCACGTTTGACGTCACCACTAACACAGCAGTCGTTTTGGTTATGTCTGGTCACTTATATTAATTCCACTCCACAAACTTTCCGACACAGTGCTCGTCTGTGCTTTGACATATCAAGATTCCTCCTCCCATCACAAAAAAACAATCACTAACATTTTCCTTGTAATGAGATTCCCTGCAGGGACCAGAGGTTATGGAACACACATACAGACGAGTCATGACATGACTCACCCCACCAAACAGCGTCTACAAATATGTGGCTGATGTCAATGACACTATGTCTCGAAAATCTAAAAGCAGTCACATCCCTGAGAAAATATCAGGGAATAGTTACACATTTCCTTTGAGATACGGAAATGATTAAAGCGTGTGTTTTAGACGTGGTGTGTTACTGAATGCCCGTTTAGTGACTAGAAAGGACCGAGAAGATAAGAATTGAACAAACAGTTCTCGCCACAATGCGATACACTTAATGCAACTGGCGTGTACAAAATCAACCTCCGCGTCCTCTGTGTGTTGGTTAGCTGATGAAAAAATATCAGTTGATGGCAGCCCATATTTCCAATGTAAACCCACAGGAGGATGTCCTGGAACAATTCAGCCAAAGCGTCTGGCTGAGACTCCGCAGAGCTGCGTGCGTGGGTAATTGGTCGAGCAGCAGAGGAATGACCTTAAGTTTAGATTCAGGCAGTTAGGAGGCCTTGGAGACGGCCTTGATCCCCAGGCTGTCCCTCATATGCTTATACTTTGAGGCTCTGCTTTTACTTTGCCACTGGGGAAGTGCGCATAGACATTATAGTGCCTGTGCAATGACAGCGCAAGGCCTATATGATATAAGTGCTGTAATAATTCCTTCATTAATGAATTCTGAGTACTAACTGAATGACAGTGGAAAAATACAGTTTTCATTTCTCATACTACGGGGCAGGGACTCACTTTACTGGCTCCCTTGGTGTCGACATGAGCACATTTTCAACACTGATATAGCAGAGAAATGTCCATCATAGAGGAGGGACGCTCAGTCCTCCCACTGAATAATGTTCATATCTGTGTTGAGGAAACTGTTTCTTGTGGATGACCATCAGTGTGAGGCGTTTATACATGCAACAGACGAGGAAAACTGGCTCAGCTTGATGGAAGATCAAATCCTACCTCTAGCGCCCCCTCCTCCCATTCGATTCGGTCAATATACAGCGCCACTGGTGGCTGTAAGTGCAGGGAGCTCCACATTGATCAGTAGTGGAACAGAGTCCAGATCCAGCCAGCTGGGGCTGTTAGCTGGGGAAGCCGTGTTCTTTGCAGTGAGGTAATACCTCAGACATCTGCAGCAGGTTCTAATTATGCCAGAACAACTCAGCGTCTGGCTGCGTTTGGCTAGAGGAATAGCCAACACAAGCCATTCTACTCCTCTCGTGCGTAAGACATAAAGGCCAAGGGGATGCCCTCACACTGCCCAGCTTCGTCATTGGCTGCGTGTGAAATTCTCAAGAGGAAAAGTTGCCTTATGCTAATAAGTGATCATGAGATTATGTGAAATGTTTATTCTGTATTTTGAATCTTTAATGTTCCAGTCGAGTGACTATACTGAAGTGTAGTTTCCCTGTTAAATGTTAAGTTTGATGCAGATTAAAAGAGGGAGACCTTTTAACCTTCGACTGTGCCACAACACAAGGTGGTGCTACTGTATCTTCCGGTTCTGTTGCCCTGCAGTAGCATCCCTGCAACAAGGCCGTGTTTAAGGTCAGGACTGTTTCATATTCACTGCACCCAAATTGACTTCCCGTTAGTGGGGAATGATTACGAACATCATCCTGTACTCGGACTGTACTGCCTGAGGGGTGATGCATTCCCAGCAGTTACAGCTGCATCATTTATTTCTGTTTGCGTAGTTGACTCAAATATCTTTGATCCCCACCCACCTCGAAGGGTTCTCTCATAAAAACATGGCATGGATAATGTTGCATAATTATAAATGATATTTCCTTCCATGAGACAAAATTAAAGGTTAGTCAACAACACCCTGCTTTTAAAACGAGATGGTAATAAGAGCAAAACTGCACTTTGCAACGAAACCCTTGATTTAACTGTGCCGTAAACTGTGAGTTGCCAGTGGTTTACACAAAAACATCTGCTGCTATGGTAACAGATCAGCACACTGTGTAACTGAGATGCCTGTGTTATGATGCAGACATACCTGGCAATTATCTTTAATCTGTTTTAATTGTTCTTTGTGAATTACTATAATTCTCCTTTAATAAAGAGTTGTAGATTTACAGTCAGTTGAAAAGTCTGCTGACATGGTTAACTTTTGCAGGTCTGTTACATTACTGTGTGCCCTCTTTGACTTCATCCAGCACAAAGGAGTACATATGAACATGTGTCCCGCAACACCTCCACATGCGTGTATACTTGCTGCAGCTCAACAGTAGCTGCAAATGCAATCTCGAGTTTTGATTACACACACGGCAAAGTGGCTGACTAACCTCAAATCTCATCATTACCGGTGCTACAGGGGACGAGAGAAATCCCTCTGTAGTCCCACCACAGAAATAGAGTGGTGACAGTTTAATGGTCTCCGAGCTCAGAGCACCACACCCTTGCCACTCCATATTAAATACCCCATTCCCACCCCAGCACGTGACGTCAGGTGCTTGAACCTACTCTGCACAGCTTTCTGGGATTGTTAATCTACAGGGGGGTAAAATTCCCGTTAAGCGACGACATTATTGTGCGTGACTGCAAATGGAAATTTTGCAGTCATCACTGTCAAGGCTCCTAATGTTAACATTTACTTCTCATTTATTTATGCTAATCAGTAAGAGCTGGATTTTTTCCTTTAAAAAAAAAAATAAGGATTTGCACTTTGATACGTCTAAACTATTCAAAAGCTGGAAAGACACGTACACGTTTATCATGCTTTTGGAATTCTTTCTCTGCTGAGATGAGAAGCTCATTCCATTGTAATGAGTTCTCCTGCCTCTGTCCCCTACATCCACTCTGAATATTCATCAATTTTCCCCTTCAAGGCTTTTCAAATAATATGACCACTTGTTTTCTGTGCACTCGGTGAGCCATCCTTATGGAGAATTACAACCTACAGACTTTCTGTCTCTCTAAGGGCCATATATTCCACAACATGCGGGACGTGGTCGAGACAACTGTTGAAAGTTTGCTGGACCTTTAGCAGCCCCTGTGGCCTGACAAGCCTTATGTGTGAGACACTCCAGATGGGATCCCACACTTTGAGCTGTCCTAATGACTGCGAGTATCACCAGAACCATAAGTGAAAGCCTCTGATGTGACATAGAGGGAAGGAACATCATTAATAAAGATAATGAAGCAGATGGGTGCTCTAATGGGTGGCTAGAGTAAAAGCTGAGAAGTCGGTCAGGGGTGAAGGCATGGGGTGTGCTTGTTGAAACACACTTGGATATGAAACCGGATGCTTACAACTGCATGTTTTTGACCTTGAATAACCACAGTAAGCACATGTTGGCCAGCTTCGCCAAAGATGAGTCAAGTAATATAAATTTCATCGTGTTGACGGCCACACGTGACTGGTTTCTAGCTCTGACGTGACAAGCAGTGGAAACAGTGCAGAAGTGTTGGTTTGTCTCAGGTGGGAACTTTGTTTGAAATGAGAAAATCATCTCATTATACGACTGCCTCACTGGACAAAGGTTCAGAAGTCAAGGAGGTCAGGGGGGGCCCAAAGACAGAACATCTGTATGACATGACTTTAACATTTATTGCCGGAAAGTCAAAGCATTTCATCAAGTCCTTCTGAAAATGTAAATCTTCACTTTTAAGATGTCACATCAAAGAAAGGAAAGGGGTCCATGTGGGATGAGGGGCCTTTTTGGCATCTGTGCCCAGGGGCCTATTTACTTGTTATCCATCTAATGCTAGCGTCCTTCTGTGGAGTATATCTGTGGAGTTGTTCACCACTAATAGAGCTATGGAGCCATGTTTTTACACTCGGGTCACCTTTTGTTTGCACAAGGACATACTGTACATGCATGCGCACATGCGATTTACATTCTTGCCACTATTACTGTTATTAACAGGTGGTGCCAAGAAACAAAGCAATGTACCAGCAAAGGCACCCTCAGCAAGTAAACACAAACATAAACAATGCAGGTTTCCAAAATGAGCTTTGCAGATGTTTTATGAGGAAGGAAATGCACACAACACATTTGTTAAACCTCAAGGATACACATCGTGTGCTTTGGTGAGTAACACTGGAAACAAGAAAATCCCACGGGGCGCCTCTTAAGACTTTCAAAATTTATTTCTTTCATTTGCACTTCAGATCAAGGCCCTACTCCATTTACACGTTCTACGAAGGTAACTACGTGACTCGTTTTTTTCACTGTTGGACGAATTGGAAGAAACTGAAACATTACATCCAAAGGATCATGTTTGCAGGTTGTGTTAGCTGATTGGCATCAGCTGTAAAATTACTGTCTCGTCAACAGCTGTGTTGTTTTCAGCTGAATAAATTAGTTAAATCCAATCATGTGTATTAAGGTATACATCATGGCCATAAAAAAACAGACACCATTACTATACTGATACGCCCATGCCAACAGTTTTTTCAAAGATCAGACACTTTTCTGCCAAACTTTGCAGATCCATTTGATCCATTTGCACACAATGTCAATATACAGATTTAGACGACGGAAATTATAAAAAGATTGTCACCCCATTTCATCTGCCAATTCACCTTCATAAGCATTTACTTTTAAGCCATGTCTATGTTTCGAGCCTCGTATCGAGTTTGCCTCCACATTTTTAGCCCTGAGGCCAGGAGATAGAGCCCTCTGAGAAGGGAAACAGTGTGTTGATACGCCCAGGGGCAGTGGAAAAAAAGGCCTGTGTGAACTGTCAGCACCAGATAGACACAGGAGCAGCTAATCTGCTCCCAGGCCACCATTCACTACCATGTGCCACTTGCACTCTCACTGACCGACTTCCTCCATGTGAACACAGACGGAGGTGGAGAGGGTCTGGGTGTACCCGCAGCTGGAAATCCTGAGTATAGATATACATGCATCGGGAGACGGTTACCGAACATCAGATGCAATTGAACACTGGGAAACACATTTCCTGACGAGGGAACCCCATTCGGAAAACCACTTTGAATGCAGACTTAAGTGTGTGTCGCCTGCAGATTGAAGACACAATGGCATGTGAACACACGACTGTATTATCTCATTCCGTACACTGGGGGAGGTGTTGACATGCAGCTTGTGCTTTAATTAAATATATCATCCAGACAATGGAAAATTGATCATTTAATCAGCCACTCCTGGCTGAATGAGAACATCAAATAAAGGATTGTTTGCTCAGTGACTAAGATTTGGAGATGGCTGGTTTGGAGACCAAACCCCATGATATCATATCCTTTACTGTAAATCTCCTCCATGCAACTTTCTCCATGATTCATTAGTCTTGAACAGAGTCTGTATTGTCATTAAGACTGTTTCAATCCTTTGATCCCTGCTGAGTGATGAATAACAAAAAATACATTTGGATGAAGTAAGGGAGCTGCCATGACACTGAATAACATTATATCATGTGTAGGTATTTTTTGGGATGACCTATCAATAAGTCTTGAAGCTGCATGGCATTGACTGCACCTGCTGCTATTCCACTGGTTGTCTTTCAGACAGGTGCAGTCCAAGCATTGTGCTTGACCCTTTGTGGCTGTCACAGTGACCTTATGGCTTCTGCTGCCCACAAGGCGGGCCGGGAGCTGGTCCGGAGACAGATCAAAGTGGGAATCATGCCCCACCAACAGAGATAAATACACACTTCCTCTCTTCCCTTTCACACTGGTTTTTCCCACACTACTGGAACCCCCATGCTGCAGCAAGTCCAGCTCAGAGGAAATGACAGACCACATCAAGAGGCTCGCTGTTGCTTTGACAGGAGTGCTTCGCGCCAGCCTTCAGGAGAGAGGTAGACGCTCTCGCATTCATCAGAGGGCTTACAAGTTATTTGTATGTCTTTTTCGCAAATGTTGGCAGCATAGAATATTCACATGAAAATGGTTTAATTCATTCTGAACCATGCATGACCTACATTCACCATATCCTCACCAGATGCTAAAGGGAATGCCATTAAACCTGTGCTCATTTTGTCAATATTTATGTTCCGCAATTAACCATAATTTGGTCATCAATTGCCCAATGGTGTTTCATTTATAATGCTGTTTGTCCTCCATACATTACCTACATAATCTACTAACTGAGCCACTAGATAGAGGGTTGCTGGAATACATAATAAAAATCTTGCTTTGTGCACTTCCTCATAATGTGAAATCAGCATATCAGTGAAATCCCGACTCGTTTGCTTTTTTTCCCCGACAGTTAGATGAGAAGATTGATACCACAGATCTTCTCAGAGAGGAAGTCTATAAGCACAGTTCCTAAAATGTTGAATTATTCCTTTAAGCTGCAAGCTTGTTCGTAATGAAATAACTAATCTTAAATGAAACCACAAACTGAGCATTTGTTATTTGTGTAACCTATAAATGCCCCGACACTCACTTTGTAAATTATTTATTGACTTGACCCCTGCACTAGTTGACTGAAGCTCTTCCCACTGAGTGACATATCACAGGCAAATACCCTCCTAATGGCTTAGTTTTACTGCGTATTAGGCTGCTGGCTTTTCCTGGGCATTGCAATGTGGCACACCGGAGTGCATTTAAAGAGCATGTAAATCCTACATGTCTGATCTCATCTGAGCCTTCTAGAATCAACAGGCCTTACTTGAAATACCAATCTTGGCAAACTGGTGCTGAAAGAAAAACTCCTTCAAATGAATAATGATAGATTTTCTTCTTCCTAGGTCCCCGGTCATTGTATTATCCATCCCGTTCTTACTTTCTCAAACTGTCCATCCCAGACTAGTGCACTGTAGACATGCCTCTGTCCTTGACGTCAAGAAACAGTAGTTCAAAAACAAGTTGTTTTTCCGGGTTTGGCCTTGATACTTACCTGTTTCCTCAATTTGTGTCGAGCAACAAAAGCTCCTCTCACTTTGAGCCACTCGTGGAGTAAATCAACTCTACATCTAGCCAATGTTTCTCTAACATGATCCTTCTGAGACATGTACTTGTCATGGCAAAATATGGCAGCTGCAAAGAAAAAGCTCTCCTCAAGCATTGAATTATTTGGCATTCCCTGAACAGCGGCTGCTTATATTTTCCTTATGGGGATTTGCAAGGCCACCCAAAACAAAATTGTGTAATGTTATATTATTCCACTGCTTTACTACAAACAGGAGAAAACGCCAGATCCTCCTCATAGGGCTGTGCTGCTTTTCCAGTTTTCAGTTTTCTCCTCAGGAAATCCACCCATGCTCATAAGTTCCTCCACCTGTTTGGAAATATCTTTGACTCGTTGCTGGTCCTTGTGAAAGATCATAAGCAAAAGCCCTTAATGAGCAACTAAAGTTTGGCAATGCTTCACAACCTAAATCGGAGTGTATGAATCATTCTGCAGATTCATCTTCTGCAGCACCTAATATTGTATGTGATTCATGTCGACGTGTCCAAAGGAACTCGTGGCAGAATGGGCGAACTGAGCCTCGATGTGCCATAGCTGAGTCCAGCTCCATTAAACCAAATTGAGCGACCGCATCATTCAATCTAACTGAACATTTGATATTTGTACACACAGAAACTACACTGCTTATGGCCGGAACACATCTGAGAGTGAATGTGGTCTGTATTGACTAAAAGACTTCTGTCTTTTATGTCACGCATAGAAACCAAAACACAACATCATCATTTTGGACATGAATAAATAATGTAAATAATCAAATGTCGCTATAATTGAGGGAAGAAACATCATATGCGACAGTTGTGACAGCCAGAACTGTTCTCAACTGACTCAAGTCTCAAGATAATCAAATCTCAAAGCAGTCAAGTCCGAGTTCATAGTTTTGATAACACCTTATAACTCACACTACGCTTATTAAATCATAACATGATTGGTAAAAGATAGGAGTACATGATCCTAATGCAGAAAGGTATGATTTATTTTGGTTCCTGCACAGAGCAAGAGAAGACCTTTAAACCACGGTGAGCTGCACTTCTGACAGCCAGGTTTAAGCCATTTGAGCACAGCGGCTGCCTCCACCGAGAGATGTGGAGGGATACCAGAAGTATGTCTGGCCAATGAAAAACAGGTGGCTGGACAGAAGTAAACGAGTTGTAAGGACAAGTGTGAATTGCTGTTGGCAATAATTGAAGGACTTTCAGGCTGGGTGGGAGACGTCCAGAGAGACAAGTTATTCAAGATAGGACCATGTCCTCATAGATACATTGATGCTGACTGATTCTCTCTGATCAGAGCCCACTGACCTCATGGGTTTTATGTCATGTCACTGTTCATCACCTCAGCTACCTCTGCTGTGACAGTCAAGGGAATGTCAGAGAAAAGGAGCGCCAGAGCTTTGGAGCGATCTGTTTGTTTATTTTTCTTGTAGTTCCTTTGTGGTTCTTTTAAAGCCGTTGGCACAGGATGATTCCGCCTGGCAGCCCCCCTCCTCTCTACCGCACACCTTCCCTCTTGCCATCCGTAATTACCACACTGTTCGAGTCGGAGCCTTGTCCAAAAGCCACTGCAGGTCTGATTTTTTTTTTGGCTTGGCTCCTCTCTGACATGCCTGGGAAGGGCAAGGAAAGGAAATGGGTGGACCAGCCGCTCTCCGTTCCCCCAGAGCAGGCCTGCATGGGAGAAGCCAGCCCAGTGTTTTTCGACTCAGCCGAGCTTGTAAGGGAGCACAGCCCATCTGGTTCTAATAAATCCTCCATGCGGCTTCACAACTGGAATTGCCTGATCTGTTTGGGGACGTGATCACTGTCCGATACAGTCATTTTTTTTTTGCAAAACAACAGGGAAGAGCTTGAGAGCAGTTGTGAACGTCATCAGACTTGTAGTCACACTAAGTGTTTGTAGCTCACACTAAGCAGACCCCCCAACTCCTACAGGGCTAGGTGATGGATGTATGTTGTAATGGTGACCATATTGTAAGTATGCATTCCTGCCAACGGTGGGCAGTGTATCACTGTTTCTTCCTTTGTGACTCTTGGTAATTCATCAAACAGACTAAAGGGTCACGGTCAGACCAACACTATTTTCTTTAATGAGTCTTAAGTGCTCCATTAGCCAATTTGTAATTCCATTGCCATTGTGCAAGTGGTAGGTCAAGGACATCTTATTGGTATAACACCTGTGATAAGCACAAATTATAAAAACACTTTCCTGACGCTACCATGCAAGGGCAACTATTCTTCAAATTTTCCGATGATTTGCATTCAATATTGTATTTTATTCCACACATTTCATTAGAAGAACTTCTCCTTGATTGGTATCACCTTTGCTTCTATTAAACCAGAACAGTCACTCTATTTTGCTGTGTGAATGAATGGTAGTACGGGCACACCAAAACAACACACTACGGCGCCTATAGCTTGCCAGATCATTAGGTCATGCACCGCTAAGTTGGTAATGTCTGCCTCACGATCCCAGGCATATATTTATGACCTGTTGGCTGCGAGAGTCCTGCTGACTCGCGCTGATGAGGTCAAAGCCATCAAAGTGACCTCACCATCAGAGACAACACAACATCTGTCCTCATCTTTCACACCTTCTGTGGCTGGGTTTCCTCAGACCTCCCTGCACTCACTTCCCTTTAATTAGAAACAGTTTGATTTAGTGCTCTGAACATGGTAGACGAAATAACAGGAGTCAAGCCTATTAAGACTTAACAGGGAAAAATGTACAGCGGCGTGTTTTACGGATCAGCGTAATGCATTTGAAATAACACTCTACATTTAGCGACAGAATCAGACAGAATGGACTTAACCACATGACACGAAAATAGAAGGAAGAGTTGTTATCTTTCGATACGAGCTTGTCCACTCTGTCTGCCGGCTGACATTTGACTGCCAAAGCTTGTGTGGAATGTGTAGGACTCAATGATAGCGCCTATTTCCCATTTAAAAACACATCTACTGTATTAACAGTAGCAACCTCTGTCCGCATATTTGTCTCCTCAGAAGTGTAATGGCATCTCAAGAGCAAAGCATGTGATGCAGGTGTCAATCAGTTGTGTATTAATAATATTAGCAACAATAATGATACAATATCCCACAGGTATTATCCTGTAATTAAAATGGGTAATAATAGGATTTGGGTGGGGGTTTAGGGCAGGAGACCACACATTGGGTAAGCTTGTATTGTACATGCTTAATCTGATTAAATCTTTAAATGTGATTATGAAAAAAAGAGTGACACAGACTTCACAGGAGTGTTGACATCTGCAGGGTTTTCTTCTTACAGTCCCTCCTGATAGGGCAGGGCTATTAATGTTACTATAATTCTCCTCGCTGCAGCTTTAAGAGACATTTTTTGGAGGATTTATGCTCTAATATGGCTCTGACAGAAAGTTAGTGAGCTGCTGGTATGGATTTGCACATCTGGTACTGGATCATTTGGGCTCAGTAAACCATAGCAAAATGAAATATAGGACTTGCGCTTAGAGGTGAGGGAGTCCACCTATATGATTCATCTGTGTCTGATGAGGACGGGCCATTGTTATTAATTTTGGGGGTGAATCATACTGGGGTTGGTGTTTTGTGTTATCTACACTAATTAATGTGATAAGGGCCTGTTCTGGCAACTTTATGTACTGGTAAACATGACCATTACCTCAACTGAAGAAATCATGCAGCTTCTTGTCAAACACCCTCTGATCTACAGGGACTTGAAATTACCGAAGAAGTTTACTTTTTTTCTTCCTCTATACCAAACTGGTATGACAGCTTTGACTGTGAAAAATTCACACAACAGCCAACACCAGAACTTCAACCCTCATTTGCCATGCATTTTTCTGTGAAGTGTGTGATATTGACCACCCATTGACTTTTAAAGGAAACACCCATCAGCACAACCTGACAGGCAATGAACAAAGCCTCTCATTCCTTCCCTCTTATCTGTTCATTATCTATGCACCGAATTCCTTCACGTGGCCGCTTTTGTTCATTTTGTCCATTGCACTATTGGCCTTTTTGCAGAATGCCTCGGGAGAAAATCCATGCATCTTTCCTTCACTTTGTGTCCTGGAGCTCTCTGCTGTAATAAATTGTCTTAGCACAGTGGTAATAACAGAAACATCTGAGGGCCACATGGGATGCAACAGACCGCTTTGCCTCTTAGACAAAGAAATTAGAATTCAATTCTGCCACAGGATAGCACAATACATTTTGGAAGAAGCAGCCTCTTTGACTGTAGCAAAGCAATATCTGTGTTTTTTCTTTCTTTTCTTCCAGGAATGAAACCGTTATCTCGAGAAGCGCGACATGAAAAGTATAACACCTGGTATGTATCAGTAAATTGAAGGGAGGAAAGGGAAAGCCATATGTCCACCTTCAGTCTTCAAAGCAGCCAGAATGTGTATCTAAGTGCATTCGAAGATTGAAACAATCCAAAAAGGAAATTTATCACTGAGCTGAAATTTCTGGGCTCTTAAGGATTTAGTTTCATAAACATTGCATGCTGGATGTTTTTCAGCTCAGACTGATGCCATTTGAGCTCAGGCATCTGCATCTGTCAGGAGTTTTTCTGTGTGTTTGCCAAGGCCATTCATGAGTTACTGTAATAGTTTTAGTAATGCCATTTTGATAATTCCTCTTTTACTCAAACGTACAAGATTCTTATTCATATACCGTATGTGGCTGTACATTAAAACTGTTAAAGGAATGGTTTTATATTTTTATTAATTTTCTTGTCGACAGTTAAGTGAAAAGATTGATACCACTCTCATGTTTGTATGACAAATATGAAGCAACATGAAATAGCATGTTAGCCTAGCTTAGCATAAAGACTGGGGTTATGCTAACATGTTTGTTATGGAGCTTTAGGGAAGCAAAGAGGCAGATTTTGTTACAATCAGTCAGCAGCCTGGTCTCCTAAAATTGACATTCCCATTCAATGAAACTGCTTTGTCAATTATGTTTTGAGGGAGAGTATATTCTATCAGATTATGTATTCGACATATCACAAATATGTTTAATAAAGCTAAGATACGCTAACTGACATGAGAGTGGGATAAATATTTTCTTCCACGTTCAGTTCATTCACGTGGAATACAATCATGGCACAACTGGGATACTGGTTGGATAATAGTGTCTTGATCTGTACTCCACATTAGTAAAACAGGCTTGACCATAAAACTTCTCGTTGGCTATCCAGTTTCCTCATCGTGTTCCACCAACTGTGACATGATGTTGATAGGATTTTTAATGGTCTTCCTGTGTCTCATAGTCTGCCTCTATGAATCATGCCCACTGCAGTAGGCTCTGCGGACAGTGAGGTGTCATTTCATAATAAATAACATGTGCACAGTGGTGGGGGGGCGGATGATAAGTGGACAGAGAGAATCATCATTTACTCTGCTGGGAAAAACAAATACATATGGTAGTTAGATAAACTTCAAACAGGGTTCAGACATCCTGGGACAAGAGGGCTGCTTTGCGTGTCTCTTCGGACCAGAGAGGAAAGAGAGATTTGGCTGTGTTTAGAAAGCAGAAGTCTCCCCTGATAAGGTATATTTAAGATGTCTACACAGAGATAAAGGTATTTGTTGTGTTTTGCTGCTTTTAATGATGCAGTCTTTTCAAAATCGCTGTAGCAGTTCAAATATTTATCATGCTAAATTTACTATCATTTTAAATTTTAAATATTTGTGTTTCCCCCCACCATTTAGAGGGCTTGGTTAAGACAGCCTGATCTCACAGAATGCTCATCGGTCCGCTCACAAAATGCATTACTTAAAGCCTGACGAGATGGATTTCCGTGTGTTAACTGATCCCGGGATTGCCGTGCAAGGTAAGGGACACCTTCTTGCAGTGATCAGCATACCTTCACACAATTTGAATATACAGTAGAATTTCTATCCGTGTAGTTTGAAAAATATAGGAATCCTAAATTTGTTTTCAGGATTTAGAACTAACATTCTCTGCTTTTTCCTGTACTGAATATGCAATCCTGTAACTGGCCTAAACATAATATTTGATGTGCGATAACTACCCTTTTTCAAGATAAAAAACTGGACTGGAGCCGTATATGTATTTCATAGTAAGAGGTATTCCCTAAAAAATAAAGGGAGGATTTGAAAAGTTTTATAAGTCAGACGGTATGCAGAGACCAAAATAAACACACAAACATATTGATGGACAGGCCTCCTGTTCAGTGTTTTCACTTTAGGTCATCTTTTACCTCCTGCTGCACGTCCTTTCTCTGTGTAACTGGCTCAAGGTGTCTCGTGGCCCTCCACCCTCACAGGGCCCGCAGCCTGCATGTGTGGCATCCGTCAAGCTTACACCAACAGATAGCATCATTGCAATCCTGACAGAGGCATGGACAGTGAGCGATGGTTTCCCCTGCATAACATTTGGCCCACAGAGAATGGGAGAGCTTGACACACAGAAAAGGGAGTTTCCCCGTGTTTTCTCCAAGGCACTGTATGTTTGTCTGGTACCTGCACAGTCAAAACAAAACAGAAATACATCTCTTGGTGATAATTGGGCTTTCCAATGAACCCCATACATGGAAACATGGTGGGAAACAGAATGTCCCAGAACTTGGGATACCGTCAGAGCAACCATAGTAACGTGATAAATATCATGCCTGCCATTATGGGAATACAGCAAACAAAGTGAGTCACTGATTCTCATTTTTCATCCCTCTATCCATCCTGCATCAGCAACATTTACGCTAAAGAAAACAAGTGGGCCAAGGAGCACTGGGTGGGTTTATGCTTCAGTTTCAAACCTTGGCTTTGCTCTCATAAAAAATTGGTGGGGGAAAATGTGAGCTGAGGGCGGTCACGCCCAGTAAGCGTCAGGTGAGTCATTTTATGTGGCAGTTCAGGTTGCAGTCAGTCCAAACCGCCCGCGTCTTCTTGTGGCCAGAACAGGTCAAATGCTGGTTTGGGAGGGAAGGGGAAAAAACGAGGTAGACTCAATTCATTCTGGCCTTTGACAGGTGTGTTTTCATGTTTTTTTTAGTTTACCTAAAGCCTTCTTTGCTGGACAGGAGGCGAGTCAATGGTGGCACAGCCAAATGACTGCATCTGTCGCTGTGAGGCTTTCAAGGCCTGCTGAACAATCTGCTGAAATGTTGTTTTGAGAGAAAATTAAGTTGATCGAAATCATGTCCCATTTCTCCTCTCCTACCAGTGCAGTTCGAGACAGTGCAGAATTGGTTTTGACTGTTCAACTCCATTGCAATTTTCATAGATAGGACTGTGCATGTTTGATCATTTTTCTAGTAAAACAGTGGCTGAAGTCGGCTTCTATTGTATAAGCTAGTGTGAAAGAAACAATCAATTCAAATAATAAGAATTTACAGTTCCAGTTCCTTTTTTCCTGCTGATGGTGAATATGGCAATCCATTTGGTTTACTTGTTGAGATATTTCTCTCAAAACCATAAATGTCCACCTCATATCGTCGCTGAAGGAAAAGTCAGGGAATGCAACGTTTTATGGTAATTCATCCAGATGTGGAGATATTTCACTGGATGAGTGAGAACTTTGACCCCGTGATAGCACTAGAGAAAAAGTCGAGGATCATCAAAGTTAGTAAGCTTCTTCCTCTGAGGAACATAGTTAGTTACACAAAATGGGTTGACAATCCATCCAATAGTTGTTGAGATATTTCAGGACTGACCAGCATGCCATAGAGCCATGCTGTTAGCAGGATAAAAACATTGATCACAACAAACGGAATCCCTGTAAGTAAACTTCGACTGTCCCGCCCTTTTCCGTCCACCTTTCCCTTTCCTGTTGTACTATATGCTAGGCTCGTCTATGTTGAAAAGAAAACAAAATATTTACGACGGTTAAAAGATGTGGCAGAGGGACCTGCAAGCAGGACGTTCATTACCCTGACTGTGTGGAAGGCATTGTGTAGTACATTTCAAACGCATTAGGCTACATTGTATGTAGTCACAAGTTGGCTAATGTTAGCAAAATGCTCGCCAACTAGCTAGCTATGATATAGCTATGGTATACTAACACTAAATCAACAAATGCAATGTCCCAGTGCAAATGCAACCCTGCTACAAGTGGAGATAGAGGATTACTTAACAACCTATCTTGAAGATGACATGAATAATTGTTGGCCAGAAAAGATCAGGCTAACGTTCCTTTGTTTATTTTATCTCTGTAAGGTTACGTGCCGCCCCAGAGTAGGTTTTTGTGTTATTCTTACATATACACATACTATGTCTAACATCTCAACAGGAAAAGTCTGAGTTCTTGTTGTCTGGTGGCCAGAAAAATGTAATACGCAGTGGCAGCTAAATGGAACCACACAGCGAGCGTTGCCCTATTTCTTTTCGTCAAGCTTGTTCGACCTCACAACAGTAACTAAGGGGGGCGGGATTTAGGAAGGGTCAATTAGCTTCCAGCAGTGTGAAAACGTCAGTGTGTGAATTTCCCACAACTATTAGGAGTGGGAAATATGTAATGTCTCACAATAAGTAGCAGGTCCAATTAGACAGGAATTTTCGTGCAGATTATCAAGTGCTGCTGCTTGAAACCAGGTGACGACCATCAGAGAAGAAACGGGTATGCAAAGGGTGGTCGGGGTGGGGTCTCCATCCATGTGTTTTTATTTTAAGAGAAATTTATAAAACTCTTTTTCAGAATCTAGAGGTTGACCTGCACTGTGCCTCCCCCCCCTACTCACCCTCTCCAATCTTCTTTAAGCCTTTAATCAAATGGACATCTGGATTGCATTGTGTGTTGCAGAGAGAGAGGCCTGATTGCTGTTAAGCAGACCACGCGATGATGTCACTTTTCATTAATAATGATGCTGCCCATAGCACTCGCATTTATCTTCCTGTCTAACGAGGCAGAGACCACGGGCTGAGGACATGACAGTGGCCGTGGACACTCGGCTGGCCAGCTGAGAAAACAAGCAGGAGCTGCGTGACGGCTCCTCGGCCCGACCGACTCAGGAAAAACAACAATGAATCCAGGAGAGGGAAGACAATACCTAAATGACCACTAACAGCACATGTAATGACAAGATATACTCAATGTTCCTTAAGTCGCATGACATCTAACTGTATCACAAGGATTGATGGGCTGTGAAATAGGGAAGAAAATGTAACTGTAGCCTGACAGATGTGAGACAATTTCAATTAAAAAGAACCAAGATTTCCCACATTGTCTCTTATTCTCAGAACCATAATTTCGCTTTACTTTAATCCCCCCCCCCGTTGTGTTGGATTCTTTAAAGATTTTCTCTGAAACTAATTATTGCACAATTCATTGTCATCAGAATATATTAGGAAATCAGGGGTAAGGCTTGTTTTTCTTGAATTTAGAGACACCTTTTGGTGTTTTCTTTGGTATTTGCTTCATTTTAGAGTTCCCATCACAGGAGTGCTGCCAGTGGTTTGATGAGTCTAATAGCAATCAAATCCAGAGTTTATTTATGGTGGCATTTCCGTATAAAGACAAGCGAAAGGGAAAACCACGCACACAGGTAAAGTACATTGGCAGGTCTTCCTTATAATGCGTCATGATACATGCATTGAATAAAAGTTTAATGTGGACAACCCAGCAAAAGTTAATTCCTGACACCACTCAGTGAACTTTTCTCTCCACTCAAGTTTCATTTAGTTTTGACAGTCTGGGGTGGGCTCAGTTTTAGACCATTGTGTCCATTAATTCCATTTGTTACTGTTAAGGCCTTTTCCAAAACTGTGTTATGCCTGGCATTTTGGTGGTGCAACACTGTCAATGCAGATTAAAAGCAAAATGAAGAAGAGGGGTATAGAAATCACAACAAACTTAACTATACAGTCTTAGTTCAAGTTCATTTGGAAAGACAATGCATGTTAACTGTAACCACCTCAACTCCACAATGAATTACAGTACATTCAGTACCATTTGTGTGTGCTTTTGTAATGTCCGTTTTTGTAATATGAAGTAAATTGCAGCAACTTACATTACTAATAAATATTTTAATGAAATAAAATGACACCTGTTGCCCTACCAACTTCACTTTCAAAAAGCATAATATTAAACATTTTTTTGTTACCCACTTATTTCTGTCGGGAGATACAAAAAAGAAAAACTCTGCAGTCCACCTGAT
The DNA here is from genome assembly GCF_004355925.1 of Anarrhichthys ocellatus. Classification (NCBI taxonomy): domain Eukaryota; kingdom Metazoa; phylum Chordata; class Actinopteri; order Perciformes; family Anarhichadidae; genus Anarrhichthys; species Anarrhichthys ocellatus. Next base: position 1,128,378 of record NW_022280062.1, on the reverse strand, counting down.
ATGTATTTCTGTATGATGTGGGAGAAAACTGGAGCACCAGGAAAATTAATTCAAACAAGAGATGAAGTTCTTGCCAATGGAAAAGTACAATCACAATGTGCTTATCATACATTAGAACATGTTATTTGTTTTTTTTGTCACTATTGACACCATTCACCCTAACAACACTGCCTAGTAAAATGGCTGACCATGACGACTTGGAGAATAACAATAAATCGATTTATATGAGAACCGCTAGATTTCACCTTGATCAGAACATCAGTATGCTGAAAAGAAAAGAAAGTAGTCTGGAGATTGAAACGGGAAGAAAATGTACATTTTTTTGACTGAAAATATTTTATAAAATTTGACATCTGAGAAATTACAACTTTCAACAGGACATAAAGCAAACACTAATGTTGTGTTTGCTTTATTTACCCAATATAAGAATATTCGTATATGATAAGCAATGGATGGCATTCACCCTTCATAACACTAACAAAACTTTAGTCCCTCTTTATTATGAACCAAATGTAAGTCATTCAGCTCTTGTATTGGTGAGTTAACATGAAAAAATAGGTTTTCATTGATATTAACAACAACAACAAAATGCAAAGAGAGAGAAAAGGAACGAGCAGCTCAGCAGCCCAGGTGAACCTCGTCTCGCTAACGAGCCAGCACCACCCTGCAGGCTCACTCCTCAAAGGAGGGAAGAACATGCAGCGGAGAAACCACCCAAACCAGGTCACATGTTTACCACTGATCTAATTCTGAAGTTTAAGGACAACCTGTTTACTTGCTTTCTACAGGCTGTGAGGTCTGTGCACTCACATGTTCAATAAACTGTAGCATATTGCAGCTAATTTACCAAAATCTATAATTCTCTTAAGATTTTTTTCTGTGTCTTGGTACAAAACAGGAGGAAAATGTGTGCTGAACTCCACCAAGAGGAGATCAAAATTATGATTTGGAAATTTGGTAAAATGTTAGATTACCCCTTTTGCAGGGGGGTATTTAAGTATAGCCATATGTTGTATTGTATTTCAGTTTGTCTGCTAACCTTAGAGTGTAATTGAAAACAGCAGGGGACCTTGTGTTGGGTGCTTTCAGTATGACATCAGCTGATACTAAATTAACTAAATTAAATATTTGAAAAAATGTTGGTGTTTGGAATAAATATGATGGTGTAAAGCACTTTTTGTGGAGTTAATGAATGAAGCTTCAGCATATTTGTGTCATTGAATGACCACAGTCAAATATAACACACATGTAGAATGTTTTGTGATGAGAGGCCTTTGGGTATTAAACATGTCTTTAAACACTGGAAGGTTGAATGATTCATAAATATTTCCCTGTATAAAATGTTTTAAATTGCACATCAATGAGAAGAGTGAAGAGCAGAGTTCTCTATATTTGGACATCTTTTCAGCATCTCAAGACATTCCTCTGACATCTGCTTTTGATAGTCATTAAGTTCTGTTTTCACTCTAAATGATGTCTTGCTGTTTTGGTCCGTCTGTTGTGAGACTTGCAAGTTATGTAAATGAAAACTCAAAAGAATTGTCTTCTTTAAAAAATGTTATCGTGCAGCTGTGAAGCTGCTTTGTAATTCAGACATAAAATTTTTGGGAAGATACTAAGCCAGATTTTTTTTTCACTTACAGAATTCCTGTTTTATGTTCATGTCAAAACCAAAATAATTGGAGTGACTGACATCTTTCCATGCCCTTTTGCTAGTGAACAATGAGGCTTCAACTCTTCAAAAGGTTCAACAGAGCATGGACTTTGTCCAAATTGACTTTGGGGTGCAAACAAGAATGCCTTGCTTCAAACATTAATGAGGGAATAGTTTTTGAAAGTGTTTTGCTTATTATGCTGCTTATCCAAATGAGGAGTGGGACCTTTCAAAAGAGGAAGCCATTTATCTGTGCCGGGACAGCAGAGCTGTTCTGGAGAGCCTCACTGCGCTTCTCTTATCACGAAAAACTTGAGTAGATTCAGTGCATAATGGCACTCATTTGATCTCGATGGGGCGCTGGACTGTCTACTGTCAACTACTGACCCTATCAGTTTTATATATCCAGAGTATTTCACCATTCCACCAATGTGATTAAGTGGACAATTATTATTTTGCAACATGCACACATGGGCCTAACTGTGAGTCACTTGGCTCGCTGTGAAGAAGTTGTCAATAATAGCGTGAAAGGTTTTCACCCCATGACTAGCAGAGAATATTTCCATGAAATATTCACCAGATTCAGAATAATAAACCGTATGCCTGTTCTGTCCCCCAGCAGCAGCATGCTGTGATCATACACAGGCTTTCTGTCCATTTAGAAATCGTCGTTATACCGCAACTGTGCTTCTAAAAAAAGATGAAAGACTGCATCTGGACCGGCGAGGTGGCCTTTAGCAGGTCTGTTGCACCATTGCGTGCTATCTGCTCCTTCTTCTAAAACCTCAAGGTGAAGAGGATGAACAAAAACACATGTGACCCGGGAGTGATTTCACACTGCAGAGCCGGGTCAGGTCATTCTCCATCTTCCTTTGTTTCAGAATGATTCTTTGAACCCGGGGCCATAAGCCTGCTAACTCCATCATAAACACAACATGAATCTTTCAAGCCATTCTGGTATGCTGCCAGAATATTTCAATACACTCAGTTTTGTAATGTTAGAAGTTCTTACTACAACCCACAACGCTGTAAATCATCTCACCTGTAACCCAAACATGTTGGTGGATTATAGTGTAATTCAGAACTACTAAAACATTCAAAAATTGTTAAAAGATAAACGTGCATGATTGAGCCCATTTATTACAAATGACGTATAGCCTACTTCATCTCCCAGCCAACTGTTTTACAAACTCTGCTTCGCTTTTTTTAGATGTGTTAATAGGTTTTGTCCATTATGTTCTATTCATTTATGTCTTCTTGATGTTTACTGTTATAAATTGTGCAACTGCTGACACAGTTTATTGGAACGCTACTGTGGGACATTTTCAAACATGGCCGCAGCTTGAGTGCTTGACCTTTTTATGTTGCAAGTCTGACACGAGGATGTTTCTGTCTGTTTTTCATGAGTGTGTCTGGTTCCCTGGTGTAGGGGGAACAGGTTTGACTCGCCTCTTTTCGTGGGACTGGACTCTGATGTTAGCCATTTGGTTGGTACACCTCTTCTGGTGTCTGCTCTTCTCTTGATGTATAGTGTTATGGGTAAAACGGTGGATGACAAAGATCCCAAATTAAACAGTCCAAAACAACAAAGCCTTTCAGGGTTGTTCTTCTTTTTGACTGGACTGCAAAGCGGGGCCCATTTCTATTCAATTGTCAATGTTAAGCAACCTTTTGAAATGTGAATTAGAAACGTTTCCATCAACTGGTTTGGAGCACACAAACTCGGCCACAGCGTATTTTGGTCAGAACTTGGCGCTATGGCTATAATCTGCCAGTAACCAGAGTAGGAGAAGTGTCTTTGAGTTTCTTGAAAAGCACTTCCTAAATAAAATGTACTGTTATTATTATTAGAGGTTGTGAAACAAAGTCGGCTTGGCCATCCATCCAATCTATGAGAGAAAAATGCAGAGAGGTCTCCACGAATTGGTTTCAATTCAGCAAGTTTGAATTGTTCTTTCATGTCAGCTAGTATTGGTCATGTTTTATGTTGTCTGTAGACAAAGACATGCATTTGCTCACTATGGGAATATCCAAGACAACGCCAACAGCCGAAACAGCTGATCAGTCATGTCAGTTAAATATTCTCTACGTCAGAAAGGAGCGTTTCAATACTCAATTTAACAGCTTTTTTACCACGCACAAAAGACATTTTCAAACATTTTCAAACATCAACTGAATGATTTTTGATTTATTTCCAATTAATCTAATAATGGTTTAGGCTATAGATTATCTAAAAATAGGACCAAAACATGCCTACTCCATGATCACAAACCTAAACATCTGCTTATTCCAGTTAAAACAGTTCAAAAAGCCCGTGGGATGCAGTTTGAATGATATGGAAAGGAGAAATCTTCCCAATTGACAAACAGGAACTTACAAATATTTGTCATTTTTATAAAAATTTGAGACCTATCTGGCTCTCGCCCTTCATATCTCTATTGATGTCCTACAGCATCTCTGATAAATTGCTTATGTCCAGTATATGTTATCTCTGTCGAGCCCTACCGTTCCCAGCTGGTTGGCAGAAGCGAGCCAGTAATTGTTTGATGAAAGGCAATTAAGAGGAACCATGTAGGTGCTGATGTTAACGTTTGTGTCCTGACAACGCTGGTGGTCATGGAGGCCTGCTTTGTGCTCGGACTCTCACAGTGTGGGAAGTCGACATAACCCTTTGAGACATGAACGTGGTTCAATATTAATTCCGCCCGTCGTTAATGGCCTTTGCGCAAAGCCTTTCATATATTGTTTTAATAGGGGAGCGGTGCTGATGTAAGGAGGGAGCAGTGTTCTGACTGCTCAAAATGGAGGGGAGACCAAAAGGTTTCCATTGTCTCAAATGAAGTTGGCAGTGAGAGTGGTTTACTTGGATTCTCCCTGCATGGTGTAATTTGTGAGTATTATATTGATAACCTGCATTCAGCTTCACTGGTGTGTTTGTCTGTACTCTGCTGTAAAAAGAGATGATGCCATGTGTAACTGAGGCCAAAGAGAATACAATTTCATCCAGACGTTTAAGTGAATCACCAACTGTGTTGCATGTGAAGTGTACATTTGTGTGACTTCTTGTGTGTTGCCCACATTCAGCCCCGTGACTGTCCACCATATTGGTGCCAAGTCTTAGGCCACGTTCTTAAATCACTACAGTTTTTTTCGGTAGAGAAAGTGGCTTTTTTTTCCTCCGCTGGATAAGTCCATTTCTCATCCACTATATATCCTGGGACATGTATGTTATATAAATACTGTACTTACCCTGTGTGTGGCATAAAGGATTAGAAATGTTACCCACAAGATTTGATTTCTGCCAAGGTGTAGATTCTTCTCCTTTCTTAACGGTACCCTTTCGAATTTATATGTATTTATTCTTATGGAAATTTGATAGTAGAGGTGTGGAAATGTCTAGCTGCTAAGGTGCATCGCTATGTGGACGATTCTGCATGACAGAATGATGCAGTGACAGAACACAATCAGGAGTTTGGTTTCAGTTCAGTGTGAGTCTTTGCTGCATTTTGCTGTTATTTTAAAGCCACGCTATTTCCTCTCCTCTCAGTTGGTGTTCACTGAGGGCAGAGCAACGGCTAACTTGTCGCTCTCGCTACCAATATTAGCTGCTTATTAGCTGTTCCAACGATGTCAGGCTGGGAAATGCATGTAGAATTTTGGAAGACTTTCTAAGTAAAAAGGGAGTTGGGATTAATTGACTGCTTGTATTAACTGATGAAGTTTACATGTGCAGTAATATATAAAATTGAGGATGCGATACATTGAGATGCATCGAGAAGCGTTGCGCGGGATCGTAATCGCATCGTGACGCCAGTGAAGACTCACGCCTCTAAAAGATACATGTAGCATTTATCATGAATTCCTAATCTTTACCTAACTTTACCTTTCAGGTTGATCACTTACTGAGCAGAAATTATTTATAAAATACAGGTAAAGTTTGATAACTGTATACCTGCAACTGAAATTCACATGTTGAACTGAAAAGTAGCTGTGAACCAACTAAAAACCTCATTCCAATCTGTCAGATGTTACATTGTTTGCAAAAGAGAAATAAACACGAGTGAAATGCAAATGAAGGAGCTTTAACTAGTCCTGTTTAATCTGCTCTTTTCTCACTTGTTTCACTTTCTTTTAAATAAAAAGGTCTACATTCATATTGCATCCTACAGATATATATATTATTTCAGTAGCAGTTGTTCGTTAATCTTTTAGAATAAAACTGAAGAGAATTTCTTCAGGGCTTTCACACGCTTCACTTGCACTTTTGTGGATCCATGTGTTGTATTTGGCGAGCTGGCTGAACACGTAAATGTGTTTGGCAGATCCATAGTGTAGTTTTGTGACTCATTCACAAGTGTTACATGTTAGGTCTGAAGAGAAGAACTCAGCTAATTTACAATTTGTCACAGGTGCCACTGCCAATAGGTCCTTTTAATTTTATGGCAGTGCCAATCAAATTTACAAGAGGGACCTCTGAACACCTCTGCGAACATAAAAGGGCCAGGCCTTGAAAATGCAGCGCCTTAAAATGTGATGACATGTATATCCTTCCTAGGAGGATTGTGCCCTTTGCTTCACTCTGCGCTCTCAAGCAAGGAAGTCTGGCCACATGCCAAAACTATCGTCTTTATTATCAATTATAAGGTTGTTTTTTTTTTTATTATACTTTCCTGTTTTGTAGTGATACTTAGCATCTGCAAACTATTGGACACTAATAAATATAAAGCAATCGACTTAAAAGGAGGTGCACAAACACTATCTGTAGCTTTATTTTTTTAAATACAACTGTATTTGTAGTCACTTTGGCAGCACGGTCTGCCCGTTGGTCCACCAGTTTTATTTTTATGGAAATATCTCATCAACTTTTGGATTATTGCCATGCAATTTTGTGAAATGCATGGTCTCTAGAGGATGAATCATTATGATCCAACAAAGTCGCTTCTGGGTTAAAGTCCTGTGTCTCTTTAACCCCTTCCACCTGCCCTTTGTGGACTTTCAATAACGGTAGCTAGTTGTACTACTTCACTTGCTCTGATCCGTGGTTTGCAGAAACGAACAATAGCAACTATTTTTTGTGTAATGCCCTGACTTGTCCCCTAGCTTCGTCTGTGAAAAGCTTCTACTACTATTGGATGGATTGCAATAACAATGTTCACTGTGATATCTGCATCCGGGTATAAAAAGTGCACCTGGCTATGAGTTGTTTAGCTTCAATTTTTAGATTACAGCTTTAAGTTGGGTCAGATCGCACCACAAACAAAACGTCGCAGAATTTGTTTGTGACTGGAATGCATGAAAAAAATCTCCAGAAAGCCCCAACATTACGAACACGGCCGAGAGGTTAATTTCAATAACTTGTGATAGACGAAGTGACACCGAGCAGACGGCTAGCGACTGGGCTGGCACCCATGTACTCAAAGTGGCCACGCCCTTAATTATGCATAACTCTTAAGCCTTTGTATAATTTTAAGTGAGTCACATAAAAATCCATCCCCCACAAATTTGTTATGTTTGTTTGTCAACATAAAAATTTGTTAAAGAGACCAAAACCGTCTTTCGCACCAGGTTGTAAACATGTTCTGCTGTAAAGTTGGTCTTTTAACATGAGGGTCTATGGGGATTGACTCGCTTTTGGAGACAGCTTCAAGTGGCCATTGGATGAACTGCAGTTTTCTCACTTCCGTGTTGGCTTCATTTTTCAGACTCGTAGGTTGCTGCTTGTTCTGACCATACATCTGGCAAAAGCAAGATTTGCATAATTATAAAACACTTGAATCAGTGCTGTTCACAAGGACTTAAAGATTTGTATGGTAAACATATGTATTGCCGCATCTTTATGCTGAAAAATCCAAATGTCCATGAGCGAATGTACACAAATGCATATGCAAATATAATAACTTTGCATGTTGTTTTTTTTAAATCAAGTCAAAAATGTGTGTCTTTTTTATTTATTTGTCTCTATCTCCTTGCGAGTTTACACATTTGCATTACTGACTGTGTCCCATCAGGTTTCTTCTATTCCAAAGCCAAGCAACTCTGTGACTTGTGGAGCTAAGGGACGGGAGCACACATGAGCAGACGACAGTGTCTCTAAGACTGGGAGGTGTTCAGACAGCAACAATTAGTCCCATCTGAAGAGTGATCATCATTTCAGTGCCACTTTTATATACTTTCCCACAGCCTGTCCCCTTCCCACTGGGACTGTCGATGCTATCTACTGTCAAATGTTTACATAAAATGTTAAAAGAAAAACATGAAGAACAAATGTAAATGATGTTGAACACACGCAATAAAAATATGTGACTGCATTTCACTGAAGCTATAATATAGTCTTTTGTAAAATACCAGCTGATTGTTTGGGTTTAGCAGATTTATTGGGGAAAATGATATGCCACACAAGTCCATATTATCTACAAACTGATACAAGTGGAGCTAATCCAAACACTGACCCACCCTGTGATTGAATATAATTACAGATGGCCTTCCCGACATCTCATTCACTACAGCGGAGTTTGCGTCAGATTTTCACTAAGTACTAAGTAAGTTAGAAAAGTTGTTTGTTCATTTGATTGGAGCTACTGAATGTGGCTGAGATGACCTAACTCTTTTTCTTTTTTTTTTCAGGGATTACAGTTTTGTCCATCAACCCAGACTGACCACGGTTTCGAGGTAAGGTTGGGTTCAGCTCAGAGCAAAAGGTCACATCCTTCAGTATTTGTCAAGTTGATATACTGCTGGCAGCATAATTGAAAGGCAGGAGGTTGTCGGGCTAGCGGCGCAAGCACTTTACAGAGTGTTGTTTTCTTTGGGCGCATGGTGAATCTCATACTGCATATTTTTCTTTTTCCTGTATGGATTTCACATTTGCATGGAAAAATCTTTCTTGTGTGTTTGGATTTCCATTGTGTGGACAACATAAAGGGCTCTGGGATGGGATGTGGGAAAAGGGAGTGTGCAGTTTGCCTAAGTGCATGTTTTGATGTCTATTTGACAGCCTTGGTCAGTGGCTGATGTCAGTACATACACAAAGTTAACGGTCATCCTCTTTCCTACTGTTAAATTCACTGAGGGAAACCAGTGAAAGGCTGCTACTGGAGATATCCCACAATATAAAAATGTGGAACACTTCCAGTACATACAATGTTCAATCATTATGCTAAGCTTAGAGCACTTTAAACAACCGAAAGATTTGTGGTCGCGATGATATAAAATAACTTGAAAGCTACAAATTGATCAAGAATTTCTGTAATGCGGACTGTAGACTGGCTTGCCCTTTAATTTGAAAATAAGGGCTGATTTTCGTATTTCAGTGGTTCCTTAAACACTATTTTGAAAGGAAGTATCTCAGTCATAAGATTTGTCCCGACAAATTGTGGTCACGGACCAATTGGACAAACAATCACTGAAGTATTTATTTTGAACTGGAAATGGATGTCTGCTCAAAATGTATCCGATTTAATCCTCAGTGCTAATTATTTGTATAAAGCTCGGATTTTCCCATGACTGCTCTTAAGTCAGCGCAGCAGACACTGAATTTGAATGTGGATATTGGCATTAATTTGAAATAAATCAATAAATCTTTTTTTTTTTTAACAAGCACATTTGTCTTCCTCAGTCATCTGTGTCTTGGCTCTGCCCGGTTGAAGAAAGTTTGCTATGGCTGACCCTCATGGAACAAAGAGCCTCGCTGCTTGAGCTGAGCATGAGAAGTACCTGATTACTTTGTCACCTCATCAAGTCTGCATCGTGACCTTCGATACAGCCTTTGACAAATGGAGGGTGTTGTCTCCAGATTAAACTTCCTTAAAAACGGGCACATTTACTCTCCCCATTCTTCTCGAGGTTCCCCTCTTTATTGCTTTTTCCGGCTTCTTTTTGTTGTTGTACAAATGTCCTGAGTATGAGGTGTTTAATAAGTGTCCACATTTCCTCTGTAAGAGGAAATAATACATCCCAACTCATTATTTCAATAAACAAAATGTACTACGATCCCTCAACAGCTAATGAGAGAAAAGTGTGTTTGGCACATGCGTGTAACAATGATATGCCAGGTGCTGCTATTCTGTTATTTAGACGGTCTGGCAAAGACGGTTTCTTGGCATAAACCAAGGCAGTCATAATTTTGCTTGACACTTAGCAACTGAGCGTGAGAGGGTTTTTTTCTGAGTTATAATAGGAACTGACCTTATGACGGTAAGTATGGAGTCACTGACTAAATATTGGAGCATGAGGTAAAGAAATGTGGAGCTTGAAGCAAACGTCATCAGTCCAATTGTTGCTGCTCATCTCACCATAACTCAGATATGTCGAGCTACCTGCAGCCAGTTGAAAAAAAAAACCCTGACGACATCAAAAGTATGAGGCTGTTGGCATGAAGGACTGAAATACCTTTCACATCCCTGTGACTGATGTCACCTCCACAGGCTAAATAAAGCCATCCTGGGTCTTGTTACACATGCAAGTTATCTGACCGATTAAACTTTCTGCTAGTCACATAAGTGAGACGGACTACAGTAGACCGTTTCAATAAGGCAAGTGCAACAAGCTTCTCATCACTGAATATGCAGTGGTGAAGGGCTCTTTACTCAAGTAAAAGTAGCAATACTCCATTACTAGTAAAAGTCCAGCATTCAAAATCATACTTAAGTAAGAGTACAGAAATATTAGCAACCAAATGAATTTATCAAAAATAATACTTAGAATGCAAAAGACCCCTTTCAGAGTGTTGTATTAATATATATATATATATATATTATTATTGAAGCATTTGAATAAAAGAAGCATGTTTAAGTCATGGTGAAGCTTATTTGAACTACTTTACATTCTGTTGGTAGTTCAATCTATACGAATTCATCATATTTTATAAACCTATCATTTGTATTGTATAGAAAATGTGAATCTGTAATGTAAAGAGCAAAATATCAGATAAATGTAGTTAAAAGTGCAATATGCGACTCTTGATTATTTTGTATTACAACTAAAGCAGCATAAAAGGGAAACACAATGTACTGTACAGTAACTTTCTACCACTGTTACTAAGCCGTTCCGTAACCAGGTGTAAGTCCCAAGAAAATAACAAATGGGACAAAAAGTTTTCTTTGTTCTAGCCCCTCCTCACAGGGATGTCAATGTGCAGAGTCAGCAACAGAGGATTGAGTGTCATCCTCAAGGACTCTGCAGCAGGGTGGTTGTTTGCCAAAACCAGGGCTTGAACCTGACTTCTCCAGTTAAAGGACAGCTGTCTCTGGCAGCAGTGGTATCTGGCAGCAGTGGTATCGCCACTGCTGCCAGCAGTGGTATCGCTGCCAACATGGGACGGAAAGAGAATCCCTGACCCAAGTGTAAAAGACAATAGGAAATATGACATGGGAACGTCTCAACTCTCTGGTTCTCCAACACTGAACACCAAGAGTCAGACCAGCGAGGGGATCCCCAGTTACAACCTGGGAGCCTTCGCTTTGTTCAGGGAATTGCCCCTCATCCTGTTTTTCCTTCCTGTCCTCCCGGTGAGCACGGCCAGGGATCCCCACGCTTCTTGAAAGTGGAAAATGATGGTCCTGTGTCATTTGTCTGGACAATGACTGACAGTCTCCCCACATACTCCAAAGCTGTGAGGGAAAAATAATTTCCATGAGGGTAATCAGACGTGGAAAGCTCTGTTACAAGTCGGAACCAAACTGGGAAGACGTGGTCACTTTAGCTCACTTTTGAGGTGCTGACTCCTTCAAAACATGACAGTTGTAGGAAAATGTGAATGGACGGATGTTGTAAATCAATCCGTAAATTAATAACGGTATATCAAAGTTGTTTTTTTGTCAATAACCATGCATTTAGAGTACAGTAATCCCTTTTTCTGTCATTAAAATCCTAATTTAGTAAAAAAAAAAATTTATTTTGAACTCAATTGACATCAAATAAACCTTAGAGCATTTAAGCATTAGGAGAATTAAGCGTTTAGGCTGCTTGAAATTAACTAGTTCGTTCAAACGTTTTGTTTGAAAAACATCTTTTATACCTGTTCCGAATGCCCAAACTTAATTCCAGGCTGAAGATCCTGGCATCATTGCCTCCTCCTGCATCGAACTGCCTTCCTGATCTCTCTGCAAGACCCCTGTCTCTTTTTGGTGTCTTTGTAATCTTGATGAGATGACTCAATAGGGGTAACATACATTCTCTCCTTTATGGTGTTGCACTTCGTTTTATGCACAAAAAGTGAGAGAAGTAGTTTCACACCTGGCCCATTGCTGCAGGAAACAGGCAAGATTGTTGGATTGTCTATTTCGGAAAGTAGGCAGCCCCGCACACAGTTTTCATACTGAGGTCTTCTTTTTTTGTTTGCTTATGACCTATCTGACTAATCTCCATTTGAGCCCGGTACTCAGGATTTTGTTTTGTTATTTGGAAAGTCTTCTATTCCTCCAATCTCCTCATTATCTATTTGCATTGGACTCCACTGCTGTCTGTAGATATTGGCCTAATATAAACAAAGCTTTCATCATACCAGGGGATCAGTTCAATGGTCAGGTCACAGGGGTGGACACAAACATCCCACCCCTAAAACCTAATTCTCCTGCCGCTTTCTCTTCCAAGACCCATACAAATCCCACACCCAGCAGCCTCCCACAGTCCTAAAATACGTGCTGCTGGAGCACAAAAAAAAAGGAAAAAGAGCTGCCTGACCAGTGGGGCTCTTTCTTTTGTTTAATCGAGGTTGGCATTCTTTCTCCCAGCCTGTGCCTGCTCTGTGCTACAAGGGTGCAGCTCCAGCGGCTTAAGCCACTGGTGGCACCTGTCTCCTCTTCAGCGCCAGGCCGGGGAGACTGCCTTGCTAGCCTTGATCCCCGCGCTAATTATTTTCAAAGCAGCCGGGATTTATATCACTCTCATGCAGGCGCCAGTGGCGCTACAGCTCCCCCAGGAAGTAGCTTTTCTGGCTTTTCTCTGTTGCTCGGTGGGCAGAGATTGTCACCATGGACGCGAGCGGCGCTCAGGCACCACGGAAGCATCTGGCCAGCTGTTTGGATTTGGATGTTTTTCACTACAGTGCTTCAGTACATGTAGGCTACTCAACATTTGTTTCGCAACTAAGTTATTCAGTAACGGAAACAATTTCTCTCTCTCAGAGAAATTGACATGTGTGTTGGCCAGGTTTACACTTATGAGACACATGAGAGGAGCTTTTTGGAATACACTGCAATACAAACAACCACAGAGACTGACCTCATTGATCCTTAATGTCACTGAAAGCAAATCAGTGGAGTCATGAAAAAAGTCTTTTTGATCAGGCACTTTTCTAAATGGATTCTGTTATACAGATTGGTGGAATCCATTTAGCATTACCACGTATATAAAGTTGAGCAAAAAAGCATTTTTAATTAACATCTGTATATCCAAAAGGTTTTAGAAGTAAAGGTTTGGAGGCAGACAAAATAAAGTAGGATTCTTGAAAATGGATTTGCAACATGTCCTTTTAATTGTGCTCCTGGTAAGCCAAAAGGAAATCAAAGCAGTTTTCATTTCCTTGGCAGGTGCCCAGGTTCTTCCGAAGCTGACGCCACATCCAGGACGCAACGCCTGCCCATTTTAAATAGGTGAAACATTATGGTTCAGCAGATTGTAAAACACACAGGAACTTGAACTGTGACCTTCCTCATACAGCAGCCTATTCTCTCCTCTCTTTGTTTTGTGCAGGAGTCAATCTGGATCATTAATTTTACGGGCTCCCCGGGGCTCGCTGCATTCTTTGATGTTTTCTGATACGCAGCACTTAACATTCCACATGTACCTATCGTCACTCTCAGGCCTGACGTGACGGACAAATAAGTAATGTCCCATGCAACACGCACTTATCTAAATGCAGAAGAAAGTAAGGAAAAGGCATGCATTCCTGGCTCTTTGCCATGCTACAGTACACCGCTGAGATAAGGTCTCCATTTGATGATGTTGCTCGGTAGAGGCCGACTCGGTGGAGTCAGTGCACTCTTGACACACGCAGCCACACCTGCAGAATATTAATAGACCAATTGACACAGGTTCAGTTCTCTGGTAATCCCTCCGTCATATATCTTTATTGCCCCAATTGCACAATCAATACCTTTCATAAAATGGCAATATTACCCGTTTGCTATTGGAACATGACTGTGAAAAGTATGTGATAAAGATCAAGCCATCTCTCCTTAATCTCGTTTCTCTCTTCTCCTCCATTTTAGCCATTGTTATGAAATGTTTACACTTCCCAATCTGGCAGGTCCATAAAGACATGTTTGTCTCTAATTGACCAACTGGCAGGGGTGCTGTTTCTCCTTATTGCCTACAGGTAAAAAGCCTTTAACCTATTCACTCGGCATCCCAAGGGAATCCAAGAAAAAACAAACCACCATGTTTGACCTTTGCAGAGACTATTGTAGCAACAGGCTCCTCTTACAACTCATATCAGCTTCCATTGAAGTACAAACAAAGGCTCAGTAATAGTAACCAAATAGACAAGCTGAGCAGTGGTCTGGCACAGGCTGGGGAACATTATGAACGTGAGGCAGATCCAGACTACATTTACACACTTATTATGACCAAAACCAATAAACAGTTTTGAATTGGTTTCCATGCCTTGTAATTGTGGACAAGTTCAAGATCAGTTTGACAAATTTCATTAAAAAAGAAATCGGATCAGTAAGAGCTAATATTGGAAATAAACAGTCACAATTTTCCGGCTTATGGACACAGTGACACTGAACAGGATGGTACTGCCAGGGGAATAGCCCATTACAACTGATTTTATAAATATTTAGGCTTAGCCACATTAAGCTGATTTTGGTACTTTACTCTGCTGGTCTGCCGTGAACACTTGAGTCTAAATCTGCTTAATTTTTGTACTGTGCCACTCCGCGCAAGTTTTGCATTCTCTTGAGAAATTATAAATACCTGATCTTGCTGTTACATCACCATGCATTTCTTTATATTATGTGATTCATGGATGCCGTGAGGCTCACTGATGACGTGTGATGTGTTTTTGGAGTACAAAGATGGCTCCCGTCATCAGCTGGGAAAGTCTGAGCAGATCTGTGATGATTGATATGGGAAGCCAGAGACCCCAGAAATCCTGGCAGTTTCGAGTTATGGGTGAGTAAGTAACCAATAGGTTATTGTGGCGAGACAGCGGAGATGTTGTGGTCAAGGGCTAGGCTAAACTCTTTGGGTGAAGGATATAGTGATCCCTGTGGTTTGAATGAAAGAAACAATTACTGGAAGATGAAAAGGGACTTCAAGAGAAGACATGATGAACATTATAAAGAACTGAAATAGAGATGTTTGTTTTTCCACTAAATGATTCACTCCATTTTAGATGTCAGACATTTTTGTGGATCTCAACCAAAAAAAGGGGATGCAGACGAAAAGACTGTGGTTCATCTCTGATCCTTGATCTCAAGGTGCTAGCTCCGACCACACTGTACAAAAAGGGAATGTGACCTCAATGGGTGTGTTTCATACCAAGTACTAGATCATTTATAACAAAAAATTATAATTGAAAAATTTCAACAAGACGAGAAGAGAAGAGTCTACAGCCATGCTAATGGCTCTTCAGCTATGAGCTAAAAAAAAAAAGAAGCTAAATGCTAATATTAGCATGCTAATATGCTCACAGTGATAATGCTAACACACTGATTTTAACGGGTATAATGTTTACCATGTTCAACATCTTCAATGAGGCTGATGAGTATTTGTTTTTGAAAGTATTTGGTCATTAAAGTATTCACTAACAGCCAGCGTCCAATCCTACGTTAGCAACCGCAACTAGCTGAGGAGGCCCGTCAAGCTTTCAGCTGTAAGGAACCTGCAAGTCTGACAGCAGATATCCGCAAAGTAAGTGGAGTAAAAGGTGAGAAGTTGCATATGGATTAAACAGTGAGGAAGATGAAAATAAACAAAAAACTTTAGTTTGCTCCAAGGTTGGATGCTAATAACGTTTGCTAGCTTAGCATGTCAGCAAATCAAGACATTTGAATATTAATTCATATTAATTTATGAGATCCAATGTATCAAGCCCACGGTGTGCAAACAATATCCTGGCGTGCTTTAAACAAATGGAAAAGCAGGATAATTTCATTTCATATTAGATAATGAAAGCTATCGGGAGTCATAGCTAAACATAGCTTTAAATAACACAATATACTGACTTAACCTGCTGTGCAGGAACATTGTTGTTGTTCCTGCATATTGTAGTCCGTTTCTGTCTACTTATCTCTGATATTTCAGAACAATTTCTTTTGGAATATTTCTCACCATTAACCATATTGACATGCCGGGTGCGAAAACTTGAAAGGCCTTTCAACAGTATCTGAGGGGGGAGGGCCTAGTGAGGGGTGAATTTATCTTGAAGGGGACACAAAATATATGTAAATATGTGCAACTTTTATGGCAAGTCACCCAACATCTGTTGAGACATTTTGCTCGAAACTAAAAATGTGAACCATGTGGTGGCACTAGAGGATTACCAAATTTGTTAGGATAAATCCTCTAGGGATCATGAATATCTCTACCAAATTCCATGGCAATCCATTCAATAGTTCTTAAGATATTTCAGTCTGAACCGGACGGACCGGCTGTCTGACCAACATTGCCATCCCCAGATCCCTGCCTCTAGCATGGCAACAGCGTTACTTTTGGAATTAAATATTGTGTGTTTATATTTCAGTGAAAAAGGCACCCAAAATATTTACAGTGATACCCATCGAAAGTACTTCCTTCTCTGTCCATCAGCGCTGCAATTCGATCTGTGGGGAGCTTGTTGCCCTCACTAGCCTCTCCCTCGCAGAATCTACTATCTTGGGCAAAATTCTTAACACAGCCACCGAAGAGCCAATGACAAGCTGGTCACACAAGTATTATGTTTTATGTTTTCCCCATTGCTGTCTAATGTTTCACATTGAGGTTGGGACCATCAAGCAAACTACAGCTCACAAAAGAATGGGCCCATTGATTCCCTGTGGAATAATTTTAGTGGAGGGAGTATTTAGCACAGGCCCAGCTAGAAAGAGCTATTAGCTGCTTCTCCAGCTCTGTGATCCATGACTGGAGAGGCTCAGTGTGAGGAGAGAAAGAGGACCCTCGCCTGGCACCGCGTCCACACTTATTTCGCCCCACACAGGCAGTGTGCTGAAGTCTCATCTCAGCCATAAAAACACAACCAAAATGGTTTCCTTCTCTGATTTTTTTATCTGAAACAAACAAGTCATCTGATTTCCAACACCATTATTTTACAGCAATGTTCATCTCTTGAGATGAATGCCCAAATAAGAAAAGAAAAATAAAACACTGGAAATGTTCTGTTGCATCTGAGCAGCAAACTCGCAGAGATATTACAGAAACAATGTCAATGTGCTGGAAACCATCGCGTTCGCTTCTGTGTACATGCAGTCAAGACCCTCTGAGATTGGGCCTGAATTCCTATTTCTCAGGAGAAACCAAAGTGGTCCATCATTACCTCCTCCAAACTCCCCCTTTTCCCATTTCAGCACCACACTGAGCTAAGATATCAGCTAACACATTATCCTCTTAGCCCTGGGGACTGATAGCCAGAGAGGGCCTCGAGCCAAGAGCAGCCAAACAGGTCAGGGAATAAAACAGGCATCACAGTTACAGCAACAGTAAATTTAACCCAGATCAGATTGGATATTGCTCACTTATTGATCAATTGACCAGTAGCAATGCATGCTCATTCAATTTTACCTTTTTGTTTGAAACAGATTTGAAAAATTTGTTTTTCTTGCAGTTATAAATAACTCTTACTCTAAGATTACAAATCGTGTAATTAACTTTTGGATTCAATAATTGTTTTTTTAGGTCTACAAAAAGCAGCAAATGCATGAATCAATTAGCACTGGGACTATAAAATCAAAGAGATATATCATTGCTAAATGTTTTTTTAGTAATCAACCCCTAGTAAAATAAAAAGATTATCCCCACTCTGTCCAGACTTCACTAACACCTCAGCCACCATTAGTATGAGACAGTAACTTCAAACCATATCCCTGGATGTAGGCTGATATTATCCTGTCGGTGTTGCCCACCACGACTTCAAGAACATTTGATTGTATTTCTTGGCTCCGACCGCTCTATGTCAACACAGGAAGCCAAACCCACCAGGTTTTTATGATTAAGTGGACAAAGTCAGAAGGGTTTTATTCCAGACTTCTTGCCAAGTCATTTTATATCACTTCAACAAGCCAAAAAACTGAACTTATGAAATAACATTAATAGCTGTCAATGTAAAAGAAACAAAAGCCCATAATGGCTGAGAGATGTTTTACAAGCAAATATGGCATTCCTCGGGCACCGTGTTTTTCATCAGCGCTCGGAGGCATTTTATGTAATACATCGAGCCCTAAAAGTGAGATGTCATGCCGCTGGATGCATTACAGCAGACCTACATGCTGGCAATGGCCCAAGATGCACCTGCACTTTGAATTACTCAGCGAGTGTACTCTGCTAGTCTAGACACCCAACACCTGCTGCACATTAATCTGTAATGGTCTACGCTGCCGGATATTCCCAGTTAACAAGACAACATCTGATAGCCACACCTTTTCCTCCTGCCCAGCAGGGCCACGCTCCTCGGTCTGATCTGCAGAGGCTGCCATGCTCAGCTTCGCTTACTGCATAACCAGCTGATACCTGTCACCGAGTGTGTGGTTTGGGGCACGGCGGGGGAAGCCAGGAAAGGTGGCAGACCCAGTTTCACATGAATTAGCCATTTTTGGCAGAGGCATTGTCAACTTGGAAGAAACTGAACACCTCCATTCTGCTTCGATACAAGGTTACAGTGTTTCTGGATGTGGTCCATGGGCTTGGTCCTCGCAAGCCACCCTCTTCACCAGTGACGTCATTATTGCCTGTAGTCACAGCTCAGAGCTCGCTACAAGTTAGAAATAATCACAACTTGAACTGCGTGCTTACATTTTAATGACCTCCAATTTTTAAACACCAATAAACTCAGCATGCATTCTGCTTTTGCACACATACCGCATATTAGCCACCCAAATGTCAACTGGAACTGAATACTCTTAAAAGGTGCTTTAATATGAAAAAGCTCTTTCAAAAACAGTGACCTAACATGCTTTTTCAATAAAATGCTATTCAGTTTCTCTTTTAAATTTACTTTAAAGCCCTGTAAGTTCTGCAGGAATACAGTGTAAGAAATGTACTGTTCTTTTGAACAACAAACTGCTCAAGAAAGGAAAGCTCAGCAAAGTGGCAATAGACAGCTGTGCACTCTCACACGAGTCCACACATTACTAATACTAGTGTATTCAACTCAAATGTCAGAGGTCATTTTACAGAAAACACACCTGTTTTACAATTATTTGTATTCTTTGGCTGGACCAACAAGGTGGTACAGTAATAGCTTGCATGCATCAGCACAATATTTAATAAGTTTTCTAAACTGGCAGACTCCACACAGTAGATTATTCTGTTTCACTCACCAGAATCTGAGATATTGCACTCACTTAACAATTTAGCACCTGCTTAGGCCAGTTACTATTGTGATTTTGAAAACACAAATGTACTGCCAAGATGCAACATATCCCCACATCCAGTCTAGACAACGTGATCTTGCAGAAAATGGTGAAATGGCAACGACCTCTTAAAATGACATGCCAGATAATTTACATGCTGCTACCACGGAAACAATTTATGTTTAGGCAACAAAATCACTCGTTAAGTCTTAGGAAAGACAGGATCATGGTTTGGATTACAGTTAGTAGCCTACATTAGTTACGTAACTTGACTTACGTATAGCCTACATCATTTAAAATAACTCAATGTTGACTTTTGGTTTCACACGGAACAGAAACACCGGACTCCTCGGTCAAAGTCCCGTGCTTGATCCGTTATTCAACCCTGACGTCGCACATGGATCAACGATCAACAGAAATTCATTCAAACAACATTTTGTGTAATTGATTGATTGTTTGAGCTTAACATTTGCTCATTTCTGCTTCTTTACAGTGTTTTTTAACATTGTAAACTGAATATCTTGGGGTTTTGACATAACTCTAGTCAGTTTCTGTCTTTTCCTTGCCACCTGTCATTGCCACTCCTCCTGACCTGCAGTAACATCATTCCTGCCACCCCCATCACCTGACCATCCCCGCCAACGTACTCACCTGTTTCCTATTTACCTAATGAGCCTACAGTATATATACCTGCCTATCTCCACTCATTCCTTGACAGATTGTCTGCAGATGCCCCAGCTTTCCAGCCTTTGTTTTAACTGCTTGATTATGTAACTGGTTTTGACTCTTGCCTGCTTTTCAACTTCAGTAAACAGAAACTTTTGGGTTTACGCTTGCTGTTTTTCTGAGCAGTAACATTTTGGACTTTTGGTTGAAAAGTTCACTACAGAGAGAGCCCACTACTTTCTGAATTGAATGTTGGTGTTGGATGTAAATCCATTGATACAAAATCATCCAATATGGAACTTTTTTTTCACTTCCGAGTAATACTGGGCTAAAATGTGACTGGTGTTTTAAGGAACAGGATGAATGATAATGACCTGAGGTCACTGAGATCTGAGCCTGCAAGGTGCACTCATCCACCCTGGCTGGCTGCAGTCAAGGAATGGAGCAGACACTGACAGCTGCAGGGCCGTGTTGAGTAAAGTGAATGTAAGGATACACAGAGAGTGGGAGACAGTTGCTCAACCTGTCGACAGCTTCTCCATAATTCAATAAGTCAAGGTGGAGGACCATTCCTGCGAGGCTACAGCAGCTCCGTAAATAGCTGTCTAGCATGATGAGTGGTTTTTTTTTCCACGGTAATCTTGCTTGTCTCTCTCAACAAGCCTGCTAACATAATTGAAAACACCGACGTGAAAAAACACAAGTATCACTGACACAAGGAATGTTTCTTTGTCCTGGACGGTTACGCTTTCACTGTCCTGTTTTAACATGTTCCAAGAATCTCTGAAACCGTCTGCAGGTCAACATGTTCGACAATGCACCCCCTTGTTCCATTATCTTTAAAATGAAATAATTCATCGCTATTTTCATGCACGCTGACAATGTGTCTCATGTTTACATTGCCAAGGAAATACTGTTCTGTCAGTGTGCTACAAAGGGAAATATTTATTTAAGATTTTTGGACTTGATTGGGGTGTTGTCTTTTCAATAATTCAGCTTTAAATGGGGCCTGCTTTGTTATATATGTCAATAGTTCCTCTGTATTTTTTACAACTTCAAAATATTAGCAAACGCAAATCACGGTAGTGAAGGACTTTTTGACAAACCTTCCGCAGTGTTGCTTCAATTTCCTCTTCAAATTCCTTCTTTTTGTCAAAGAAAAGCAGCATTTCAACTTTCCCACCGTCTCCTCTCAATATATCTGCCCCACTCCAATTGTGACTTAAGTCTCTGTTGGACTCTGGCCAGCGTGTTAACTCCAGCTAAATCAATGGATTAACAATTTAGCCCAACCCCACCACCCACACACACACACACACACACTCACACACACACACACACACACACACACACACACACCCCACTAATCTTCAGGAGCTGACCTCGGCCAACAAATGACCAAATTCACACAAAATGGAGACCCGCCCCCAACGACAATGTGGTCTTTCCTTTATCCTGTCCTTATGAGAGGCTCCTATTGAAGCAGCCAGCCACACTTGTTGAGATTGCGGAGACCGATCCTCAAGTACCTCTCTGTTAAACGAAACCCCACTATCCTTTGGGATTCAATTTAGTTGGCGAGTACTTGTGACAAAAACATCAAGGGTGGGAATCCAGCTAAAGCAAACTATCTTGCATTTGTAGATGGGATTACTGTCTCCTGAGCTCATATTCCCACACCAAATTTGTCGGGAATTAATGAGTTGCCTTTCCGTATGCTTTACGACCTATTTGTGTTACACTGTGCTAATTTATGGGCAATGGCGATGGTTTCACTGCCTCCAGTTAGCAGGCAGCACTGGTTGTGACCCATGAGGTCAGCGTTACTGTTGAACCCGTGCCATAGCGTCTGGTACAGTCAAGCAGGCAATGAGCAGCTGTGCAGGGCTCGGTGCTGCAGGACCGCTCACACACACACCGTGTTGTCACACACTGTTTGTCGTTCCACATGTCAGTCATTCTGAGCTCTGCCAAGCCAACACGAAACACATTTCAGTAAGAGGATGCAGGAGGAAAAGTGTTGCCTCTTCCTGTGTTAGCATCAATGTTTCCCACATTTTAGAGGTTTCCTATGCAGTCCACTGTGCATATGTTCCTAGGACTACCATTCGAGACAGTTAGTACATGTATGGGCTTTTATTTAGTTTTGACATTTTTCATGATCGGCATAGATCGCATCACACCAAAATTGCATGGTTTTTAATAAATGTCCTATGGGATTCCAAGAATGCCACATGGGACTTAAGCAGATTTCATAACTGTGAATTCAGGGGTTACAGATTATTTTAGCAGGCTGCATAATGTAGACTCTGTAGAGCTCTATAGGCTCAAGAGTGTTTCAGAGAAACCACTTGGAGATGACGAGATAATTCTTTGTATCTACAACATCTTAATCACTTACCGCCAACTGAATTTGCATATCATTTGTGGAAACTTAATTCTCTGTATAGTAACAATTTGTGTGCATACAGGCCAACTGCAGGCTTGCCTGTTGAGAACACACGTTTTTGCATATTCAACTGCTAAGCTCTGACGTAAAGACTAGGTAACTGTATCAACTAATTATTAAATGAATTAGAAGTTTACAAATTGAACACTGTCTCTATTTACCAAATGACCCAAATGATTATAGATTGTTCTAAATATCCTTGAAAATGACAGAGCTGTGAAATAATGCCTGTATGTTTCTGATGATGGTGAAGATTGTTTAAAGAGAAGATATCAAGTTTGTTAAAACTAAATATAATTTGTGATCCAGCAAAGCCAGTTTCATCTTTTACTGCACACTCCCGTCTAGTGACATTCACAAGTCAAACCTCTGGCTGAAAGAATGAAAATGCTTTACCTGTTAGGATACATAAGCATGGCTCGACTTGATAATGTATAACGTGTTCTATTCATTCAGCCCGATCATACAGAAATACTTGAAATAATCACAATCGTATAATAATGCATTACGTTGTGGAGGCACATAATTTGTCAAAATTACACACTGGCACTGAAACCAAGTGGTAGTCAATACCATCCTTTGTCATGGTGGACACACACATTCCCAGGTTCAACAGAAGTTTGTTTTGATTCACATATGGAGGAGGTAGGGTGGATGAATTAATGGCTCAAACCCCGGACTTTCAACCAGGACACCGGTGTTCATGTTCCATGTGAAAATAAAAGTCAATGTTGATTTTAAATTAGATAGGCCACCTAAGAAGTTATGCAGCACACCTAGTTCTTTTAACGCAAACTACGATCTTTTCATTCCTAAACCTAACGAGGTTAAATTGTTTGCACTGTTAGGAGGTCTTGGTCATGTCACGTATTTCTGTGAGATCCCGTTGGCATAATTTGATGCTAAACTAGAAGCATGGAAAGCAGGGCCACCATACATTGAGACACAGGTATAGATCCAGTTTTGGGAATAGAAATTTGTAGCAGTCAAATCCTGTTTTCGAGAATGAATCTTTCTTATTATGTCACAAAACGTTCCCCTGATTTTGATACCTACAATGGGCAACAGGCTCATTTTCCCTCTCATGCGGTCCACAAACCCAGGTCTTATGTTGGGTGCTCCGTGTTGGCGACCTCCGCAGCATCACCCGTCCATCCTCTTTCCTCCCATCTCATCTCATTCTACATTCTCCGGGTCAGAGGCGCCTGGTCTAGCCGCGGTGCCATGTATCCTAATCACATAAGCACGTGGGCTAATCCGTAGGACAGCTGGGGAATCTTTACTGCACAATTGAAGCATGAGCTGGACAGCAGCTTCATGGCCCATCTCTGTAAACCCCCCTCGCTTTCATCAGCCTCCCATTGTAACCCCCCTTCCACCAACACACACACACACACACACGCAGTCAACACAACTACATCTAATTTCCCCGCCGTCACCCCACACGCAGACACAAATGAGTGGTCGTAGGTCAGCGCAGCTGCTGATAGAAACTTCCAGGTCCTCCTCGATTCAGTGCTGTACAACTTTCCCTTATGTGCTTACATAACATCAACATTTTGGGAGAAAACAAACCCCACAATTTGTCCCAGTAGTTAATATTTCATACATCCCTGATGCACAAAACAGGTGGTGACCTGGTTGAAGAAAATATCTCCTTCAGAATTGTAAATGGCTGCTCTACTTTGACATTAATGCTGCGTAGTTATGGTATTGAATATCCATTCAGCGATCTCCAAAGTACTTACTGTCCAAGTAAATTGATGGACTGAGGAGTATAGGTCCATCGCATACATCCTACTGGTGATACATCAAAACACTCTCTTGTCTAGGATATCTACCATGATGAACTGTTTTCTTCCAAACGGTCTCTGCTAGAGCAGTTAGAGCATCCGTCTCCTCAGAGATTCTGATGAATAATGGAGTAATAGGTGGAATTTCCTCAAGAATAAAATATTTCTAACCCTGCACCTCTGCTGGCAAGCACTCCAACTCTCCTGGTGCAGTTGCAAGTGCAGCAGGCGTGCCAAAAAACCCAGGCGTCCACGCAGATCTATGTTTATCCCATCCCCCTAGCTATGGGGTCTCTGGGGCTTTCCTCCCTGTCCAAGCATGTTTGCCAATGAAAGAAACACATGCTCCATTATTATTTATAGAATAACTTGTTTGTTTATTATTCTATTTTTCCAGATGTCAACTCAGGTCTACTCAGATTTTGTGCGATTTATGGGCAGTATTGAATGTTTCATTAGGACATGGGTAGGAGAGCAATGTATAATACCAGGAGGAGGGCTATTTGACAAATGAGCTTTGTCATGTGAAGCTGAAACTTTTATGATTGTGAGCAAGTGTTGAAAAGCTCCTGAGTCAGTTATCATCATTATCCATCGCATCTTGCAGGGACGCCTCGGACATGGTCAGTGAGCTGTCTCCCTAGTAGAGTACAAAACAAAAATGCAGAGACTACAGCTGTTCACTTCCAGTAAAAAACAAAAATAATAAAAAAAATACTGATAGTTTTAACAGTGCAGTGCATGTATCACAAGACATATTCAAGATATATTACACTTGAATGTTCCTCCTGGCACTTAATCATTTGAGCAGCCTGCCCTGTAATCTTAACTGAAGTGATTATTGAGTTATTATTGCTGTTTCCCAAGGAGTATATAAATGAAATGTGTCTCTGTGTCACTAACAGCGCCATAAAGCTTTTCACTCAACTTGATTGACAGTCTGCATGCTGATTCAAACAAAGTCATCCTTGTTTGAATAGCAGATTCTCACCACCAGATATATATATATATATATATATATATATACAGTACACTATGTATTTTTCCTCAGTGCACTGCATTTTCTTAATTCGCTCCTGTTCTGAGAGATGCTGAGCTCACATGTTTTTCCAGGCACGAGGGACAAGCGGGAGCTTTGACAGGTACTTAACAACAATCAAAAACAGTTATAAACAGGGTAAGCCATTGGGCAGGGCGCAGGAAGGAGGCGAGGAAGGCGCATACCCTTCAGACCCCTATCACACTTTCCAGAGAGGAACTTGCTTTTTCCCAATACGCTGAGAAAAAAAAATCATAAATCTGTGAGACCTGCGGCATGAGCTAAGGTGTTTTCATAGTGCTCGGCACATATGTTTTACCCAGTGAGACGTGGACGAGCTCATGCTTGGATTCTCATTAATTACCCTCAAGTCTTACATTTTTGTTAAAACCTCATTGTTTTGTTTTTTCGAGGACTCGACACTGAATTAAAATGAAACTGTCACTTTAAAAAGAAAAAGATTCTTTCTGATGAAAAGTTAATTCACAGCCAATACAATGCACCCTTGCTCAGCTCAGTGTATTCAGAGGCCTGCTGCCCCAGATGAAAAAATGTGTTCATTTTAAAGTTAAATGCATCAATCTGGTGCACTTTGAGTGCAAAATGAAGAGGCTAGATTTTATGAAAAACTTTGGGCTATTGTAAACAACATTGTGCTCTACTAAACAATTTAATCACGAACAGATTGTTTGTATAGATATGATGATGACGCGGCAAAAAGTCACACCCATATCCTCAAGTGGGCGTAATACCTGGTATATTCATTACCATTTTATTACCATAACACCTTAAAGTGGCGGGGGGCAAAAAGTCTCGTCCACCCAACTTAAAACCTAAGATCCAGATGTTTGATGACTAAAATCTTTTACCTTGTTAACATTACATTACAGTCATTTAGCAGACGCTTTTATCCAAAGCGACTTACAATAAGTGTATTCAATATCGGTTTTCGAGAGAACAACTAGTCACCAGAAGTAATAAGTGCATGTCCTTTCCTCAAACAAGCATCTAAGAGCATAAACCAGAGCCAACGTACAGTGCAGAAACAAATGAATGCAATAAGTGCCACAAACTAATATAAAAAAAATAAGTGCAATGAGCTAGTATGAATACAATAGATGCTAAGTAAGTGCTAAGCGGAAGGGTAGGCCTTCTTGAAGAGGTGAGTTTTCAGCCTGCGCCGAAAGATGGGCAGCGACTCTGCCATCCTGACGTCAGTGGGGAGTTCATTCCACCACTGTGGGGCCAGGACAGAAAACAGCCGCGACCGGGTCGATCGGCCGCAGGGACCTCTGAGCAACGGGGCAACCAGTCGCCCCGAGGTAGCAGAGCGAAGTGGTCGGGCCGGGGTGTAGGGCTTGACCATGGCCTGGAGATAGGAAGGAGCTGTTCCTTTCACTGCCCTGTAGGCTAGCACCAGAGTCTTAAACTGGATGCGGGCACTTACAGGTAGCCAGTGTAGAGAACGGAGAAGGTAAGTTGTGTGGGAGAACTTGGGGCGATTGAACACCAGGCGAGCTGCAGCTTTCTGGACAAGCTCCAGAGGTCTGATGGCCGACACCGGGGCTCCGGCAAGTAGTGAGTTGCAGTAGTCGAGGCGGGAGATGACTAGAGCCTGGATTAGCACCTGCGCCGTCTCATCAGTGAGGAAGGGGCAAATCCTCCTGATGTTGTAGAGCAGGAATCTGCAGGAGCGTGTAACCGATGCAATGTTTGCTGAGAAGACAGTTGGTCATCCAGGGTCACACCCAGGTTTCTCGCAGTCCGAGTTGGCGTCACCACGGTATCATCAATGGTGATGGACAGGTCTCGGTGCAGGCAACCCTTCCCCGGGAGGAACAGTAGCTCGGTTTTGTCCAGGTTGAGCTTGAGGTGGTGTGTCGTCATACACTTCGAGATGTCAGCCAAGCACGCAGCGATGCGTGCCTCCACTTGAGTGTCCCCGGGAGGAAATGACAAGACCAGCTGGGTGTCATCGGCATAACAATGGTAGGAGAAGTCATGCGAGCGAATAACAGAACCCAGAGATGTTGTGTAGAGCGAGAAGAGAAGGGGGCCCAGGACTGAGCCTTGTGGAACCCCCGTAGTCAGCATGCGTGGTTCCGACACAGAGCCCCTCTATGACACCTGGTAGGATCGACCTGTCAGGTAGGATGCAAACAGGGAGAGTGCAGAGCCTGAAACGCCTATCCCCTCGAGGGTGGACAGGAGGATCTGGTGGTTAACAGTGTCAAACGCCGCAGACAGGTCCAGGACAATCACGACAGAGGAGAGAGAGTTAAAACATATAGGTTAAACAAT
Source organism: Anarrhichthys ocellatus (assembly GCF_004355925.1). Taxonomy (NCBI): domain Eukaryota; kingdom Metazoa; phylum Chordata; class Actinopteri; order Perciformes; family Anarhichadidae; genus Anarrhichthys; species Anarrhichthys ocellatus. Next base: position 1,100,966 of record NW_022280062.1, on the reverse strand, counting down.
CACAGTTTTAAAGTGCAGCCTAAAATTATGATTTATAAGCTTATTTATGAAAGAGCCTCTAGCTGACAAACACGAGGCAGGTGCATTATCATCCATCCCATACAGAAGAAGAGCGCGGTATCGATCTTCTCCTCTTTCTCGTGGCAAGAAAGCAAATAAGCATAATTCTAAAAAGGTCTGTTCAGTTGTCTTATTTTTAGCAACTAGTTTATGTATTACTGACTCTGCATATATGGATTTAATGCCATGAAGTCTGCATCCAGTTACATGATCCAACACAACGAGGCCACAATCAGCGCCCCTCAGCAAATCCTCAACAAGGCAGCACACATACATCCTGTGCAGTGGGGTGATGCTGGAATAACAAATCCTCTGCCACTTTCAGCAGTTCAAGAACTATCTCACTATCCACTCTTGCTCGGCTTGACAGCCATGTGCGTGTCCGAGCAGACCGGGAGGATGAGGGTGAGAATGGGAGGTAGTTAAGAGGAGGTGGGGGGGGGGGGGGGAGGCCATGCTCGCTTGATTTTTTTTTCTTCTACCTTTTCTTTTTTTTTCCCACTATGTGCTTTAGTTGCACCCACTTCCTTCATGGTAACAGCTGTCAAAACGTTGTCGGATTACAGCACACCGCAAAGTTACAGCTCATATTAGAGCCTGGTACAGGACAGGAAGTCAGGAGGAGTCCAGCAAGCGGGGTACATTAAAGCCTTTCAGTTTCTCAGAGCCCAGCAGCCAGGACCCAGGGGAGGAATAGCTAACACCAAGAGGGTGCTACTCCTGTGCTGCTAATTTAGGTACACATGTCAGGGATATCGAGGGCTTTTCCACTGATGTTTTAGGTATTAGAACAGATGTACTCCGTAATTGTGTGTTGTTTTCCCAACCGGACGTGAAGTTCCTATGCACAGCCTGGGATCACAAAGCCCCTGCTCTCTTGGATTACTCCAGCGTCAGGGTTTGTAAGATGAGGCAACAAGATATTTGCAAGATTGTTGGGAGAGAAAACTCTCTGAAATCTCCGCTCATCTGCTGAGGGAATAGGGCCTGTTGAAATAATATCAGTTCAGCAGGGTAATTCTCCGGCACATACGTACGTCCGAATGCTGTAAACCCAAAACAGAAATGTTTATATCTTGCGCTAATGAGTTTCATAGTAACTTCGTTTGACATTGAAGTAAAAACATCACTGCAGTGGTACTGCGCTGTTATATGACAGAGGCCTTGATAATCAGTTTACACTAAATCAATATACAATGTCACAGCAAAGTGAGGGTGATCCTGCATGAAACTGTGAAAATCCAACAAGTCTGTATTCGATTCCAGATATGACTTAACCACAACAATGACGTCTGATTGCATAGAAGGAAAGTCTCTGCTCTTCTATCAAAAGGTGAGCCGCAGACTTTTTCCTAGCCAGTCCAACCCTTAGTGACAGTAGGTTGGGGGTTTTTGTGCCTGTTTTTGGCTGCAGAAAATGTATGAATGATAACCAGTCCACAAAGGTTTATATTCTGTACACTGCATTTGAAGTGTTTTAAGTGTAAAACAATCTCAACTCAAGGTCCACTTCCGTGTTTGTTCAGGCACTTCAGGTTATATCACTTTTAAGTCAACATGAATCGTTAAAGGAATATGTATGTTTCCATACACTGGGCAAACTAAACTTGCTTATGAGGGCCATGTGATACAATCAAAAGCTCCAGAATAAGTCGGTATTGATCCTCCTTATGTGGTAATGTGAATGTATTTGTTAAAGCCTGTGAGTTGTTGCATGTATACTCTTCATTTGTGCAGAAATTTGCATGACTTCACAATATGCATCAGTTAGGGCTGCACTGAGAAAATTACTGTTCATTTAGTCATGAGCTAAAAAATGTTCATCACACTTTCCTCGAGCCACATACATTTGTCTTGATATTATTGTGTTGTCAGATTAACAGTCTAAAAAGCCAAATGGTGTTAATCTATACAGATATAAAACTGACAAAAGTAGCAAAACCTTAAATTTGAGAAGGGGCTATATGACAAGTGATTCAAACAACCATTTAATAAAAAAAAAATATGGTGTTCCATTACAAACCATTTAAAAATCACCAGTAAAAGACAATTATATATATATATATATATATAATCATATCATACTGCATTACTTTATAGCAATCATCTGATTTTAAGTAAATTCTCAAAGTGCAACTGAAGAATGAAACCACACATGAAATAATTTAAAAATTCATTTATTATTTCAGATTTTTTTCGCCTTTGTTATACAAAGATGTTAAATAACTTAAATACATTCTTACCAGTCATTTGTGATCTGTTTATACCTACAAGCTATACACATGAGGTAGAGGAAAATAATTTAGGGTTCCCATAAGACATGAATACGTGAACATGGACAAAGCTTTGCTGGTGTAGTATCATCACAAAGGGCAATACATGGTTGATGTGTTTTTTTCTTTGTTTTACAAGCGCAGCACAAATCCTAACAAAAAGTACATGTACATGTAAAGTGATCCAAAGGTGAGTACGAACTAGTCTACGCTGATGCAATCATGTGTTTATACTGCATCGTATTTCACAAAAATATTCGATTATACAAACAGATCAAATCCTCTAAAAAGATATTGTCGATGACTGATTTTGTTTGAATACTCTCAAAAAAACGTGTCTTGATCGTGCGCATGAATAAAAGACAGCTGCAGGTGAGTCGATTCTAAATTTGTTAGGATTTGTTAGTGCTTGGATAACCGAGAATGATGCGATACGACATGAAATATGCTTAAAGTATACACTGCTTCTCGAAGCCTCCACCCCAAAAAAGGAACAAACACCCTAAAGAAAAACGAGTAAAAAATACAGGATATAAAATCAATTTAGACTTTGACGTTATTTACACTAAACACATGCTCATAATATATTTAAAAATAATTTATCTTTTAATTTTTTTTCTACAAAACAGAATTTTGTACATGATCCACTGACGACTAAACAGTGCAGAGTTTTGGATTTGAGAATATGGACGACTGACATCTAAAAACCAATTGGCTGCTGCATCATGCTCCTCTCTCGGGAGACATTTTTAGGTCTATGTACAAACAAAAAATGCACTCTGTGTGCATTTGGTATTCCTGTCACGCCTGATTTGAATCTGCTCAATGGTAGAGAACCTCAGCGTGTTTGGGCCAAGGAGTGTGTGTGTGTGTGTGTGTGTGTGGTGAACACACACACACACACACACACACACACACACACACACACACACACA